>NW_006408901.1:684338-685659 GCF_000296735.1 Chrysochloris asiatica
CTGCTTTCAGAAGCGTCTCCTTATCTTTGAGTTTGGAGAGCTTGACTATGATATGTCTTGGTGATTTTCTTTTGGGGTCTGCCCTTCTTGGAGTCCGCTGAGCTTCTTGTACGTTAATTTTTTCGCTTTTCAGGATGATGGAGAAATTTTCTTTCAGTAGTTCTTTGACTGTTTCCTCTGTGGACTTGTGTGATTCTTCTTGCTCAGGAATGCCAATAATTCTTAAGTTATTCCTCTTCATGTTGTCTAGCATGAATCTTATATCATCTTCAGATTTTTTTATCCTTTTTTGTGTTTGTTCTTCTATCTTAGTGGAATTGAAAGACCTGTCTTCCAGCTCACTGGTTCTTCCTTCCATCTCATCTGTTCTATTCCTCTGCCCTTCCAGCGTGTTTTCTATTTCTGCCATTTTGTTCTTGATTGTTTGGACCTCTTTCTGTAGGTTTTGAATTGTTTCCAATGCTGTACCTATCTTGTTTGATTGCTCTTGTAGCACTTTCCTGAATTCTTCCTTATTTTTCTCAACTCCATTGTAGAGTGTTTTGAAACATTTCATAATCATTTTTCTGAATTCTTTCTCAGGCATTTCCAGGGCCTGCCCTTCTTCCATAATGGATTCCAGGTCTACTTCTAGGTCATTTGTCTCAGCTATTTTATCTTTTGTTCTGGACATGTGCTGATATGGTCATCTGTTTTTGCTTCTTGGGCATGTTTACTGTTTATCTGTGGCCCTAATACTTAAGTGAGTATATATTTTGGTACTTTTTTATGCTTTATGATTGTTTCCTGGGAGATGTGATCCGAGTGTGGTCTTCTCTTTTCCCTCTTCTTATTGCTTAACTCAGAGTGACTTTCACAGGTGTTGCCTGTTTGCCTGGTATATGTCTGCTGGTATTGGTTCTTGCTTGGCTTTTTGGCAGTGGTTACTAACTCTTCTTATGTAATATAGGGAAACAAAGAGTCCTCCAAAAGCAAAAGGGAGGCTATGTAACAGCCAAACAACTGAAATTGGGTTTAAGTCAAAAACAAAATCAGGACCAGAAGCAAAAACAAAAATTGGAGAACGAGGGAAGCAAATTTCTCTCTCTCTTTATATAAGAAAAGAGAATAATAATAATAATAATAAAAACAGATAATGATAGTAAAAATAAAAATAAAAATAAAATAATTAAAAGTATATATATACAATCAGAAGAAGATAGTGCAACAAGAACAGGTAAAATCCTGTAAAAATAAGACTAGATACAGCCATCTTTAATCGTAAAGAATGAAGAGTAGGGCAGAGAAGGCAAAGAGGAAGAAGAGAGATGAAAAAGAAAAA
>NW_006408901.1:685955-687739 GCF_000296735.1 Chrysochloris asiatica
AATAACAATAATAATAATAAGGAAGAAAAATATGTAGCTTAATATAAGTATGTTTTTAAGTCCTAACTCTCTTTCAGTCACTTCTGCCCTCCTCTCCTTGCTGTTAGGTGCTGTCTAGTCAATTCCAACCTGTAGCGACCCTGTATGGCGTCCCCTAGGAGCGGCTGGTGGGCACGAACCACCGACCCTGCAGCTCAAAACGCCCTGCAGTGCATCACCTCAACCCACAGCGCTGTGGTGGACTCTTCTCAAACCAGTGAGACCAAAAAAACAGACCACATACAATGCGGATCCGCATCCCCTGCACGGGGCCTCCGGGAAGTGGGCCCGTAAGCTTGAACCACCAAACTTGCAGACCAAAAGGCCCTGCAGTGGTACCCCTATCCCCAGCGCTACAATGTAGGCCAATCAAATAGGACACACAAGGTTTCCAATGAGTGGCTGGTGGGCCTGAACCACCGACTCTGTCCCACCATCTCGTAGTTCAAAAGAGTTTGCAGTGCAGCGTCTCAACCCACAACTCTATGTTGGGCTCCCTCCCCAGCCAGTGAAGAAAGGCTGACCAAGCCTGCGTCTCAGCCTCGCCCAGGTGTGTAAGCTCCTGGCAGAGGAATGCGCCAGTGGTGGGGGCGGGTCCAGGCCACTTGGCTAAGCCCCTACCTCCACTCACCCAGATGTATGTGAGCGCACCCGCTCCCGACACCAAAGACAAAAAAATAAGATTGGAACCACCCAGAATCGGCAAAGCACTCCGTGCACCTCTCTCTCTCTTTTTTTTTTTTTTGGTCCCCTAAATGTTCCTGCAGAGTGTTTCTTTGGCATTTTTGCGGCCCCTATTTAGTCTAGCCACTCTGTCTCGCCCAGGATGTGGGTCCAGTTCTCCTAGCCTGGCTGGCGGACTCAGAGGTACGCGATCTCCCTTCTCCGCTCCAAATCCCACTGGCTACAAGCCTCCACGCCTCCAAACCACTCCTATCTCTGTGGGTCCGACGACTCCTGGAGTTCTGTCTTGTCTCCTTTCTGCCTGGAATTCTGAGCCACTTTTGGCAGCGACCTTCACTATGCCTGCAGTTCTAAAGGCTTTAAGGACTGGTGGATTAAACCACGGCAGGGGTCATGGCAGGGGTGCTTTGTTATTGGTATTAAGCTTCTGTTGATCTTGGGCTGGGCGGAGGGCTGGCCTAGGCCAAAGAGGTGGGGGTTGGGCTTCGTGCTTGTAGGGAGATGGGGTCAGTTTTTGATGACGTCTAAAATGCCTCTCTTTGTCTTCCTGTGTCCCTAGCCCCCCAATTTGTCCTATATATTCGCCAGTAATGCCCAATGTGGCAATGTGGACCCCCCTGGGATGGACTATGTTGGTTCCTGTGGTTCCACCAATTCTCTGAGAGCGTTAGCCCTCTGAATGGGTCTACTCAAGCCCTGCTAGGTTCTGTAGTGGGTGGGGCCTTCCCCGGGAGGGCGCCCAGAGCAGGCGGGTGGGAGTTAAAAATGCTCGTAACTCCTCAATAGTTTGGTCTTTCAAAAAAACAAGTTCATAATGTTGCAGCCTAATGTTTTATGCTTGCCCAAGATCTGTCTGTCTACCAGGCGGGGGCCCCTATTTGTGATACTGCCTCCTCCCTGTTCCCAAGCCCGCATACCTGTCTTGCCCGGTCAGGGAAGCTCCGCCCAATCTCTAATTTCCTATATCTTTTAGAAATGAGTCCCTTGTCTGATATGTCATTGCAAAAGATTTTTTCCCATTCTGTGGGTTCCCTTTTTACTCTTCTGGTGAAGTCTTTTGA
>NW_006408901.1:688101-689307 GCF_000296735.1 Chrysochloris asiatica
TTAATTTCTGGATTCTTGACTCTGTTCTATTGATCTATGTATCTTTCATTGTACCAGTACCAAGCTGCAAAACGTCTACTTTTACATTTACAACCCTCACAGTAAGTCCTGATACAATTATTCACTATTATCCCCATATCCTTTCATCAGCCCTATCCAGGCAGATTGGATACCACTTGGTGGAGATTCTACCTTCCCCCACACCCTCTGTATCTGGCTCCCTCTCGAAAGCTTGTAAGCCAGTCACTTCTTGCCTTTGTAGCCACTCCCCCCCCATTTTGTGTAGCTAGTGTCTAAGTTGCCCATCCCTGTATACCCTGTGTACCAAGAGGGTGGGAATGATCCTCCCTGTAAAGATTTTTTTCCTCTTTTGAGCTACTGCATCTATAGGTATAGGTCAAGTTCATCAGATTGTATCAGATTACTGTTTTTTTCCTCTTCTTTCTTCTTCTAGTTGAGTTCTGATCATCCAGCCATTGAAGCCAGGTCAAGTGGGCATTATCTGCAAGTATGGGTGTTCTTGTACAAATCCCCTCACTTCTTATCACCTGGATGCTTCACTTTCCTCTCTAATTCTCTGTGGCGATGTCACTGATTCTGGGCCCAGGAGTCCCCAGATCTTGCCATACTGCTGGCCAACCAGGTCTAAACCTGGATTCACAGAAGTCTATTGAACATGGGCGGATTTAGCTCACAACTTCATTGCAGTTTTTCCCCTACTTTCCCTTATTGGTGACCAACATGGTCACCAGTCAGAGCACAAGTCTGCTCATGCATTCTCCTTGAGTCTTAGTCTTTGAAGGGGGTTTGCATTGAGGGGACCCAATCACTTGCCTTGATGTCTCCTGGGTGAGCAACTTGCTTGTTCTTGTAGTAGTCAGTCAGATTTCTGTTCTTGTTTTTTATTTTTTCTGCTGGTCTTTCTTTCAAAAAGTATCTTCTGTTCTTCTAGCTGCTCCAGGCTGATCTGCTCATCCTATCAAGTGGAGATTCCCCATTCAGAAGATTCTGGATGGGGTTCAGGAATCCACCTATGGTCTTATGCAATGCAAAGCTCTGCAGGAAGCCTCCTTCACTGGGCAAGTTGTAGCCCCATTTTAGGTATTCTAATCAGTTATTATAGTATTTGGCTTTATCTTCTCGAGCTGATCTTTGAAATTTCCTGTTCAGCTCTTGCACCTCTTCAATTTTTCCATTTGCTTTGGC
>NW_006408901.1:705003-711285 GCF_000296735.1 Chrysochloris asiatica
TTTTCCTTTTTCTTATTTATATGATGGATTACATTGATTGTTTTCCTGATGTTGAACCATCCTTGCATCCCTTTTATGAAACCCACTTGGTCATGTTGTATTATTATTATTTTTTGATGTGCTGTTGGATTCTGTTGGCTAGGATTTTGCCGAGAATTTTTACGTCTATGTTCATGAGGGATGTTGGTCTATAGTTTTGTTTTTTATTGTTGTCCTTCCCTGGTTTTGGTATGAGGATTATGCTTGCTTCAAAAAAATATTAGGGAGTTTTCCATCCTCTTCTATGTCCTGGAATAATTTTAGTAGAATTGGTGACAGTTCTCTGAACGTTTGGTAGAGCTCACCCGTGAAGCCATCTGGGCCTGTGCTTTTGTTGGTTGGAAATTTTTTGATTACCTGTTCAATTTCTTCTTTTATTATGGGTTTGCTTAAGTTTTCTACTTCATTCTCAGTAAGTTTAAGAAGATCGTGTTTTTCTAGAAATACATCCATCTCATCTAAGTTTTTGCATTTGTTGGAGTATTGTGTTATTATCGTTTTGATTTCATTTGGTTCTGTTGTGACTTCACCTATGTGGTTTCTAATGCGATTTATTTGTGTCCTCTCCCTCTTTTCTTTAGTTAGTTTTGCCAATGGTTTGTCAATTTTATTAATCCTTTCAAAGAACCAGCTTCTTGTCCTTTTGATTCTTTCTATAGTTTTTTTGGTTTTCCATCTCATTTATTTCTGCTCTGATCTTTATTATTTCCTTTCTTTTGGTGACTGTAGGTTTCCTCTGCTGGTCTGCTTCTAATTGTTGAAGATGCTGTGTTAATGTGTTGATTTTGGCTCTTTCCTCTTTTTGGATGTGTGCATTTATCGCAATAAATTGTCCTTTCAGGACTGCTTTCCCGTTTCCCAAAGATTTTGGTATGTTGTGTTTTCATTCTTGTTTGTTTCTAGGAACTTTGTGAATTCACGTTTAATTTCTTGTTTTACCCAGTTGCTTTTCTGCAGGGTGTTGTTCAGTTTCCATGTATTTGACTTCATTGCTTTGGTCTTCTTATTGTTGATTTCTAGTTTTATAGCATTGTGGTCTGAGAAGATGCTCTGTAGAATTTTGATGCTTGTAAATTTATGGAGGCTTGCTTTGTGAACTAACACATGGTCAATTCTGGAAAATGTTCCATGTGCACTGGAGAAAAATGAGTACTGTGCTGTTGTTGGATTGAATGCTCTGTATATATCTATGAGGTCAATTTGGTTGATTGTGTTGTTTAGTTCCTCTGTAGCTTTGTTGAGTTTCTTTCTGGTTGTTCTGTCCCTTTTCGAGAGTAGTGTGTTAAAATTTCCCACTATAGTTGTAGATTTATTTCTTTCTTTCTTCAATTCCAGTAAAGTTTGCTTCATGTATCTTGGTGCTCTTTCATGAGGAGCATATATAAATATTATGGTTATGTCGTCTTGCTCAATTGACCCTTTGATCATGTCAGTTTCCTTCTTTGTCTCTTGTGCTGGTTTTTGTCTTAAAGTTTACTGTGTCCGAGATTAAAATTGCCACTCCTGCTTGTTTATAGTTGCAGTTAGCGTGGTAAATTTTTTTCATCCTTTAACTTTTAGTCTGTTTTTGTCTTTGTGTGTAAGGTGTGTCTCTTGCAGGCAGCATATTGATGGGTCTTGTTTTCTTGTCCATTCTGCCACTGTCTGTCTCTTCACTGGTGCATTCAATCCATTGACATTCAATGTAATTATCGATACGTATGAATTGATTGGTGTCATTATGTTACTTTTTTGTGGTGCTGTTCATTCTTCTGTTCTGCATTCCTTCTTGTGTTGGGTTTGTGTTTTTTGTGCTATTTCTTGTCAGTTTTTTCTTAGCTTCCATTTTTCCTTTTTCTGCTTGGAAATTCATATTTATGATATGTTGTGAAGTGTTAGCTTTCTTTGGGGTTACCTTGTAGTCTACTTACTTTTCTCTGCATTTAAGATAATCCATTGTATCCTGTAATTTACCTGGCATCCTCACCTCCTGGGTCTCTGTTGCTACGTTTGTTCCTTCTTTGACATTGATATATTTTTGGTTTTCAGTTGACCTCCCAGATCCTTTGACTTTGTTGTTGTAGTCTTGTTTTGTTCTGGACTCTGCTATCTGTTGACTGAGTTCCGGGTGTTGCCACACCTGTCATTCTATGTTTGTCGTCTGTTCTTGTTGGTTTTAAGTCCACAGAACTCCCTTTCAGATGTTTTGAATTGCTGGGTTGTTTTTGATAAAATCTCTCAGATTCTGTTTATCCTGGAATATTTTGATTGCATCATCATATTTGATTGATAGTTTTGCTGGTTAGACGATTCTTGCTTGACAGTTTTTTTCTTGCAGGGCTTTGTATATGTCTCCCCATTGCCTTCTTGTCTGCCTGGTATTTCTGAATAGTCAGAGCTTAATCTAATTTGATTGCCTTTCTAAGTGACATTTCTCTTCTCCCTGGCCACTTTTAGTATTCTTTCCTTGTCTTTGATTTTGGAGAGCTTGATTATTATATGTCTTGGAGACTTTCTTTTGGGGTCTATCTTTCTTGGGGTATGTTCCGCTTCTTGAATGTTTATCTTCTCATCTTTCGAGATGTTAGGGAATATTTCTTCCAGAAGCTCTTCAACTGTCTCCTATGTGGACTTCTCTGATTCTTCTTGTTCCGGAATGCCAATAATTCTTACATTATTCCTCTTCATGTTATCCAGCATTAATCTGATACTCTCTTTAGATGGTTTTATCCTTTTAGCTGCTCACTCTTCTATCTTGGCAGTGTTGAAAGGTTTGTCTTCCAGCTTGCTAATTCTGGCTTTCATCTCTCCTAATCTGTCTCTTTCTCCTTTCAGCATATTATCCATTTCTGATATCTTATTATTGATCATCTGGCCATCTTTTTGCAGATTTTAAGTAGCTTCCAATGCTGTATCAATCTTATTTGATTGCTCCTGTAGTACTTTCCTTACTTCTTCCTTATTTTCCTCCACCCCTTATTTGAGCATTTGAATTTGTTTCCATATCATTCTTCTGAATTCCCTCTCAGGCATATCCAGAACTCGCTCTTCCTCCTCTATAAAGCCTTTGTCTGTTCCCAGCTCATTTGCATCAGCTACTCTCTTCTGTTTTTGGACATGTTTCGATAAGGTTTGTTGCTTCTTATTAATCGTGATTATTATTTTTGTTATTATTATTATTTAAGTGAATGCTTGAATGTTGGTTTTTTAATTACTTGGTGTCTCCTGATGAATATGATCAGGTGATAGGCTTCCCTTATCACCTGTAATGCTTAGCAGGTTTTGTTGGGTCTTGTCTCAGTGGTGGAATAATATGGGGTATGCTTATAGCTTGGCTATATGGCCATGATTGCTGCCTCTTCTTAGGTAACATAGGGAGGAAAAGCTCCCACCTCCAGGAAATATGTGTGATCAAAAGCAGACGTAATATAAACGCATAGACAAAAATCACCACTTTGAAGCAGAAATGAATCTGTGGTTGACTGTCCCATGCTACACTATCAGTGTGTGTGTAATTAGAAGCCTCTAGCAGGGGTGGGGGTGACCCTTCTCTCAGGTCCCTCCTCTAGTCACTACCATATAGGTGTGCAGGTAGATATTAGAGATTTAATGGGAGAAAGATCATCATCCACTATTTTGTCTCTGAAGGTCAGTTAGTTATCTTCGTGTGCTCAGTGCAAATCTTGAGATGGTTGAGTCCTATTATGCTGGGGTTTTATGGATTGCTTTGAGTTAGTCCTACACAGGGAACTCTGGCAGCACAGAATCTGCAGATTGCAATGACAATAGCTGGAAATTCCAAGCTGCTACCTGGGAGAAAGGCGAGTGCCCCATCCCGCCTCAGACGCACAGCCTCAGAACCCTGCTCAGGCTGCTTGTGGTTGGAACCTATTCTGAGCTGCACTGATGCGGGTCATTCAGCTGAGATTTTGGGTCCATGGGTGATGTCATAAGTTGCCGCCAAGCTCCCTCTCTCTGTACAGTGGGAAAACTATCCCACCTGATGTTGAGGCTAAGAAATGAAGTTGGGACAGAGAGAGAGAAAGGGAGAAATGTGTAGTTTCCTGTGGCTCTTTTTTTTTTTTTTTTTGCTGAAAGCACTGCTTTCTGAGCTGGGCTGGCTTTAGCCCCGCCCTCTAAAATTTGCTGGGGCGGGGTAGTCCCCGAGGCAGTCCAGTCTCCAGATTTGTAAGTTCCCTGTATTTTCCTTAATATCATGATTTTTCCATTTGCGAGTGCGGGAAAGTGATATGCTGGATCTTATGGTAGATCCCGAGCTCTGGAGTTGTTCTATGAGCGTTTCCTTCGTGCGATCCCCCTCCCTTCTCACTGGAGCCTACCCTACCTGGTATTAGGCGGCTGTAGCCTCAACCAGAAGTCTCTATCTCTTCTTAGTTTTCAAATTTGTTGGAGTACAACTTTTCATAGTATTCTGTTATTATTCTTTTCATTTCCTTTGGTTCCATTGTGACATCACCCATGTGGTTTCTAATGTGTGTTATTTGTGTCTTCATCCTTTTTTCTCTTTTTAGATTTGCCAATGGTTTTTCAATTTTGTTAATTCTTTCAAAGAACCAGCTTATTGTCCTGTTGATTCTTTCTATAGTTTTTCTGTTTTTCCATCTCATGTATTTCTTCTCTAATCTTTATTATTTCTTTTCTTTGGTGGCTGTAGGTTTCTTCTATTAGTCTGTTTCTAATTGTTGGAGATGCTGTGTTAATATTTTAATGTTGGTTCTTTCTTTCTTTTTTTTTTATGTATGCATTTATTGCAATAAATTGTCCTCTCAGTACTGCTTTCACCATGTTCCAAAAGTGTTGGTATGTTGTGTTTTTCTTTCTTCTCATTTGTTTCTAGGAACTTTGTGAATTCATGTTTTATTTCTTCTACTCCCCAGTCGCTTTTCAGCAGGGTGTTATCAGTTTCCTTGTATTTGATGTTATTTCCTTGGTCTTCTTTTTGTTGATTTCTAATTTGATAGCACTGTGGTCTGAGAAGATGCTTTGTAGTATTTTGATATCTGTAAATTTATGGAGGTTCGTTTTGTGACCTAACACATGATCTATTCTGGAGAATGTTTCATGAACACTGGAAAAGAATGTGAACTGTGCTTTTGTTGGGATGAATGGTCTGTACACATCCATAAAGCCCAGTTGGCTGATTGTGTTATTTAGTTCCCCTATGTCTTTGTTAAGTTTCTTTCTGTTTGTTCCATCCATTTTTGAAAGCAGTATATTAAAGTTGCCCACTATTATTGTAGATTCGTCTATTTCTTTCTTCAAATCTATTAGAGTTTGCCTTGTACATTTTGGACCTCTTTCATTGGGAGCATAGATATTTATTATGGTTATGTCATCTTGTTCATTTGTCCCTTTAATCATAAGATAATGTCCATCTTTATCTATTATGCTGGGTTTTCCCTTAAAGTTTATTGTATCAGAGATTAGTACTGCCACTCCTGTTAGTTTTTTTTTTTTTATTATTGCATTTAGCTTGATATATATATATTTTTCCATCCTTTGACTTTTAATCTGTTTTTGCCTCTTTGTGAAAGATGTGTCTCATGCAGACAGCATATTGAAGGAACTTTTTTTCTTACCCATTCTGCCACCCTCCATCTCTTAACTGGTGCATTTATTACATTTACATTCAGTGTAATTATCAGTAGGTATGGATTAATTGCTGTCATTATGTTTGTTTTTTTTGTGGTTCTGCTGCTTTCTTTGTTCTGCATGTCTTCCTGTGCTGAGTTCCTGTTTTTTTGTGTTCTTTTTTTTTTTGTCAGTTTCCTCATAGTTTTAATGTTTCCATATTCTTCTTGGATTTTTATTTTCTTGTTGTGAAGTTATTTTTCTTTGAGCTTACCTTATATTCCATTAACTTTTCCCTCCATTTAATACAGTCCATTTTATCCTGTAATCTATCTGACCTTCTCACCATCTGGATCTCTGTTCCTATGTGTTTACCTTCTTTAACATTGTAATTGTTTTGATCATAGACTGACCTCCTGATGTTGTTGTTAAGTTCCATCGAATCAGTTCCCACCCATAGCAACCCTGGATAGGGTTTCCGAGGAGCAGCTGGTGAGCTTGAACCACCTACCTAGCAGTTCAAATGGCTTAACAGTCTGGCACATTAACCCACAGTGCCACACCAGGACTCCATAGATCCTCTGAATTTGTTCTTAAGGTTTTGTTCTGTTCTTAGCTCTTCCATTTGTCAATTGAGTTCTGGGAGGTGCTGCCATGTATGTCAATTGTTGC
>NW_006408901.1:712081-714342 GCF_000296735.1 Chrysochloris asiatica
CTCGTGACAACTATGTCGAGGGCAAACCCCGACAGTCAATATCTGGTTGTTGTCCTTTCTTGCTGATTCTCAGTCCTCAGAACTCCAGTTAGGATGTTTTTTAGTGGAGGGTTAGCTTTGGAACAATCCCTTAGCTTCTGTTTATCCTCGAATGTTTTGATTACACTGTCATATTTGATTGAAAGCTTTGCTGGATAAAGGATTCTTGGTTGGCAGTTTTTTTCTTTCAGGATTTTATATATGTCTCCCCAGCCTTCTTGCCTGCATGGTTTCTGCAGAGAGATCCGAGCTTAATCTGACTTGCTTGCCTTTGTATGTAATACTTCTCTTTTTCCTAGCTGTTTTCAAGATTGTTTCCTTTCTTTGATTTTGAAGAACTTTAATATGATGTCTTGGTGGTTTTCTTTTGGGGTCTATCCTTCTTGGGGTTCATTGAGCTTCTTGAATGCTTACATTTTCGCTTTTTAGGATGTTAGAGAAATTTTCTTTCTGAAGCTCTTCAACTATCTCCTCTGTGGACTTGTGTGATTCTTCCTGTTCCAGAATGCCTATAATTCTTAAGTTATTCCCCTTCATGTTGTCCAACATGAATCTTAGACCTTCAGATTTTTTTAAATCCTTTTTTCTGCTTGCTCTTCTCTCTTAGTATTATTGAGAGATTTGACTTCCAGCTCACTAGTTCTGGTTTCCATTTTTTCAATTCTACGCTTTTGCCTTTTCAGTGTATTGTCTATTTCTGATATTCTATTTTTAATTATTTGTACCTCTCTCTGTAGGTTTTGAATTGTTTCCAATGCTGTATCTATCAAATTTGATTGTTCCTATAGTACTTTCATGAATTCTTCCTTATTTTTCTCAACTCCATTGTGCAGTGTTTTGAAACTTTTATAATCATTTTTCTGAATTCCTTCTCAGGCATTTCCAAGGCCTGCCTTCCTTACAGTATTGAGTGTAGGTCTACCTCTAGTTCATTTGTCTCACAAATGTTTCTGATATGATCATATGTTTATGCTTATTTGACATGTTCAGTGATTGGCTGTGGCCTTAATATTTAATTGTGTGCTTTGTTATAGTTTATTCTTTCTGATTACTTACAGGTAGTTGTGATCAGGAGATAGGCTTCCCTTTTCACTCTTCTTATTACTTAACTCAGAGTAACTTTCGCAGATGTTGTCTGCCTTCTTGGTGTA
Organism: Chrysochloris asiatica; assembly: GCF_000296735.1. Lineage (NCBI taxonomy): Eukaryota > Metazoa > Chordata > Mammalia > Afrosoricida > Chrysochloridae > Chrysochloris > Chrysochloris asiatica. The sequence continues at coordinate 713,272 of NW_006408901.1, forward strand.
TGGCAGTTGGTATTGCTTCTTGCCAGGATTGTGGGGATTTATAGAGTGTGATTGTAGCTTAAGTATATGACAGCAATTGCTGTCTCTTCTTGGGTAATATATATATAGAAAATGCCCCCTAAAGGTAAAAGGAAGAACCAAAAAAACGAGACAGCCATAGGGGGAAAAAAAACCCAGATTGGATACTGTAGTCTATGATTGTAGAAAAGAGAGATGAGAGAGAGAGAAGAAATAGCTGTAGCTAATATGAGTATGACTTTAATATCCTCTTTCAACTTCCTGCCTTCAAGGCCACTTGATAAATTTCTAGATGCTACTGTTGGTTGTTATGATGTCACTCCAGTTTTAATTTTCGGCCTATTTCATTTTTAGTCTCTATCCCACACCACAACCCCCATTCTGGCCTTTTTCCTAGTAATAAATGGCTCAGGGCTGGCTGTGGCCATTTTGCACAGCTGTTTGGTTTAAATGTTGAGAGAAACTGTGCACATACATAGTAAAACCCTCCAGTGATGGGGTGGATGTGTCCACTTGCTCAGGTACCCCCTCTATTCACCAGAATGGAAGTGCGTAGACAGTGAGAGGCCAATGAACAGATAACAACAACAACAAAAAAAAACAGAACAGAACAAAACAAAACAAATAAAAAAAATATTGTCCACACCTTTATCTCAGAGGTTTCCGAAGGCATCAGTCCGTGGCAGGTCTCCTTGCTTCCCTGCTTGGTCTTGCCATGTGTTCTCACCCCAGTTGTCGGCTCCAGGTCACTGAGCCCAGCAGGTTCGAAAGTATGGCTTTCTCGCATCCGATACAAGTTCCACTGGCTATAAGCCTTCAAACATTTAAAATATTCCTATTTATATGGTTCAGAGTTTTTGGAGCTATCCCTTGAATCTGTTTCATTTGGTATTCTGTGTTATTGCTGATGGAGATCTTCACTGCACTTCTACCCTATCTACCATCAAGCCCTGCCCTTGCTTTATATATGTTGTTGTTGTTGTCAGGTGCCATCGAGTCGGAACCGACTCATAGCGACTCCATGCACAGCAGAACGAAACAATGTTCGATCCT
>NW_006408901.1:717632-732898 GCF_000296735.1 Chrysochloris asiatica
TATATATATATATATATTTGGACTCTTTTCTTGGGAGCATAGATATTTATTATAGTTAATTCCTCTTGTTCAATTTATCTTTTAGTCATGAGTTATTGTCCTTGTCTCTTATGTTAGTTTTTGCTTTAAGGTTTATCTTATCAGAGAGTAGTATTGCCACTCCTGCTCATTTCTTATTGCAATTAGCTTGGTATATTTTTTTCCATCCTTTTATTTTTTACTCTATTTTTGTCTTTGTGTAAGATGTTTTTCTTGTAGACAGCATATGAAAGGACCCTATTTCCTTATCTAGTCTGCCACTCTCTGTCTCTTGATTGGTGCATTTAATCCATTGACATTCAGTGTAATTATTGATAGGTATGAATTGATTGTTGCTATTATGTTGTTATTTTTTGTGTGGTGCTGCTGATTTCTTTGTTCTGCATGCCTTCATGTATTGTGTTCTTTTGTGTGTGGGGGTGTGTGCTTTTTCTTGTCATTTTCATAGTTTTAATGTTTGCATGCTTTTCTTGGATTTTTCCCTTGTGAAGAATTAAGTTTCTTTGAGGCTACCGTATGTTCTATTCATTTCTTCCTCCTTTTAAAATAGTCTGTTTAATCCTGAAATCTACCTGACCTCTTCACTACCTGGATCTCTTTTCCTAAACTTTCCCCTTCTTTCACATTGTAGTTATTTTGATCAGAGTTTGTCTGACCTCCCAGAATCCCTATTTTCATTCTTTTTTGTTTTGTTTATGTATGCTTTAATGATATGCCTCCTCTTTTTGATTGCCGTTAGCTTGATACATTTTCCATGTAGATTTTTAATCCATTTTTGTCTGTTTTTAATATATGTCTCTTGTAGATGGTATATTGATGGATTCTGTTTTCTTATCCATTCTGCTACTCTCTGGCTCTTCACTGGTACATTTCCATCTATAGTCAGTGTAATTATTGATAGGTATGAATTGATTGCTGTCATTTTGCTGGGTTTTCTTTTTGTGTGTGTATGTGTGTGGTACTAGTTTCTTTATTTCACATAATTTTTTGTGCTGAATTTGTTTTGTTTGTGGTCTTGTCTTTTTCTTTGTTCTTCTTTTGTTTTAATGTGTACTAAATCTTTATGATTTTCCTCTGTATTTTGAAGATAAGGTTTATTAATTTTCTTTGAGACTTTATTTTATTCATTTCTTACCTTCTGTTGCCTCTTGTCTAATTTCATTCTTGTAGTTTTGTTCTGCTCTGCACTCTTTTATCTCTGGACTGAGTTCTAGGTAGTTTTGTCATGTATGTCAATCTCTGGTTGTTGTCTGCTCTTGTTGGTTCTCAGTCTAAAGAAATCCCTTTAATGTGTTTTTAAGCACTGGCTTGGCCTTTTACAAAACCCCTTAATTTCTGTTTATCCTGGGATGATCTGATTTTGCCATTAAATTTGATTGCCAGCTTTGCTGTGTATATAATTCTTGGTTGTATATAATTCTTCCAGTGTTTTGTTTATGTCTTCCCATAGCTTTCTTGCCTGCATGGCTTGATTCCTGATGAGATATCAGAACTTGATCTTAATGGCTTTCCTTTCTAGGTAACAGTTCTTTTTTTCCCTAGCTGTTTTCAGGATTATTTTCTTGTCTTTGATTATAGATAGTTTGATTATGATATGTCTTGGTGATTTTTCTTTTGGCTCTATCCTGCCTAGGGTTTGTTCAGCTTCTTGAATGCTTATCATCTCATCTTTAAAAATGTTAGGGAAAATTTCTTCCAGCAGATCTTTGATGATATTTTCTGTGGTTGTTTGATTCTTTCTGTTCTGGCACTCAAATCCCCTGTAGGTTATTCCTCTTCACATTGTCCCACACAAATTTTAGGCTTTCTTCAGATTTTTTCATTCTTTGTTTTGCTTTTTTTTTTTTCTGTCTTAGCAGACTTGATGGATTTGTCTTCAAGCTCAATGATTCTCACTTCTATCCATTCAATTCTACTCTTTTGCCCTTTCAGTGTGTTGTCCATTTCTGATATTTTAGTATTGATTGTCTGGATCACGTTTTTCAGGTTTTGTATTGTCTCCAATGCTATATCTATATTATTTGATTGTTCCTGTAGCACTTTTCTGCCTCCTTATTTTACTCAACCTTTCAATGGAACATTCAGATGCACCTCAATATCATTCTTCTCAATTCCTTGTCAGGCAGTTCCAAAGCCAATTCTCCCACAAATGTCAATTTTAGATCTTCCTCTTTGTTGTCTGAGCTACTCTCTCTTGTTTTTGCATGTGAGCAGACAATTTCTGTTGCTTTTTAGCCATTGTGGTGGTGCTGTATGTGTACTAATTAGATGAATGTTTTGCTTATTTGAGTAGTTTTGTAATCTTATAACTTTATCATCTGATGAGATGTGTTATATACTTTCTTCTTCTTTTTTACGTTTTTATTGTGAATTGAGTGATAGATTACATGGGAGAACATCAGCTTTACACTCATCGTTTCATTGCAATGATTACAATCTATTCTGTGCATCATCATACAACACTATTTGCTTCTATGCCTTATGTTTATTTGGGGGGGTGTACACAAAAATTGTATATGAGTCTAGAGTCCTCAGCTGCTCTATCTCTCCATGTCCTCATCTCTGCCTCCATCTCAGGTGGAATTGCTTCTCTGGATAGGGTCCCACATTCTGCTCGTGCTCTTCTCACTTTGTGGTCCCAGAGTCCTCTGTTCCTGGACTGTAAGGTTAAATACTCCATCCTTTTTGTTACAAAATTACCTTTGCAGTTGTGACAGTTGCAATTAGTCATGATAGCAATTACTATTGAATCATAAGAATCTTATCCCCATCACTTTTCACCAGACCTGTGTAGACAAGATGAAGACTATTTAATTGGGATGCTACCTTCCCATACACACTCTTAAAACAAAATTCTGTCTTGGAAACTGTAAGCCAGTCACTTCGTGCTTTTATCGCCCCCTCATTTTAGGTAGCCAATGTCTAAGTTGCCCATCCCTATCAATTCTGTATACAGAGGGGGTAGGTTTGATCCTTGATGTGAAAACTCTTTCCCTCTCAGTTGGTATTTTGAGCTATTACATCTACAGGTATAGGTCAAGTTCATCAAATTGTAGTAATTTACACTTGTTTCCTTTATAAAAAAGTTTTTTTTGTTTTTTGTTTTTTTTAAAAATCTTCTTCTAGTCGAGTTCTGATCATCAAGGTTAGGTCAAATGGTCACTATTTACGAGTTTGGGAGTTCTTGTTTGTCTCCCCTCACTTCATATCAGCTGGATGCTTCAATCTCAGTTGTAGCTCTCCATGGCTAGGTCCTTGTCCATTGGCTCAGGAATCCTCAGGTCTCACCACATTTTGATCAGCCATACTTCCTCTTCTCTCTCTCATCTCTAGGTCAACGGAAGTCTATGGAATGTGGTTGAACTCAGCCCATATCTTTACTGATGCCCCTCCCCTTCCAATTAGCAGTAGACCAACATGGTTGTCAGCAAGCTTACATGTCTGCTAATGTGGTCCCTTTGAGTTTCAGTCTTGGAGGGGGCTTTGTCATGAAGGGACTTCATTGCTTGCCATGATGACTTCCCAGCGAACAACTTGCTTGTTCTTGCAGTAACCAATCAGACTGCAATTCTTGTTTTGGATTTTTCCTTCTGGTATTTCTTTCAGGAAGTATCTTCTGTTCCTCTAGCTGCTCCAGGCTGGTCTGCTTGTCCTTTGAAGTGGGAATGTCCCATCTCAAAATGTTCTGGATGGGGCTCAGGATTCCACCTAAGGTCTTATACACTACAAAGACTCCGCAAGAAGCTTATTTCACTGGGCAACTTCTAGAATCCCTTTTAGGGATTACAAGGCTTACAGGCTTACAGGTTTACAGGCTTATAGGCTTTTACAGGCTTACAAGCTTTCTGTGATCAGATTTCCAGTATTCCTGTATATCCCATGCAAGGGAAACTAAGATTCATAAGGCAGTCAAGCAGCTTAACTTTATTTCCCTTCTTTTACCCATTCAGACTATGCCTTGATCACAGAGCCCTGTTGTTCCAAGATTAAGCATACATTGTTATTTACCTTTGTGCCATTTACCCCATGCAAACCTGCCCTAGTGTTTCCCTATCTACCTTGTTCTTCCATCCCTCTCTCCATTCTTGTGTATTGCCCTCCCCAACACCTAAACTATGATGTGTTTATATCCTACCCTGTACTCTACTGTCCCCTTACCTCACACACGATACCCAACAAAGAATTTTATTTTAGTAATGTTTTCTTAAACATTTACAATAATGATCTTATGCAATATTTGTACTTTTATGACTGACTATTTTCACTCAACATACTGTCCTCAAGGTTCATACATGCTGTGGTGGCTTGCAGCTTCCTTGTTATTCTTCAAGATAACACAATATTCCATTGTGTGTATGTATCAGTTTGTTTATTCATTCTTCCATTCATGGGCACTTAGGCTGTCTCCGTCTTTTTGCTATTATGTATAACTCTGATACGAACATTGGTATGCATGTATCTACTTGTGTTATGGCTCATATTTCCTGTGGATGTACACCAAGTAAAGGAATTGATGGATCATAAGGTTTTTCTATTTCCAACTTGCTGAAGGAGCACCATACTCTTTTCCAGAGTGGTTGGACCATTTTGTATTTCCACCAGCAATGTAGGAGGGTCCTAATTTCTCCACATCCTTACCAGCATTTACTGTCCTCTGTTTTGTTTTGTTTTTTTTATTTTGAGCTTTGTGTTATTGCTGGTGTGAGATGATATCTCACTGTTGTTTTGATTTGCATCTCTCTAATGACTAATGATCATGAATGTTTCTTCATGTTTGTTGGCTGTCTGAATCTCTTCCTTGGTGAAGTGTCTGTTCATGTCCTGTGCCCATTTTTAAAATTGGGTTGTTTGTCCTTTTCTTGTAGAGGTGTTATAGTTTCCTATAGATTTTAGAAATTAGTTCCTTGCCTGATATGGCATTGTAAAATATTTTCCCCATTCTGTAGACTCCCTCTTTACTCTTTGGTGAAATCCTTTGGTGCATATAAGTTTCTGGTTTTTGGTATGTACCAATCATCTAATTTGTCTTCTTTTGTTTGTGTAGTTTTCACAATGTTTAATAGTCTGTATGTGCCCTGTATTGGAGACCTTTAATTTGTCCCTATGTTTTTATTGATGAGCTTTATAATTCTGGGATTCACATTTAGATCTCTAATCCATGTTGAGTTGGGTTTTCTATATGATGTTAGATAAAGGTCTTGTTTCAGTTTTTGAATACTGATTTCCAGTATTGTTAGCAGTACCTGTTGAAGAGACTTTGTCCTCTCCATTCAGTGTAGTTTGACACTTTGTCAAAAGTCAGTTGGCTATATGTAGATCAGGTAATTTCTGGGGTCTCAATTCTGTTCTATTGATGGAGGTATCTTTCATTGTACAGCACCATACTATTTTAACCACTGTGGTGGTTGGTTATATGCCATGGAGTTGATTCCGACTCATAGCGATCCTGTACAGGGTTTCCAAGGCTGTAAATCTTTACAGGAGCAGAAAGCCTCATCTTTCTCCCACAGAACAGCTGGTAGTTTCGAACTGCTGACCCTGAAGTTAGCAGCTCTATTCGTAACCACTATGCTACCAGAGCTCCTTTTTAACCACTGCAGTCATGTAATAAAAATTTAAATCAGGGAGTGAGAGGCTTCCAACTTTCTTCTTCTTCTTAACCAGTGCTTTGTTTATCCTGAGTCTCTTTCCTTTCCATATAATATTTGTAATAATTTTTTCCCATTCCTTTAAAGAATGTCATTGGAATTTGGATATGGATTGTGTTATATGTGTACATTGCTCTGGGTGGTATTGACATTTTCACAATGTTAAGTCTTCCTATCCAGGAGCATGGAATATTTTTACAATTTTGTAAGTCTCTTTTGCTTTCTTGTAGTTGGGTTTGTAGAATTCTTTGTATCAGTCCTTTGTTTCTCTGGTTACATTTATTCCTAGATATTTCATCCTTTGGGTGGCTATTGTAAACGGTATTGCTTTCCTAATTTCCTTTGCAGCACTGTCATTATTAATATAGAGGAATCCAATTAATTTATATATGTTGATCTTTTCCCCTGCCGCTTTTTGAATCTTCCAATGGGTTCTAGTAATTTGGGTTTTTTTTTTCTGAGTCTTTGGGGTTTTCTCTGTATAGGATCATATCATATATATATAGTTTTACTTCCTCTTTGCCAATTTGGATGCCTTTAATTTCCCTATATTGCCTTATAGCTCTAAGACGTCCAACATAATATTGAATAGGAGTGGTGATAAAGGGCATCTTGTTCACAAAGGGAAGGTTTTCAGTTTCTCTCCATTGAGAGTAATGTAGGCTGTTGGTTTTGTATATATGCTCTTAATTATGTTGAGGAATTTCCCTCTGATTCCTATGTTGTTTAGTGTTTTTATCAGGAATGGATGTTGGATTTTGTCAAATGTCTTTTCTGCATCAATTGATATGATCATGTGGTTCTTTTCCTTTTAAAAATTTTATGGTGGATTACATTGATTGTTTTTCTAATATTGAACCATCCTTGCATCCCTGATATGAATCCCATTTGGTCATGATGTAAGATTTTTTTGATGTGTTGTTGAATTCTGTTGACTAGGATTTTGTTGAGAATTTTTACATCTATGTTCATGAGGGATATTGATCTATGATTTTCTTTCTTAGTGATGTCCTACCCCGGTTTTAGTATGACATGCTTCATAAAATATATTAGGAAGTTTTCCATCCTCATCTATATTCTGAAATAATTTGAGTAGAATTATTCTTCCATTAATGATTGATATAACTCACCAGTGAAGACATCTGGACCTCTTTTGGTTGCGAGTTCTTTGATGACCAGATCAATTTTTTCCTTTGTTATAGTTCTGTCTGATCAAGTTTTCTACTTCATTCTGTGTAAGTTTGTGTAGGTTGTACTTGTCTAGAAATGTATCCATCTCCTCTAGATTTTAAAATATGTTAAGAGTACAACTCTTCATAATATTCTGGTTTTTTTGTTTTTGTGTTTTGTTTTATTTCTGTTGTGACGTCACCCATGTGGTTTCTTTTGCGTGTTCTTTTTGTCTTTTTCCTCTTTTCTTTTGTTAGGTTTGCCAATGGTTTTCCATTTTTTTAAATAATTTCGAATAACCAGCTCTTTGTCCTGTTGATTCTTTCTATAGTTTTTCTGTTTTCTATCTCATTTATTTCTGCTCTAATCTTTATCATTTATTTCTTTTGTTGACTGTAAATTTACTTTGCTGGTCTGTTTCTAGGTTGGAGATGTGTCAATTTTTTTTCTTCTTTTTGGATATATGCATTTATTGCAATGAATTGTTCTCTCAGCACTGCTCTTGCCATGTCCCAAAGATTTTGGTATGATGTGTTTTCGTTCTCTCTTTTTTGTAGGAACTTTGTGAATTCACCTTTTATTTGTTGTACTTACTACCCAGTAGATTTTAAGCAGGGTGTTATTCAGTTTCCATGTATTTGACTTTATTTTCTTGGTTTTCCTATTGTTAATTTCTATTTTTATAGCATTGTGGTCTGAGAAGATGCTTTGTAGAATTTTGATGTTTGTAAATTTATTGAGGCTTGTTTTGTGGCCGAACACACGGTCTATTCTGGAGAATGTTCCATGTGCACTGGAAAAGAATGTGTATTGTGCTGTTGTTGGGTTGAGTGTTCACTACACATGTATGAGTTCACGTTGGTTGACTGTGTTGATTATTCCTCTGTGTCTGTTGAGTTTCATTTTTATTGTTTTAATGTTTTTCAACAGTGATATATTAAAATCTCCTATTATTGTAGATTTGTGTATTTCTTCAAATCTATTAGAGTTTGCTTTATATAATTTGGAGCTCTTTCATTGGGAGCATAGATCTTTATTGTGGTTTTGTCATCTTGTTCAATTGACCCCTTAATGTTAAGATAATGTCCACAATTATGTTGGTTTTGACTTAAGATTTCTTTTATAGAAAATTAATATTGCCACATTGCTCTTTTTTTTTTTTTTTTTTAACAACTAGCTTGGTATATTTTTTTCTATCCTTTAACTTTTAGTCTGTTTTTGTCTTTGTTTATAGGGTGTGTGTCTTGCAGACAGCACATTAAAGGATCTTATATTGTTATCCATTCTTCTACTTTCCATCCATTGACATTTAGTGTGATTATTGATAAGTAGGAATTGATTTTTATCATTATGTTTGTCTTTTTTTGTGTGTGGTGCTGCTGGTTTGGTTGTTCTGCATGCCTTCCTGTGCTGAGTCCATATTTTTTGTGTACTTTCTTGCCAGTTTCTTCATAGTTTAATTTTTCTATGCTTTTCTTGGATTTTCATTTTCTTGGTATGTTGTGAAGTAATAATTTTCTTTGACATTATGCTATATTCTATTAACTTTTTCTTCCATTTGAAACAGTCTGTTTTATCCTGTAATCTAGCTGACCACCTCATCACATGGATCTCTGTTCCTATATTTTTACCTTCTTTCACATTGTTTTAATCATAGACTGACCTCCCAGATCCTCTGAATTCATTCTTGCAGTTTTGTTCTGTTCTGGATTTTCCATCTGTCAATTGAGTTCTTGGTGGTGCTGCCATATATGTCAAACTCTGATTGTTGTATATTCTTGTTGGTTCTCAATCCAAAAAAACTCCCTTTAGGACATTTTGAAGTGCTGGGTTGACTTTGACAAAATCCCTTAGCTTTTGCTTCTATGGGAATGTTTTTATTACACTATCATATTTGATTGACAGCTTTATTTGGTAGACAATCCTTTTTTGGGAATTTTCAATCTTTCAGGGTTTTATCTCTTCCCATTGCCTTCTTTCTGCTGAGAGATCAGTGCTTAATCTAATTTGCTAGCCTTTGTAAGTAACACTTCTCTTTTCCCTAGTTGCTTTCAGGATTGTCTCTTTGTCTTTGGTTTTGGAGAACTTGATTATGATATGGCTTGGTGATTTTCTTTTGGGGTCTAACCTTTCTGCAGTTTATTGAGCTTCTTGAATCTTATATTTTCATTTTTCAGGATCTTAGGGAAATTTTCTTCCAGAAGATCTTCAACTATCTCCTCTGTGGACTTATGTGATTCTTTCTGTTGTGGAATGTCAATAATTCTTAAGTTATTCCTCTTAATGTTGTCCCATATGAATCTTAGACTTTCTTGAGTTTTTTTTTCTGCCTGCTCGTCTGTCTTAGCAGTATTGAGCCATCTATCTTCCAGCTTGCTGGTTTTGGCTTTGATCTGTTCAAATTTACTCCTTTCCCCTTTAGTGTATTGCCCATTTCTCATATTTCATTATTAATCATTTGGACCTCTTTTTGCAGGATTTATATTGTTTCCAATATATATCTATGTCATTTGATTGTTCCTATAGCACTTTGCTGAATTCTTCCTTATTTTTCTCAACCCTTCTGTTTAGTGTTTGGATGCTCCTCAATATCATTCTCCTGAATTCCCTCCTTTCAAAGGGAAGTCTAGGTCTACTTCCAGTTCATTTGCCTCAGTTATTCTATTTTATTTCTGGAAATTTGCAAAAGTGGTCAGTTGTTTCTTGGGCGTCTTCAATTATTAGGTGTGTTTTCAATAATTAGATGAATGTGTGTTGATGTATTATTACACTTTCTGAATGCTTCCAGATAGATATGTTCAGGAGATGTGCTTCCCCCTTCAATTTTCATATTACTCAACTCAGAGCAACAGTAGCAGGTGTTGGCTGTCTATCTGGTGTAAGCAGCTGGCATTGCCTCTTACCTGGATGGTGAGATTTTACAGGGTGTAATTACAGCTTAGCTTTATGACAACAATTGCTGTTTCTTCTTGGGTAACCTAGGGAGAGAAAGAACCCCCTAAAGATAAAAGGAGGACCAAAAAAAAAAAAAAACAAAACAACAACAGCAAAGAAACAGATTGGATACTACAATCTATAGTCATATAAAAGAAAAGAAAAAAAACATCTATAGTAAAATATGAGTATGACTTTAAATCCCCTCTCTTGGCTTCTTGCCTTCAAGGCTGTATGAGAAATTTTAAGATGTTATTGTTGATCCTTATGACATAACTCAGGATTTAATTTTTGGCCTGTTTCCTTTTTAGTGTGTCTCTCTTCTAGTCCACAACCCCTATTCAGGGCTTTTTCCTAATGATAAATAGTTCAGGGTCAGCTGTAGCTATTTTGGAAGACCATTCGGTTTTAAGAAATGTCTTCATCTACTTAGATTCTGTGCAGTGTTCTTTGCTGAGCAGATCCATGTGCATCTGTCGTAGAACCATCTGGGTGTGTGGGGTGTCCACTCACTCGGGCTTCCCCTCTAGTTACCAGAGTGGAGGTGAACAGAGAGTAAGAGACCAAGGAACAAAGAAAAAAAAAAGCATGTCCACACCTTTATCTCTGAGGATCAGTCAGGTTTCTGCAGTGGGAGTGCTCCTCTGATTCTTCACCTATTCTGTCACTCCCAAGATGTCCACTTCAGGAGTGAGTGGGGGCCACAGATCAGAAAACACCACCTTTCTTGCTTCTGCTACAAATTCCACTAGCTGTAAGCCTTCAAACTTTCTAAACATTCCTTTATATGTAGTTCAGAGTTCTGGGACCATCCCCTGAATCTGCTTTGTCCTGTATTCTGTGTTATTACTGGAGGAGGTCTGTGCTGCACTTCTCCCTAATCTGTCATTAAGCCTTGCTTCCCGTTTCATATTATTTCAATTTTTAAAATTCATTGAGACTTGCTTTGCAGTCTAACATATAGTCTATTTTGAAAAATGATCTATGTGCAACAGAAAAAAATGTTTATTCAGTTCTTTTGGGGTGCAATAGTCTGTAGACATCTATGAGGTCAAGTTGGTTGATTGCATTTTTGCAATCATCTATTGACTTTCTTTCTAGTTGCTCTGTTTTTCATTGAAAGACATGTGTTGATACCTCCTACTAAAATTATGGAGTTGTCTACATCACTTTTCAGTTCTGTTAATATTTTATATATGTAGTTTTGAACTCTTCCACTGGGTGCTTAAATATTTAGTATGTATATGCCCTCTTGGTGAATTAATCCTGTGACCATTACACAATGCCTTCTTTATTCCTCATTCTAGATTTTTCCCTTGAATTCTGTCTTACCAGAAATAAATATTGCCACTCTTGCTCTTTTTTTGTTGTTCTTGCTGCTGCTAGCTTGATTTTTTTTTTTTTACCTTTCTTTTATTTTTGATTTATTTCCTTTTTTGTATTTTAGGTGAGTTTCTTGCATGTAACAAATTGATGGTTCCTACTTTCTTATTCCATCTTCCACTTTCTTTCTCTTGACTTGTACATTTAATCCATTTGCATTCAGTGAATTAATGATAGGTTTGTATTTATCAAGTCTTTCTTTTGTATTTTTAAAATTGTGCTGTGATGATTTCTGTGTTATGTATATTTTGTACTCAGTCCATTTTGTTATCAAATTTTGCTTTTATTTTCTTCACTGATATTGATTTTGTGTTATTCCCGCCTTATGGGTTTCTTCTTTCTTATTTTGGTTGGAAGGTTTATTAACTTCTTTAGCTATTTATTATTATCTTCCTGAGTATAAAAGAGTTGTAACTGATTCAAAATCACTCAACAACAACAACATCAAATTTAAAGCAGTATGTTCTATCCTGGTATCATCCTGACTTCCTTTCCATTTTCAAGTTGTATGTCACTAATTCCATCTTTTTGATTTATTGTTGTTTACATATTGGATCCTTTGATTCTCTATTGACAATCTTGCTAGTTTTTTATAACGTTAGATCACTCTTTTTCTGGGTCTTTTCTGGGTGATGTTATCACATGTGTTAATCTCAAATTGTCTGATTTTGTTGTTTCTCTGTGAAATTCTCCCTTCAGCATTTCTTGTAAGGTTGGTCTGGTTTTTATAAATTCTCTTAATTTCTATTTATCTGAAAATGTCTTAATTTACCATAATATTGGATGGACAGTTTTTGCTACATAATAATTATCTTTTTAAAAGAATACAAATTTATTCAATAAGCTTTATTCAGTGGAAAATAAGCTTAACTATATGATGATTGCCAGATTATACAGTGGAAAGCAATTTTCTAAGTTTTCTATACTAATGGAAAGGTTCCTACCAAATGAAAAAAAAAATCAATAAAATTATATCCTCAAATACAGTACTCTATATCAAAACATTCAACATGATTATTCACAACACTTACACAACATAAGAATGAGTCATTCTGCCAGATTAAATACCAGTAATGAAAAAATAAAATCTTCTAACAGAAACAACACTACACCCTTTGCTACAGCAAATGAAAACTGTAAATTTGTGAATACTCTGCAGGGCGGGGCTTGATGGTAGATTAGGGAGAAGCACCGTGCAGATCTCTGCCAGTAATAACACAGAATGCTGGATGAGGCAGGTTCAGGGAACAGTCCCAGAACTCTCAACTAAATATACAGGAATATTTAGAACTGAAGGCTTACTGTTAGCAGGAATTGTAGCAGAAGCACAGAAAGTGGTGTATTCTGAATTGCAGCTGCTGGTGAGTCCTGGAGTGGCCATCTTGGATGTGGTGGAGGTGATTTAAGAGCAGGGAAGCACACACATCACAGGGGTCTATCTAATTATCAGAAATAAAGGTGTGAACATTTTTTTCTGTCATTTGTCTCTTTTTATCTGTGCACCTCCACTCTGATGGCTAGAGCAGGTGCCTGAGCAAATGGACACCCCCAGACTCCGGGAGTTTTTATTACACAGGCACATGGATATGCTCAGGAAAGATCACTGGTAGCAGAATTGAAAAATGGGGGAGGAGTCAACAGGAAATACTTAAAATGGAATGGTTTCCCAAAAAGGCTTGAGCTGGTCCTGGGCTAGTCCTTACTAGAAGAAACACCTGAACAGAGTTGATGAGGGGGAGAGAGACAGACAAAAAAGGGAAGAGACTAAAATTGAATCTTGAGTTATGTCATAAGAAACAATGGTAACGTCTTGAAATTTCTCAGGTGGCTTTGAAGGCAAGATGCTGAGAGAGGGGCATTAAAGTCTTACTCATATTTTGCTGCAGGTTTTTCTTTTTGTGTCTGTGGAATTTATAGACTTTAATAGCCAGTCTGGTTTTTTTTTTTTTTTTTTTTTTTTTGCTGTTGTTGTTGTTTTTGTTCCCCCTTTTATCTTGTAGGAGGTGGGGTGCGGCAGGTTCTTTCTCTCCTTAACTTGCCCAAGAAACGAAAACAATTGGGGTCATATAGCCAAGCTATAATCATACCTTGTTAAATCTCACCATCTGGGCAAGAGCTATACATCAGCTCCTATATACCAGATAGATAGCCAACACTTGCTACAGTTACTCTGAGTTGAGTAATAAGAGAAGTGAAAAGGGAAACCCATCTCCTGTTCACATCTAATTGTAGGCAATCAGAAAGCTTAATTCATACATTAAAACATACATTCATCTAATTATGGAAAATATATCTAATTATTGAAAATGCCCAAGACAAGTGAGCTGGAGGTAGACCTAGACTTCTTATTGGAAGGAGGGCAGGCATTGAAACTACCTGAGAAGGAATTTAGAAGAATGATATTGAGGTGCATCTAAATGCTGCACAGAGGGGTTGAAAAAATAAGGTAGAAGTCAGGAAAGTGCTATAGAAACAATAAAATAAGAGAAATAGCATTGTAAACAATTCAAATCCTGCAAAAAGAGGTTCAAACGATTAATAATAAAATATCAGAAATGGACAATACACTGAAAGGGCAAAGGAATAGAAATGAAGAGATAGAAGCCAGAAGCAGTGAGCTTGAAGACAAATCTCTCAATACTGCTAAGACAGAAAAGCAAGTGGAAAAAAGGATAAGAAAATCTAAGATTCATATAGGACAACATGAAGAGGAATAACCATGGGATAATTGGAACTCTGGAAAAATGGAAGATATAAGTACATGTCCAGAATCAAGATAGAGTAGATGAAACAGAGGAAGACTCACTGAAGACCACAGAAGAGATAGTTCAAAATCTGCAGGAAGAAAATTTCCCTAACATCCTGCAAAATGAAAGGATAAGCATTCAAGAAGCTCAACAAACCCCAAAAGAAAATTACCAAGACATATAATAATCAAGCTCTACAAAATCAAACACAGGAGAGAATTCTGAAATAACTAGAGAAAAGTGAAGTGTTACTTAAAAAGACAAGAAAAACGTATTAAGTTCTGATCTTTTACCAGAAACCATGCAGGTAAGAAGGGAATGGAGAGACATATATAAAGCCCTGAAACAAAGAAAAAAAAAAATGCCAACCAAGAATCGTCTACCCAGCAAAGCTGTCAATCAAATATGGAGGTGTAGTCAAAACATTCCAGGATAAACAGAAGCTAAGGGATTTGTCAAAGCCAATCCAGCATTTGAAAACATCCTAAAGGTAGATTTTTGGACTGAGAACCAACAAGAACAGAAAACAATCAGAGATTGACATATGTGGCAGCACCACCCAAAACTCAATCAACAGATGGAAGAGTTTAGAATAGAACAAAACTACAAGAATGAATTCAGAGGATCTGAATTACAATATGAAAAAAGGGAAAAATATAGGAACAGATAGCTTGGTGGCAAGGAAGTCAGGTAGATTGCAGGATAAAATGGATTCTATTAAATGGAAGAAAAAGTTAATAGAATATAGGGTAACTTCAAATAAAATTAATACTTCAAAACATACCAAAAAGAGGACTTCTGCCACTACCCTGACCAGGCAGCTCAAGTAGGGCAGTTTTGGGGAAAAGGGGCAGAATCGCACATAGGAAACCTCTGTCTAGCAGACAGACAGCCTTTGAACAAATATAAGATCATATATTTCAACATTCTGAACTCGATTTTTTAAAAAGATCAAATTGCTGAGGAATTAAAGGCATTTTGAGCTTTTGCCTGCTTGCACGTGGCTCCTGCTTCCACGTCCGTGCCAGCGAGTGCCTCTGCCCCCTGCAGACATTGGAATGCAGGGCTAGAGCAACCCCACTTAGAAGGCTGCATTTCCAGGGAAAAGGAAGCATAAACTAACAAAGCCAAACAAATAGAGAGGGATATCGGCGCAAGAAGAAAAAGCAGATGACCATATCGGCACATGTCCAGAAAAAAGATAAAATATCTGAGACAAATGAACCAGAAGTAGACCTTCTCTCCATGCTGGAAGGAGGGCAGACCTTGGAGATACCTGAGAAAGAATTCAGAAAAATGATTATAAAATGTCTCAAAAACACTTTACAATGGAGTGGAGAAAATA
>NW_006408901.1:733843-734447 GCF_000296735.1 Chrysochloris asiatica
AGTCTATGACCAAAACAAGTACAATGCAAAAGAAGGTGAACACATAGGAACAGAGATCCGGACAATGAGTAGGTTAGGTAGATTATAGGATAAAATAGACTGCACTAAATGGACAGAGAATTCAATGGACCATGAGGCAACCTCAAAGAAAATTAACACTTCACAGCATACCTAGACATTGAGAATCCAAGAAGAATATCAAAACATTAAAACTATAAGGAAACACACAAGAAAGAGCACACAAATCATGAATTCAGCAGAGAAAGACAAACAGAACAAAGAAGCAGCAACACCACAAAAAAATGAATATAATGACAAAAAATTATCAATACTTATTGATAATTTCACTGAACGTAAATCGATAGAATGCACCTGTTAAGAGACGGAGGGTGGCAGAACGGATAAGAAAACAAGATCCTTCAATACACTGTCTACAAGAGACGCATCTCACACACAGAGACAGAAACAGATTAAAAGTGAAAGGGTGGGAAAAAATATACCAAGCTAATTGCAATAAAAAATGAACAGGAGTGGCAGTGCTAATCTCGGATAAAATAAACTTTAAGGCAAAAGCCAGCATAATAGATAAAGATGGACATTATCT
>NW_006408901.1:738503-747452 GCF_000296735.1 Chrysochloris asiatica
ATGAAGTGGCAAGCTAAGCCCTACAATGTTCAGTGGAGTTGTGTGGACCCAGTTGGGGACCTGACTGGCAAGCAGTGTGAAGAGGCCTGGGCACTCTTGGGCCCAGAGTCAGTGGTGTGGCCACGGAAGACTCAAGAGGAGAGTGGAGCTACCGGCTGAAAGGAAGAGAGGACATATGCACAGGAGTGTCCACACTTGCAGATGATACCCACGTGACCTGGACCAGATGACTGGATGATAGGAGCTCAACCAGGAGAGGAAAGAAGGGGGGGGGGAAGAGTGAGCTGATACAGTCTGATGAACTTGACCTATACATATGGAGCAGTGACTCAAAAGAGGGTACAAATCCTCACAGCAAGAAACATTCACACACAGACACCCACACAGAGTGGATGGAGAAGGGCAGCTTGAACATTGGATACTCAAATGTGGAGGGGGTAACTACAAAGGCAAGAAGTGACTGGCTTACAAGCTTTCAAGAGGGAACCTAGTGCTAGGGAGCATGGCGGAAGGCAGAATCTCCAGTAGGTACTATTCAATCTGTCTGGGCGGAGCTGAAGAAAGGAGATACAGATGGGTAACTCGTGATACTGTAGTGAATAATGCTTATCAGGATGGACTATGAGAGTTGGAAATGCAAAGGTAGAAGTTTTGTAACAAGGAACGGAGTGATTGATTCTCCAGGATAGGAGCAGAGGCCTCTGGGACCATAAACAGAGAAGAGCCGAGAGCGGGACCCTACCCAGAGAAACAGAGATGCCTGAGATAGAGACAGAGATGATGACGTGGTGTGATGAAGCGACTGGGGACTTTGGACCCAGAGTGGGAAAGGGACTGTGGGCCGAAAACTGGGCGGAGGAGGGGGAAGTGTAGGGGGCAGGTTTCTGGGATATACCCTTTAGGTGGTTGATGATGCATGGAGGGGATTGGAACCATGACAATGATATGATATACGATGGAATGAATGTAAAACTAAAGTTCTCCCATGTAAACTATCATATAATTCACAATAAAACATTAAAAAAAAAAACAATTAACAGCAACAACAAAAAAATTTAGTGGAAAAACTGAATGTAAAGATAATGGCTTTTTTTTTCCCTTATGAATTTCTGAAGCATCCTTTAAAAAAAAAAAAAAAAAAGTGACTAGTAATGGTTCTGAACAAACAACCCCGTGGCTGCTGTTTTGAGAAACACTGGTCCAGAGAAGTGTTTTTCAAACTACTAGTCTGTTAAAAAACCAATGAAAGGAGCCACACTGGTGTTTTATAAACTGAATAGTGCATAAATAAACTACAACAGCATACTGGATGTGGTAGAAGAAAAAAAAAAAAACTAAGAAAATGAAAATTCAAGAACATCATGGAAGCATTAAAACTCTGAAGAAATGAAAAGAAAGCATAAAAAGCATGAACTCAGCATAGGAAGGCATGCAGAACAAAGAAACCACATAAAAGCAAACATAATGACAAAAATTAATTCATACCTATTGATAATTACACTGAATTTCCATGGATTAAATGCACCAACTAAGAGACAGAGAGTGGCAAAATAAATAAGAAAACAAGATCCTTCAATATATTGTTTGCAAAAACAATATATTGTTTACACACAAAAACAAAATCAGACTAAAAGTTAAAAGATGGAAAAAATTATATCAAGCTAATTGCAATAAAAAATGAGCAGTAGTGGCAGTGCTAATCTCTGATAAAATAAACTTTAAGGCAAAACCCAGCATAATAGGTAAAGAAGGACATTATCTCATGATAAAGGGTCAATTGAACAAAATGACATAACCATAGTAAAGATCTATGGTCTCAATAAAAATATATAAAGCAAATCCTAATAGATTTGAAAGAATAAATCCACAATAATTGTGACAGATTTTAATACACTACTTTCAAAAAAAGTTTAGAACAACCTGAAAGAAACTTGACAAAGTCACAGAGGAACTAAACAACACAACCAACCAACTTGACCTCATAGATGTTTACAGAGCTTTCAACACATTTTTTTCCAGTGCATATGGAACATTCTCCAGAATAGACCATGTGTTAGGCCACAAAACAAGGCTCCATAGATTTACAAACATCAAAATACTGCAAAGCATCATCTCAGACCACAATGATATAAAATTAGTAATCAACAATAGGAAGACTAAGGAAATAAGTCAAATACATGGAAACTAAATAACACCCTGTTTAAAAGCTACTGGGTAGTAGAACAAATAAAAGATGAATTCATAAAGAGAGAGAAGACATAAATAACATGAATAAGAATCCACATGGGCGATGTCACAATAGAACCAATGTAAATAAAAATGATAACAGAATACTGTGAATATTTGTACCCCAACAAATTTGAAAATCTAGAAGAGATGGGTGCAATTTTGGAAAAACATGACCTATCTAAACTTACAGAGTCAAGTATAAAACTTAAACAGACCTATGACAAATGAAGAAATTGTTCAGGTCATCAAAGAACGCCCAACCAAAACAAGTCCAGGTCCAGATGGCTTCACTGGTGAGTTTTATCAAGCATTCAGGGAAGAGCTGTCACCAATTCTACTCAAATTATTTCAGAATATAGAAAACAATGGAAAACTTCCTAATACATATTTTTAAAGTGTTTTCAAGATCTGTACATTTATTATATGCCACTTTAAGATTCAGAATTTTTACACACCAAAATTTATATACTGAAAATTAGAAAATAATAACATTCACCCGCAAATCCAACTATTTAAAAATTTTTTTCTTACATGGCCAGCATTTTTTTTTTGCAACAAGTAAGTGGGACTAAGAAAACAATATCTAGTTTTTAAATAGTGATATAACATTTCACCTTTTAAAAGTGTTTTTGATTAAATCATGAAGGAAACATGCAGTTAATTATCCAAATACTGCTTAATTATGTTATCTCATTAATGAGTTCCAAAAGGTTAATAAAGTGCTTCTACTTGTTACCACAAGAGACATTTCAGATAAAAATACTGGTTGAAATTTATTGAATATGGAAATTGGATATTTACATTAATATAAATATACTTTAAACCTTTGAAGTCCTCTCTCAGGTCAATACACCATGAATTAAATATTGGGCTTTATTTCCCTGCCTCTAGATACAACGTGTTCTCATATTTTGTAACTCTACACGTGTGATTTATGTATATTCATAAAATAGCATTGTCTCATTTACAATTTAAAATTCATCTCAGTTCAGACTCCTTAATTTTTGCCAGACACACATACATGCACAAAATATCCCAATTATCACTCATTTTACTAATTAGCTTTGTTTATAATGACTTTGACTGTTTACAAAAATATAATTTATCCTGAAAGAGCAATGCTTTCAAAACATTCAAGTCATGGGAACAATACAGATTTTTTTTTTTTTTTTAAATGCAAAGTAGGAAATTGACAAAGTCTTGAGAAAAGTGGTGATTGTTAGATTGCGTGTACATCCTTGGAAGGTAACTATTCTGACGCCATCAATATTCATTCAGAATTGTAATTTCTAGTACACTTCTTTTCTAAAAATGTGATGCATTTGTCTAAAATAGTCACAAATTAGAAGTTCAAGAAATTTAAAAATCTGTTTTTGATGTCATAATTAACAAATAAACCTCAACACCAACTCTCTAGTGTGGTGCTGTATGATAAACACTGGACTGATTGGCATTTCAAACCTGCCAGCTTCTCTTCAAAAAACCTCTGAGTTGGAATTGACTTGATAGCACTTAACAAGAGCAACAGAAAGATATAGTGACAGTCTGGTACTCATTTCTTTTGTTTGCTTCTTTGTTTTTACCTGATTCACTCGCTCTATCTTTCTGTAAATTTCCATGCCCAGAAAGAGTGTATTGCCCATATTGGTTTTCTAATTAGGTTATATCAATGGAAGGTACCTAATTAGGTTATATCAATGGACGGCACCAGACAGAAAAGGAGAAAATGGTTGGCATATTTAGCTGCACCCTCCTCTTCTATACTGTCAGGGTTCTGGAGTATGTGTATCTCCAGTTAGGTAGAAGTTACTCTATACCTCCAACTTTCAAACTATACCTGTTATATAATTCCCTTCCTTTGGTTCTTCAGATTGAGAAATGGTAACTGCTTCCCATTCTTGATTATCTTTGGATTCTTCATCATTCCTTAATGGTTCACTCACTGTAGATATTCCTGTAATGATTATCTTCAGTTTTACTTTTCTAAAAGTGCCATATATTTCCAATGAGTAATTAATATATATTAATGCACAAAATATACAGACATGCATAAAGAAATGTCTCCTTTTGTAGAGAACCTTACTGGGTGTATAGAATTGAAGAAAAATACACAGAGACTTCAAAAACATCATTATCCTTTCATTTAATTTTCCACGAACTTCTTGTAGCACCCTGGTCCTCCTCTCATGAATTTTTTATTCTGATGTGAAGACAGTCATCATACTTATAGTTTGCAAGATAGTGATAACACACAGGAGGTAAATGAAGTAAGGCATAGGGAGTGACAGAGATTGGGGTTTGCAATTTTAGGCGGATTCTCCATGCATGATCATCCTGAGAATGTAAGTTAACTGAAGTAAGAACATATCAGAAGGAGGAACTTACTTTAGTATTTCTTGTAAAGTGATATTATGTAACAAATACTCTCAATCTTTACTTAATTGGGAATGTATTTTATCAGTATTTTTGAGTGATAGTTCATTGGATGAAGAATGTTGGGATAGGAGTTTTTATTTTTGTTTTTCCCAGCACTTTTTTTTTTTTTTAAGGTTTTATTGTGACTGGAGTGATGGGAGACATGGGAGAACATCAGTTTTAAACTCATTGTTTCATGACAATGGTTATAATCCCATCCGTGCATCATCATTCTACAGTATTTGCTTCTATTCCTTGTTTTTTTTTTGTTGTTTGTTTGTTTGTTTGTTTGTTTGTTTGGAGGGGGGTATATACACAAAAACACTCAGGAATATATAATCATTTAAATAACCAAAATTCTAAAAGCCTGCCTTCTGGCCACCAGCATTCAGTCTTTCTCTTTCCATGAGTCTACAGTCCTCGGCTGCTCTATCTCTCCATGTCCTCATCTCTGCCTCCATTTCTGGTGACATTGCTTCTCTGGATAGTGTCCCACATTCTGCTTGTGCTCTTCTCACTTTATGGTCCTAGAGTCCTCTGTTCTGGACTGTAAGATTAAATACTCCCTCCTTTTTTGTTACAAAATTTCTACCTTTACAATTGTGACAGTTGCAATTAGTCACCATAACAATTACTCACTATTGAATCATAAGATGCTTATCTCCATCTCCTTTCACCAGACCAATCTAGACAAGATGAAAACTATTCAGTTGGGACACTACCTTCCCCACACACTCTTTTTAATTTTTTTAAAATAAATGTTTTATTGTGACTTGTGTGATAGTTTACATGGGAGAACATTAGTTTTACATTCATTCTACCATACATCATTTCATTGCCATAGTTACCATCCAGTCCATGCATCATCACCCAAGCCTGCCCCCCACCCCCCAAGGTCCTCAGCACACAGCACCTTTCCCTCTCTGGATCTCAAGTCCCCAGCCACTCCATCTCTTCACATCATCTTCTCTGCCTCCATCTAGGGCCTCACTGCTTCTCTGTGTAGGGTTCCGCTCTCTGCTCTTCTCCATTGATGGTCCCAGGGCCCTCCGCTCCTAGACTGAAAAGTTAATCACTCCCCTCCTTGCTATAAAATGTCCACCTTTACATTTCCAACCCTCACAATCAGTCCTGATAACAATTATTCACTATTGTATCACTAGAGACCCGTCTGCATTTCATTGCATCAGCCCCGGCTAGTCAGATTGAATACTACTCACTGGAGATTCTACCTTCCTCCAGGCCCTCTGGATCTAGGTTCCCTCTTGAAAGCTTGTAAGCCAGTCGCTTCGTACCTTTGTATCCCTCCCCCCATTTGGGGTAGCCAATGTTCAAGTTGCCTCTCCCTGTCTACTCTTTGTGTCGAGGGGGTGGGAATAATTCTTGCAGCAGGGATTTGTTTCCTCTTTTGAGCTACTGCATTTATAGGTGTAGGTCAAGTTTATCAAATTGTATCATATGACACTTTTTCCTCTTCTTTCTTCTTTGGGTTGAGCTCTGTTCATCTAGTTATTGAAGCCAGGTCAAGTGGGTATCATCTGCAAGTGTAAGTGTTCTTGCGTCTGTCTGCCCTTTTCTTATCAGCTAACCACTTCACTCTCTACTCTAGTCCTCTGTGGCTGTGTCATTGACTCTGAGCACATGAGTCCCCAGGTCTTGCCTCATTGCTGGCTGACCAGGTCTCCACCTGGGTTCACAGTAGTCTGCTGAACGACGTAGGGCTTAGCTCACTGCTTCATTTATGTTCTTCGGTCACTTTCCCTTTTGCGTGACGTGCGTGGTCACGAATCAGAGTGCATCTTAGTCTTGGAGAAGGATTTACACTGAGAGGACCCGACCACTTGCCTTGACATCTCCCCACACACTCTTAAACAAAACTCCATCTTAAAAACTATAAGCCAGGCACTTAGTGCCTTTATCGCCCCCTCATTTTAGGTAGCCAATGTTTAAAAGTTGGCTGTCCCTATCAACCCTGTATATAGAGGGGATAGGATTGATACTTGAGGTGAAGATTCCTTCCCTCTCAGTGGGTATTGGGAACTACTACATCCATAAATATAGGTCAAGTTCATCAAATTATAGCATTATATACTTGTTTCCTTAAAAAAAAAATTTTTTTTTTAATCTTCCTCTAGTTGAGTTCTGATCATCAAGCCATGTTGTTGTTGTTAGGTGCCATCGAGTCAGTACTTTCTCATAACGACCTTATGCACAGCAGAACAAAACACTGCCCGATCCTGGGCCTACCTCATTATTGTTGCCACACTTGAACCCATTAATACTGACACTTTGCCAGTCCATCTCGCTGGGGGTCTTCCTCTTTTTCTCTGACCTTCCACCTTACAAAATATGATATCCTTCTCTAACTACTGGTCCCTCCTGACAATATGTCTGAAGTATGAGAGACGAAGTTTGGCCATCCTGGCTTCCAAGGAGCACTCTGGTGGCACTTCTTCCAACACAGATCTGTTGGTTCTTTTGGCAGCCCATGGCACTTTCAATATTCTTCTCCAACACCGTAACTTAAAAGCATCAATTTTTCTATGGTCTTCCTTATTCACTGTCCAGCTTTTGCATACATATGAGGTTATTGAAAATATCATGGCTTGATCCAGGAGCACCTTAGTCTTCAAGCTGACATCTTTGCACTTCAACAATTTAAAAAGATCTTGTGCAGCAGATTTGCCTAATGCAATACGTCGTTTGATTTCTTGACTATTGCTTCCATGAGTATTGATAGTTGAACCAAGAAGAATGAAGTCCTTGATGACTTCAATCTTTTCTTCATTGATAAGAATGTTGTTTATTGGTCCAGTGATGACGATTTTTGTATTCTTTATATTGAGATGCAATCCATACCGAATATATGTTAAGTCTTCTTCACTTTCAGCAAGCAAGGTTATATCATCTGCATTTTGCAGGTTGTTAATGAGTCTTCCTCCAATCCTGATGTCATGTTTTTCTTCACATAACCCAGATTTTCGGATTATTTATCTATTTGCAAAGGGCACAAATATGGATCTCTTCCAATCAGTCGTACAGATAGTTATCTTCAAAATTTCTTGGCATTGAAGAGGGAGTGCCTTCAGTACTGCCTCACTCTTTTGAAAGATTGCAATTTTTAATCCATCAATTCCTGATGCCTTGTTCTTTGTCAGTTCCTTCAATGCACCTTGGATTTCTTCTTTTAGTATCATTGGATCTTGATCATATGGTACCTCTTGAAATGGTTGAACATAAACCATTTCCTTTTGCTTTCTGCATCATTCAATAATTTGCCCTGAGAATCCTTCAATAATGAAAGTCGAGGCTTGAATTTTTTCTTCAGTTCCCCCAGTGTGAGAAATGCTGAGCCTGTCCTTTCTTTTTGGTTTTCTAACTCCAGATCTTTGCACATTTTGTTGTAATATTTGGCTTTATCTTCTCAAGCTAATCTTTGAAATTTTCTGTTCAGCTCTTGTATCTCCTCATTTCTTCCATTTACTTTATTATCTCTACACTGGAAAGCAAGTTTCAGTGTCTCTTCTGACATCCATTTTGACCTTTCCTTGTTTCTTGTCTTCTTCATGACTTTTTGCTTTCTTCATGTATGATCTTCTTGATGTTATCCCACAACTCTTCTGGGTTTCAGTCTTTAGTGTTTAATGTATCAAATCTGTTCTTCAGATGATCTCTAAATACAAGTGGGATATATTCAAGGTCATATTTTTGCTCTCATGGATTTGTTTTCATTTTCTTCAGCTTTAGTTTGAATTTGCATATAAGCAATTTGCATATAAGCAATGGCTTATTCCACAGTCTGCCCTGGCCTTGTTTTGACTGATGGAGCTTTTCCATCGTCTCTTTCCACAGATGTAGTCAATTTGATTTCTATGTGTTCCATTTGGCGAGGTCCATGTGCATAGTCGTCTCTTCTGCTGTCTAAGGAGCTCTGGTAGCATAGTGGTTACGAATTTGACTGCGAACCGCAAGCTGCTCCGCAGGAGAAAGATAAAGATTTCTGCTCCCGTAAAGATTTACAGCCTTGGAAACCCTGTTCAGTGTCGCTATGGGTCGGAACCGACTCGACAGCATTAACAACAACAACATGCTGTCTAAAGAACTTGATCTACACCTATGGAAGCAGTAGCTCAAAAGAGGGAACAAGTCCTAATAGCAAGAATCATTCCCACACCCTCCACACACAGAGTAGGCAGGGATAGGCAACTTGGACATTGGCTACCCAACATGGGGGGCGGAGGGCTACAAAGGCAAGAAGTGACTGACTTACAAGCTTTCAAGAGGGAACCTAGATCCAGAGGGCCT
>NW_006408901.1:748206-750049 GCF_000296735.1 Chrysochloris asiatica
ACAGCATTGTACCTCATGACTGATCTGGATATGTTCTTTTTGACAATTAATGCAACACCATTCCTCTTCAATTTGTCATTCCCAGCATAGTAAACCATGTGGTTGAGAGATTCAAAATGGCCAATACCCATCCAGCTGGTATTAGCTCTTGCCTAAAGGACGGGATTTTATAGGTTGTGACTGTAGCTTCAGTATATGACCATAGTTTCTGTCTCTTCTTGGGTAACATAAGGAGCAAAAGAGACCCCTGAAGGGTGGGCCCAAAATAAAACAGCAACAGCAGAAAACCTGATAGGATATTATAGTCTATAATTGCACACACAAAAAACAAACAGCTTTGTAGCAAAATATGAGTATGACTTTCATGTCCTTCTCTCAGCTTCTTTCCGTCAAGGCCACCTTAGAGATTTCAAGATTTCATTGTTGGTACTTATGACATAACTCAGGATTTAATTTTTGACCTGTTTCATATTTAGTGTGTCTCTCTTTTGGTCCACATCCCTCATTCAGTCCTTTTTCCTAGTGATAAACTGATCATAGATGTTTTGGGTGACTGTTTGGTTTTTATCTGTTCTTTCCCCTTTTTTAGATTCTGCTGAACAGATCCATGTGCATGCATAGTAAAACCCTCTGCGGGTAGGAGGATGTCCACTTGTTCAAGCAGCCCTCTCCAGTTGCCAGAGTGGAGGTGCATAAACAGCGAGAGACCAATGAACAGAGAGAGAGAAAAAAAGTCTATCCAAACCTTTAGCTCCAAAGATCGGTCAGAAATCTGTGGTGGGAGCACTCACTCCTCTGATCCTTCACCTGTTCCTTCACTCACAAGATGATTGCTCTGGTAACAGCTAGGACCAGGAAATCTGAAAACACCAATTTTTCTCACTTCTCCTACAAATTACACTGGCTGTAAGCCTTCAAACTTTCTAAATATTCACTTATATGTAGTTCAGAGTTCTGGGACCATCCCCTGAACCTGCTTCATCTGGTTTTCTTTGTTATTGCTGGTGAAGGTCTGCACTACACTTCTCCCTTATCCACCATTAAGCCCTGCCTCCTTTCTAATACATTTTATGAAGCAAGCATAACCCTCATACCAAATCCAGAGAAGGACATCACTAAGAAAGAAAATGATCAACCAATATCCCTCATGAACATCGATGCAACAATACTCACCAACAGAATTCAACAACACATCATTCAACATTATACATCATTAACAAGTGTGATTCATGTCAGGGATGCAAGGTTGGTTCAATATTAGAAAAACAATCAATGTAATCCACCATATAAATTAAAGAAAGGAAAAGAACCACATGATCACATCAATTGATGCAGAAAACGCATTTGACAAAATTCAACATCCATTCCTGATAAAAACACTCAACAAAGTATGAAATGAAGGGAAATTCCTCAACATGATTAATAGTACCTATACAAATCTAACAGCCAACTTCACTCTCAATGGAGAGATTTGTGAAAAGGAACAAGACAAGGATGGCCTTTATCACCACTTCTATTCAATATTGTGTTGGAAGTTTTGTTGTTGTTCTTAGGTGACATCTAGTAGGTACCAAGGAAACACTGCCAAATCCTGGGCCAAGCTCACTGCTGTTGCAACGCTTGAGCCCATAAATGCTGCCACTTGGTCAATCCATCTCATTGGGGGTCTTCCTCTTTTTCTATGACCCTCCACCTTACCAAACATGATATCCTTCTCCAGCGACTTCTCCCTCCTGACAACATGTCCAAAGTATGAGAGACGTAGTTTGGCCATCTTGGCCTCCAAGGAGCACTCTGGCTGTACTTCTTCCAAAATGGATCTATTGGTTCTTTTGGCAGCACT
>NW_006408901.1:751058-752983 GCF_000296735.1 Chrysochloris asiatica
GGCACAAATATGGAACTCTTCCAGTCAGTTGGCCAGATAGTTGTCTTCCAAATTTCTTGGCAGAGATGAGTAAGTGCCTCCTGTGCCACCTCACTTTCTTGAAAGATTTCAATTTTTATTCCATCAATTCCTGGTGCCTTGTTCTTTGCCAGTTCCTTCAAGATACCTTGGATTTTCTCCTTCAGATCATATGCTACCTCTTCTCTTGAAATGGGTGAACATTAACCATTTCATTTTTGTACAGTGACTCTGTGTATTCCTTCCATCTTCTCTTGATGCTTTCTACATCATTCAATAATTTGCTCAGAGAATCTTTCTATAGCAAAAGTTGAGGCTTGAATTTTTTCTTCAGTTTCCCCAGCTTGAGAAATGCTGAGCGTGTTCTTCCTTTTCCATTTAGTGATTTCAGATCTTTGCACATTTTGTTGTAATATTTGGCTTTATGTTCTTGAGCTGATCTTTGAAATTTTCTGTTCAGCTCTTGTACCTACTCATTTCTTCCATTTGCTTTAGCATTTCTATGCTGGAGAGCAAGTTTCAGTGTCTCTTCTGACATCCATTTTGACCTTTTTGTTAAAAGGAAGATAGAGAAATTGAAGGCATCCAAATCGTCAAAGAGGAAGTAAAACTCTCTATTTGCAGATGATATGATATTATACATAGAAACCCTAAGACTCAGGGAAAAACAACAACTGTAGCTCAACAAAGTGACAGGGTACAAAATCAACATACAAAAATTATTTAGATTCCTCTATACTAATAATGGCAGTGCTGAAAAGGAAATTAGTAAAGCAATATAATTTACAGTAGCTGTCCAAAGGATGAATTATTTAGGGATAAATCTAACCAGAGAAACAAAAGACCTATGCAAAGAAAACTACAAGACACTATTACAACAAGGGAGAAAAGTAGAGTATGGGACCCTATCCAGAGAAGCAGCGACGCCAGAGATGGAGGCAGAGATGATGATGTGGAGAGATGGAGTGGCTGGGGACTCTGGACTCTGGGAGGGAGAAGGTCTGTGTGTTGACAACCAGGGGACAGGCTTGGGGGTGTTCCCTTTGGTTGTTTGATGGTGCATGCAGACAATTGTAATCATTGCAATGAAATTAAATAAGATAGGATGAATGTAAAGCTAATGTTCTCCCATTTAAACTATCACATAATTCACAATAAAAACGAAAACAAAAACAAAAAAACAGTACTACAAGAAACTAAAAGAGACATACAAAATTGGAAGAATATATCATGTTTCTGGATGGGAAAACTTAACATTGTTAAAATGTCAATTCTACCCAATCCAGATGCCCACGACATTCTTTAAAGCGATGGAAAAAGAAAAAGAAAAAAAAAATTACAATCTTTATATGGAAAGGAAAGAGTCCCTGGGTAAGCAAAGCAATGCTTAAAAGAAGAATAAAGTTGGAGACCTCTCACTCCCTGATTTCAAAATGTACTACATGGCTACAATGGTCAAAAGAGCCTGTTGCTGGAACAATGAAAGATACATACATCAATGGAACAGAATTGATTATCCACATACAGCCTTTTTTGAAAAAGTGTCAAAGTACATTGAATGGGGAGGAGGTGGTCTCTTCAACAGATGGTTCTGGCCAAACTAGAAAACAATTTGAAAAAAATTGAAACAAGACCTTTATCTCACACCAGGTACAAAAACCAACTCAACATGGATTAAAGATCTAAATGTGAATCCAAGAATTATAAAGGTCATCAATGAAGAAATAGGGAAAAAAATGTTGTTGTTGTTGTTGTCAGGTGCCATCGAGTCGGAACCGACTCATAGCGACTCCATGCACAGCAGAACAAAACAATGTTCGATCCTGGGCCAACCTCACCACCGCTGCCACCTCCGAGTCCATCAATGATGCCACCTGGCCGATCCATCTCGTTGGAGGTCTCCCTCT
>NW_006408901.1:753933-757590 GCF_000296735.1 Chrysochloris asiatica
AAGAAAACAAAAATCCTCACCACTGGACCAATAAACAACATTCTTATCAATGGAGAAAGGATTGAAGTTGTCAAGGACTTCATTCTTCTTGGAGGGAAAAAAATAATGGGCTCTAATACAGGGCATACACAGACTATCAAATCTTGTAAAACTTGCACAAAGAAAAGATAAAGAAGATGATTGGGGCATACTAAAAATTAGAAACTTATGTGCCTCAAAAGATTTCACCAAAAGAATAAAAAAGGAGCCCATAGAATGGGAAAAGATAGTTTGCAATGACGTATCAGACAAGGGACTAATCTCTAAAATCTATAGGAAACTGCAGTACCTCTACAAGAAAAAGACAAATAAGCCAATTAAAAATGTTTAGAGGACATGAACAGACAAGGAAGACTTTTGGGCAGCCAACAAATATATGAAGAAATGTTCAGGATCATTGGCCATTATAGAGATGCAAATCAAAACAACAATGAGATATCATCTCACACCAGCAATAACTGTGAAGTTCAAAAAATGCAGAGG
Organism: Chrysochloris asiatica; assembly: GCF_000296735.1. Classification (NCBI taxonomy): domain Eukaryota; kingdom Metazoa; phylum Chordata; class Mammalia; order Afrosoricida; family Chrysochloridae; genus Chrysochloris; species Chrysochloris asiatica. The sequence goes on from NW_006408901.1 coordinate 754,456, forward strand.
AAAATAAATGCTGGCTAGGCTTTGGAGAGACTGGGACCTTCCTACAATGCTTGTGGGATTGTAAAATGGTTCAACCACTCTGGAAAATGGTATGGTGCTTCCTCAGAAAGTTGGAAACAGAAATATAGTATGATCCAGCAATTCCTCTGCTTGATATATATCCACAAGAGTTATATACTAGTAGATATATGCACACTTCCAAGGTTTAAATCACACAAGAAAATAACCCCAAATCATAGTATACAGGGCCAACTAACATTATATGCACCTACTGTACCCTATTTCAGCCCCTAACCAAAGGGTGGGGCACAAATCTAGCTGGAAAGGCAATATACAAAACCATTAAATAAAGTGGAATTTACTTTGTAATCAGTAAACTCATTTCTCAAAAATTAAGTCAAGATGTTTGATCAGTATTATTATAACTATTCATAACTAAACAAATGGAATCTTCACAAGACTAAGATATAGTAAAATAGGTGGTGGTGGTGGTGGTTCAGAGGCTGTAAATCTTTATGGGGGCAGAAAGCCTTATATTTCTCCTCTGGAACCACTGGTAGTTTTAAACTGCTGACTTTGAGGTTAACAGCCTGACTTGTAACCGCTACATTATCAGAGCTATTTAATAAAATAGATTGTTGTTGTTGTTATGTGCCATGGAGTCGGTTCTGACTCCTAGTGATCCTGTACAGAGTTTCCAAGGCTATAAATCTTTACGGGAGCAGAAATCTTCCTCATTCTCCCGCGGAACAGCTGGTAGTTTCGAACTGTGGACCCTGAGGTTAGCAGCCCAATTTGTAACCACTATGCTACCAGAGCTCCTTTTAGTAAAATAAGTAGTGACTTCAAAATCCTAGAGTGAACTTTATACAGAGAAGGAATGTCCACAATGTAGATACTGATAGCTTTTTCTTTTTAGGGGCAGGAGTTGGAATCGGTCATATTTTTTTACCTTTAAAATGATCAATTTTATACAATTAGATGGGAAGGATCCAGTGTTTTTGATAATACAAACAGAGAATAAAGACTGGTAAATCTCAAACATTTGATTAAGAAGTTGGAATGCTGAGTGATTTTATGACACTGAAGCCACAGAATTTTAAAACAATTCTTAAACTTATTAACTTCATCAACTTCATGTAAGTCATGGGTGAAAGGTCTTTCTTAACTCTCAACATCAAAGTTTTAAAAGAAGAGTTTTAATGAGCTGAGGCTTTCTGAACAGTAAAAGTCTTATGTTAAAATAATTCAGTACTTGGCAAGAAACTAGATTGAATTAACTAGTAGACTTGGAGTTAAAGTGTCTTGAAAAATAGAGTTTATAAGTTTGAACATTTTTCTCTCCTTGTATATAGCTCTAAATTTAAACTTAAAGCTTAAATGGTGTCTGTCTAATTTAACTTAGTGTTTATGCTTGTGTACTAAACTTTGTTGGAAGACAGTGCAAAGGGTAATGAACTAAGTATTTACATGAGAAATAAAAACAAGGCAGTCATTTAATTTTTAGGAATTCTCATTTAAATTTGTAATGTTTTAAATATATATCACTTAAAGTAGTAATCAACAGTTTAGAACATAACAATACTGTTTCTCTTAGAAAATACAGTGAAAATATAATTTTTAACAGTTTCATATTTAAACTTATCTCTGCAGTAAAACTCCTCACTTTACCTCTACAACAGCTCATTGTGAGAATATTGTAATATATATACTCTCAGTGGTCTATGAATTATTTTTAAACTTCTATTTTTAGGCATGTGAACTCTTACTCAAGTGGTTAAAATTTTTTTAAAATATTTAAACTATGATTTTTTAAATTGTATTTTGTAATTTCCAAAAAGTTGTAAGGATCTTGAAAGAATATTTCAGAAGTATCTACTACTATTACTATCCACGAAAACTACAACCCCAAATTTTAGGTAGAAGAGAGATGACATTTTGTGCTATACACATTTTAAACAATCATATTAATGATAAAAATTCACATAAAAGTTTAAGATACGAGATGATAGGAGATTCTCAACATGTACATCTGTCACTATAACTACGAGCAGTGTACAAATATGCTTCTACTTTTACCTATGTCAGCTGACAGAGGTTTAAAATACTGGATTGACTAAGATCTTTTAGTAAAGTGATTTAGGCAGGCTTAAACTAGCAAGCATTAAGGAAAAATCCTTACTAATTTATTGGGAGATTTGAGACATATTTTATATTTCATTTTACAAAATCAGAAATATTTATTCTGAAACAAGAGAAGAAGACATGGTTTACCTGTCAGAAAACTACCACTCAGCAATATGACACAGAAAACATCCATATATCAGGAGAAACATAAGAACATTTAAATTTCACATTGGCACCAAAACATTTAGCTGTCCTGACGTCTTGGATTAGAAAAATTAAAGTTGAGCGATAAGTCATTTTGCAGGGATTTGAACATGCCTAAGTCTTTAAACCTGTAAAATACTTTCTTGAAAATTCTGATGACAAATTAATACATACTTATAAAATATTTAAATGGAACAAAATGAAAAAAGTAGAAAGTGAAAGGCCTTGATAAAGCCCCTCTGGAACCCACCTCCCAACCCCCTCAAGAGAAACACTTAACAATTTGGTACATATCTTTCCAAACCTTTTGGTCTATACATATACAAACCATATACAACGTACTTTGGCTCATAGTACACAGAGTGTTTTGCCACTTGCACTTTACAGTTAATATATCTCTTTGACATCTTCCATATCAGTACATGTAGGCTAGATGGTAGTCTGTCATTAAAATGTTCTTTTTAAAATGGCACAATGACCTTTAATTATTCACAGAAGCACATGTGTATAATTTTAAAACAAAATGAACAGAACCCTAAAACATAAAGACAAAAATCTAAAGGTAATTTCCATCTTTCCAACACTGTGGAACTGTCTATTTCTTTTTAACATGAAACAAACTATGTGTTTTGTGAGATTAAATCTAAATTGCCATATTTACACAGAATGATCCATTTGCTAAGCCTCTGTGAATAGAATGAAGACTTCAATTGATTAATTCACTTATACTTACAAATCAAGTCAGTACACTGCAAATATACATAGTAATCATATATATGATGGGTCTTAATTTAGGATTTCAAT
>NW_006408901.1:757690-759390 GCF_000296735.1 Chrysochloris asiatica
GAGAGAGAGAGAGAGAGAGAGCAAGATAAGTAATACAGCTAATTTCCTGAAAACTCCATAAATTGAAATTTTAGATTACCAACTAAAGCATTGCAATTTACACTCTGTTTTCTACTTGGGTATCAAATGTTAATGGAATTCAATGTTGATAACTAAAAGTCAGTTCTCACTTCACATTCAAACATGCTTACTGTGGTGTTAGATTAAGACATAATTTTTTTTTTTTTTTTGCTTGAAAGTAATGACTGTGTGCAAAGCCGTTTGAACTGCAAGGTTGGCACTTCAAGCTCACCAGCTTCTCCTAGGAAACCCTATACAGGGTCACTATGGGTCAGAATCAACTCGATGGCCCTTAACACAGCAACAACATAACAACAATGTTAAGGATGGTACAGGACTCTGGACAGTATTTCATTCTGTTGTACATAAAGTTGTTATGAGTCAGAATGGATTCAACAGCATAAAATAACAGATGTAGCACATGGGACATTTGTCGACTGCTTCAGCACATTGCTTACAAGTGACCAGATGCCCACAAGGAATAAAAACGATAGCAATATTTCTAGCCATAAAGATTTTGCAAAGAACAAACAAGAGGGCGGATTGGGTGGAAGGGCAGTAAGGAGCTCCACCAGCAACAACACAGAATACCTGACAAAACAGGCTCAAGGGCTGGTCCCAGAACTCTGAATCATATATAAAGGAATATTTAGAAGGTTGGAAAGCTTACAGCTAGGTGAATTTGTGGCAGAAGCAAGAAATCCATTGCTTTCTAGTTCGGGATGCTCAGTTGCTCCAGGAGACACAATCTTGGGTGAGACCAAGCGGGAGAAGGATCAGAGTGGCCACAGATGCCTGACAGAACCACGGAGATAAAGGTGTGGAAATTCTTTTCTTTTGGTATCTGTTCATTGGTCCCTTGCTGTCAGTGCACCTCCATTCTGGTGACTATAGGGGTGCCTGAGCTAGTGGATACCCCAGCCCCACCCTAGGAGGGTTCTACTACGCATGTGCACAGATCTCCTTAAAATTTAAAGAGACAGTTTCCAATTAAATCCAAATGGCTACAGCAGGCCCTGAACTGTTTACAATTAGAAAAAAGGCCTGAACGGGGATTGTGGAGCAGGACATGCTGACAAAAAAGGAAATAAGCCAAAAATTAAATCCTAAGTTACGTCAAAATGACCAACAGTGGCATCTTAAAATTTCTCAAGAAGAAGAGTGAAAAGGGAAGCCCATCTCCTGATCACATCTACATGGAGACAACCAGAGAGCATAAAAAATACCAAAATACACATCTATGTAAGAATTAAAGCCACAGATAACCCCTGAATATGCCCAAAAAAGCGAAGCAGATGACCATATCTGCACATGTTCAGAAACAAGATAAAGTGACTGAGGCAAATGAGTTGGAAGGAGACCTACACTCCATACTGGAAGATGGGCAGGCTTTGGGAATGCCTGAGAAGGAACTCAGAAAAGTGATTATAAAATGTATCAAAATACTATATAATGGAGTTGAGAAAAATAACAAAGAAGTCAGGAAAGTGCTACAGGAACAATCAAATAAGATAGATAAAGCATTGGAAACAATTCAAAACCTACAGAAAGAGGTCCAAACAATTAATAATAGAATATCAGAAATGGACAATACACTGAAAGGGCAAAGGAGTAGAATTGAAGAGGTAGAAGCCAGAACT
>NW_006408901.1:759610-761549 GCF_000296735.1 Chrysochloris asiatica
GTGAACCCCAGAATGGATAGACCCTAAAAGACAATCACCAAGACATATAATAATCAAGCTCTCCAAAATCAAAGATAAAGACAGGATCTTGAAAGCAGCTAGGGAAAAGAGAAATATAACATACAAACTTAAGCAAATCAGATTAAGCTTGGATTTCTTAACAGAAACCATGCAGGCAAGAAAGCAATGGGGAGACATATATAAAACCCTGAAAGAAAGAAACTGCCACCCAAGAATCCTCTACACAACAAAGCTGTCAATCAAATATGATGGTGTAATCAAAACATTCCAGAATAAACAGAAGCTAAGGGATTTTGCCAAAGCCAACCCTGCTATGAAAAACATCCTAAAGGAAGTTCTGTGGACTGATAACCGAATACAAAACAACTACAGAATGACATATGTGGCAGCATCAACCTGAACTCAATTGACAAATGGGAGAGTTAAGAACAGGATAAAATCATAAGAACAGAGGATCTGGGAGGTCAGTCTATGATCATAACAATTACAGTGTGAAAAAAGGTAAACACAGAGGAACAGAGATCCAGGTGGTGGGAAGATCAGGTAGATTACTGGATAAAATAGATGGTCTTAAATGGAGGAAAGAACTAATGGAATATAAGGTAACAACAATGGGGTTGGGGTGCGGGTTTTACTTTGGGTGTTGGGGAGGGCAATACAAGAAGGAGGCAGAAGAACAAGATAGATAGGGGAACACTGAGACAGGTTTGCATGGCTTAGTGGGACAGAAGTAAATAGTGATGTATATCAACCTTGGAACAACAGGGTTCTGGGACACAGGGATCTAGGTATAGCTTGAAGAGGGTAAATAATTCTAAAATCCTTGGCTGCCTTATGAATATTAGTTTCCCTTGCCTACTATTGTAAAATAGACACTTGAGTGGGACAGAAAAGAATGTTGGAAAACATGATTAGAAAAAACTTGTAAGCCCACCTTCAACCTAAAACTGATTGGAATACCTAAAAGGGGTTCTACAACTTGGCCGGTGAAATAGGCCTCGTGCAAAGCCTTTACAGAGTATAGGACCTTAGGTGGAATCCTGAGTCCCTTCCAGAACCTTATGAGGTGAGACATTCCCACTAGAAAGAACAAGCAGACTGGAACAGTTACAGTGACAGAAGATACATCTTCATGATGAACCTGACCTATACTTAGAGCAGTAGTTACTCTAAATACCAACACAGAGAGAGAGTCTTCAAATCAAATATCAATGCTATCCGCTCTTTACACAGGGTAGATAGGGACGGGCAACTTAGACACTGGCTACCTAAAATGAGGGGACAATAAAGGCACGAAGTGACTGGCTTAAAAGATTTCCAGAGGGAGTTTTGTTTAAGAGTATGGGGGGAAAGAAAGTCCCCAATGAATAGCTGTCTTCTTGTTTAGATGGGATTAGTGAAAAGAGATGGGGATAAGATTCGTAAAATTCACTAGTGAATAATTGTTACCATGACTAATCCCGACTGTCACAATTGTAAAGGTAAAAGTTTTGTAAAAAAAAAAAAAGGGGGGGGTAGTGGTTAATCTTACAGTCCAGAAACAGAGGCCCCTAGGACCATCAAGAAAGGAACGCACAAGCAGAATAGGGGACCTTATCCAGAGAAGCAGCAGAGCCAGAGATGGAAGTAGAGATGGGGGAGGAGAGAGGGAGTGGCTGAGGACGCTAGATTCATGGACTAAGAAGAGAAGGACTAAGAGATGGTGGCCAGGAGCAGACTTGCAGAATGTGCCCTTTGGAAATATAAATTATTACATATGCCTGAGTGGTTATTTTTGTTATTATTATTATTATTTTTAAAAAAAAGCTAAAGTGGATAGAGAGAAATATTGTTAACCGATGATACATGGAGGGGATTATAATCAATGTAATTAAACAAGGTATATGATTTGTTGAATGTAAAACTGATGTTATGCCCT
>NW_006408901.1:762028-762712 GCF_000296735.1 Chrysochloris asiatica
CCCCCCGTCACAGTCTTCAGCTCACAGTCCCTCTCCCTCTCTGGATCTAAAGTCCCCAGCTGCTCCATCACTCCATGTCATCATCTCTGCCTCCATCTCAGGCATCACTGCTTCTTTGGGTATGGTCCAGCTCTCGGCTCTTCTCCATTGATGGTCCTAGGGACCTCCGCTCCTAGACTGGAAAGTGAATCACTCCCTTCCTTGCTATAAAACGTCTACCTTTATATTTCCAACCCTCACAAGCAGTGCTGATAACAATTATTCACTATTGTATCAAGAGGCTCATCTGCATTTCATTTCATCAGCTCCGCCTAGACAGATTGGATACTACTCACTGGAGATTCTGCCTTCCTCCAGGCCCCCTAGCTCTAGGTTCGCTTTTGAAAGCTTGTAAGCCAGTCACCCCCCCTCCCCCCCATTTTGGGTAGCCAATGTCCAAGTTGCCCATCCCTGTCTACTTAGTTTGTGGAGGGATTGGGAATGATTCTTGCTGTAAGGATTTTTTCCCTCTTTTAAGCTACTGCATCCATAGGTGTAGGTCAAATTCATCAAATTGTTCATCAGATCACTCTTTTTTTCCTCTTCTTTCTTCTTCTGGTTGGGCTCTGATCATCCAGTCATTGGAGCCAGGTCAAGTGGGTATTATCTGCAAGTGTGGGTGTTCTTGTGCATATGCCCTCTCTT
>NW_006408901.1:763746-767141 GCF_000296735.1 Chrysochloris asiatica
TATGCAGTATTTCTCTTTTTGTGACTGACTAATTTCACTCAACATAATGTCCTCAAGGTTCATCCATGTTATGTGGTGGCTTGCAGCTTCCTTGTTATTCTTCAAGGTAGCATACTATTCCATTGTGTGTATGTACCACAGTTGTTTATCCATTCTTCAGTTGATGGACACTTTGGCTGCCTCCATCTTTTTGCTATAGCACTGTTCTTTTTCGCAATGAAGTTTGACTTGCTTCCTCTTGTGTATTGCCTTTCTGAGCACTCACTAGGTCTGCAACCAGAATTTCAAGTGATTTATAGTTGCTCCCAGATATCTGAATTTTTTCCTCCATTATTTTCTTAATGTCTTTGAAACTGAATCCCATTCATATAGGTTCTTGTATCATAGAATTTTTAAAGATGGTATCATCAATTCTTTTAGATAGTGATGGTATTTTTTCAGAGGCTCTTTCCAGAGAGTCCTCAAGTGAATGGGTTAAATGAATATAGCTTATATATTCATGTCCCTTCACTTCTAGCAGATATTTACACCCTGGATACCAAGTAGCATGTTTTCCCAAGTGTCTTTACTGGGTTTCCAATCAGTTAGCCTTCCTTCACAGTGAAAGCACTTTATCTCTCTCAAGCATAAAATCCAGCTATTACAAGCTGCTCCTTGTTAACTGAGTATATCCATGTTCCAAAACCATAAAATCCAGCTCTTGAAAGTTGCTCCTTGCTAACTGAGTATATCCATGTTCCAAAAGTCATACTCCATGCTTCATATCTGACATGGCTAGATATCTTGGAGGATTTATTGAATTTGGGAAATTCCTATCAGAACTCAAGACACCAGATTTACTTGGCACATTAACATTGCAGCCTCAAACAAAAAGCAATTAGGAAAGTGTGACCTGTGTTCTGACCATGCATGATCACAAAGTTCCCAATTTTTCAGTTTTCCACTACAGCAAAAGCAACTGCACTTGATCACTGATATTTGTGTAGTAGAGTCCAGCACTAGGTAACTCTGTTGGGGTTAAGTGAGCATAGTCTAGTCACTTCTGAAATGACTTCAATCTAGTCTCTTCAGTATACATTTCAGGATTCCATAGGTATATCTTAATGTCTGATATATCTAAAACTTCCTCAGTTATCAAAAGATAATTTGCATGAATCTCGGATGGCCTGTCTACAGTAAAATGATTTCTGTTTCCTAGATAGTTTTTGGCTTTGTACTGACCATTTTGGACAACAGGATTTATAGCTTAGGCAGCATTAGTTTAAAAATAAAAGCCATTGATAAATATGCAATTTGGGGATGCCTTCCTGTGTCTTCCAGCTGCTGAGTCTCCATATTGCCATCAATCAACTAAAGCACTGCACAATATGTCTTCCACCAGTATAGAGAAAACCAGCTCATGCCAGCGTTGATGCTGCTGAAACAGGGCTACTATTTGGAACATTAGTAAAAGTTTTTAATCTATTGAATCATTCTACAAATTCTTCATCTTTATTGATATCTGCAGGTGCAAATGTTTTAAATCCTTTTATGAAAAGTGAATCTTGGGGTGGTCCATCTTCAGGACTGAGGGGAGTCTTGGGGTTAGCAGGCTAGCATAACAAAAGGACTCAGGGAAGGAGAAGAACTAGTTTGACTGGCAATAAACTTTAAAATAAGAATACACCCTCAAGGAAATAGGGAAAGTTCATGGGAAGGAGAAAAACTAACTTTAAATGAGAATGCTATCAGCAAAGAAGAGTAGGGGCCATTTTGGGCAGATTGTAAACTCCATATTACTCAATATTAGAGGAACTTGGGCAGGTGCATTCTCACTATAGGGGAATAAAACTCTTTGCAAGCTGGACATGCATTGCATCTGCCCATGTCTACTTACTGGATTGGGCACTCAATCTTGCAAAATCAAATATAAAGAAATCTTCACTCTCACTAAAATGAATACAGATTGGATTTCTTGAGCATTTGTTGGTAAGCACTTGCTATAACTCATCAGTGACCTCATAACCAAGAGAAACTGTGGCGGTATCTGGTGTATCGACACCCTTTCTCACAAATTTTGGGGTCTCAAAAGGGATTTTATGCCCATTTAGATTGGCAGCCCTGTTGGGAAAAGAGATGTGTCCACCTTGGTTTCAACAGTCTGTGCCTCAAGACTGATCTCCTCCGAGCAAGAACCAGCAAAAGATGTGATACTGTTAAAAAAAAAGAATAAGTGAGAGATACGTGAAGGACTGAAAACAGAATAACTGTGGCAACCAAGCAATATCGTGCATAAGCCAAGTTGGGAATATTGGAATGTAAGTACCCCCCTGGCGGTTGGGCATTTTTTTGGGTCAAGTGCGTGTGACTGAGGTTCATCTTAGATGTAAAGTGAGTGTGGCATCCCAACCCGGTCAGACAGACAAAGTGAAATTTCGAGTGTGTGTGTACAAGAAACCTCTGTGATGGGTGGTTGAGTACACAGGGAAACTCAGACACCAGATACCAAGACCAATAGAAAATGGGGATCAGAATACTAAGCCTAGGGAAGAAGGAATAAAGGGATCAGGAAAGACTCCCATAGACATTACTCCTGACAGTACTTCAGGGAAAATGTTGAGGGCTTGGGGGGATAGTCCCCAAACTCCAGAAAAAGATAAACAAAAGTCAGCATGCACGAAAACCCTCTAGGAGTGCCCAGGGTATCAGGCTCTAGTCTGGTTAGCAGGGGGAGTGGAATGGAGTAACAAACCCATTGATAAATAGTTAAGAGAAGCTCAGAAAGTTTTTGTGGAGAGGAAGAGGAGCAAAAGCAAAAGCAAAAAGCCAGAATCATGCTGTCTACAGTGAATAAAGTAGTTAATGAAAGGCTAAAATAAGACTCTCCTCCTCCAGGGAAGTGAGACAGTGATTACAGTGTTAGGCCTCCTCAGAGGAAAGGGAGGAGAGGGCTGGGCCAGGCATTCAAACTCATCAGTGGATGTTTTAACTGTGGGAAGACAGGCTAGAGGTAAAAAGGGAAGAAAAGGTGATTCTCCTCATGAAAGAGAAGGAAACGGGATGGGAGAGAATGTTTCAGCTGAAAGGAGAGCAGCTTCTGGAGTTTCCTGGAGCGATGTCATCCTTGATAGAAAAGATCTGTGGCCAAGGACTACTATAATCCACCCAGCCAGAGGCCCAAGGCCATATGCAAATGAATGGGGTTAGTCCAAGGTAGAGGGAAAGATTGAGCTTGAGTATTTTAAAAGGTTAATGTGCCTTATGGATATTGGCTTCTCCTGCCTATTATTGTAAAATAGACATATGTGTGTGATAGGAATATTGGGAATTATGATTATGGAAAGTTTGTAAGCCAACCTTCTGCCTATAGTTGATTGGATTTGCTAAAACGGGAGTTAGTAATTGTCGGGGGTGGG
>NW_006408901.1:767241-773128 GCF_000296735.1 Chrysochloris asiatica
ACATTTGCATTTGAAAAGACATGCACACCAACCCAGAACTGTTGAAGGAACAAGACAGTTTGGCATTTTGAGTTTCACAGGCCTCCAGGCAAGGAAAGTTGGCCCATCAAAGCAAACCCCCTTCTAGGACTGAAAGTTAAATGGAACCAGGGATCAATATGCTTGCTGATGATCACTTGGGTCTACTTGTGAGTGGAATTGGGGGAAAGAGGGAAAATTGACTCTTTTGAAGTGCAGGGAGGTGTGTGTGAACTCCCAAACTTGTAGCTGGTACTTATTTGACCTATCTTGTAGAGCTGACTAGAACCTGATCAGATGGATATTTGGACAGATGTTTGATACTCTGAAAAAGTGTCAGTTGCTACAATTTGAAGAAATGGACTTTTGCTTATGGATGCAGTTCCTCAAAATTCCAATCAGAATGGAAGTTTCTTCAGATCAAAGAACATACATGTCTTTTCAGTGTACTGGGTTGGTTGTTGTTGTTGTTAAGTGCCGTTGAGTCCATTATGACCCATAGTGACCCTGTATAGGGCTTCCATGGAGCTGTTGGTGAGCTTGAACTGCTGACCTTGCAGTTCAAAGCGACTTTGCAGTCTAGGTAGGGAGGGCCAGTTTAGACATTTGGCTATTAAAAATGTGGGATATATGGCATGAAATGCCTGACAACTTTTTTCATGGGTATGCTTAGTTTTAAAATGATGGGTCAAGGGAAAATCCCCACTAACTAATTTTCCTCTTTTCCCGGGGTCTGGTGAAAGGGGATATGGAATTATGCTGTGGGGGAAAAGAAAAAATATATATATTATAATCCTGTTTAATGTATTTCGGTAACCTTTTTTTTTTTTTTTTTCCTGAAGTTAAAGACTTTATGATCTCTCTCTTTTTTCCTTTAGTTACTTCCTGAAGTGAGTAAAAAATTTATGATCGCTCTCTTCTTCTTTTAACTACTTCCTGGAGTAAAGAATCTATGATTGCTCTCTTTTTCTTTTCCTAAACTAGGAATGCACACCTTAAAAATTTGAACTAGCCAACCAGGTAAGGGGAAAGATTGTGCGGTCAAAACCCTAGCCAATGGGGTGAGACACAGCCTTGAGACTTGCATCAGGGATTAAAAACCCGAGTGGACTGCCCACTGGGTGTGCTCGATGGTCTGTTCCTGTATATTCAGCTATGCTCATGCACCCTCTTGCAGGAGTAAATTTTGCTATGCCAAGGTAATTTAGTTTCATTGAGTATCTTTTATGCAACATCAGGATTCATTTCTAACAATTTGGGGGCTCCTACAGGATTTCCCATTCCCTTTGGAAAGCAGCTTTAGCCTTCTCCTCTGAGGGAGATGCATCCTGCTATCTAGTTACAGCAGCCCTCTGGTGAGATCTGCTGAAGTCTCCCAAGGAAGCGAATAAATCCAGACTCTTGGCAAAGTGGAATAAAGGCCTACTCGAGCATCACCAAATGGTAACTAGGTAACTCTGTGCACAGGCCAAGGTAAGCAAAACCGCGTGGGTGGTCAATGCTTTCTTGGTGGTTGGGACATCCTGGAGGTTGTGTGTGTATGAATAAGATATGCCCTGGGCACGAAGCAAGTGTGGAGTCCTGATCCGCAGTTCTGTGACCACCTCATACAGCTTAGGGCAGTATTGAGTCAAGGACTCCATCTGAGTTGGGGGTTTATACCGACTCACCAGTTGCTAAGAGGGGTCCAACATTCCCGCAAGGTAAGTGGTGGGATACAGATGAAGCAAACATAAAAGAGAGCAAGAAACCTCCAAGTACAGAAGGGGGTTTGAGCCTCTTTGTAAGAAGACACAGCCAGGTAGCCGGGATGGGAAATAATACCAGTAAAAGAATTTCTAGAGAAAATGAAACAAAGGGCAAAATTCCCGGTAATAGTCTATTAGGATTAATGCTAAAGTATTAGAATACTAGTGCATGAACTAAAGGGAAATAGAAATAACAAATGATAAGATATTGCTGTTTCTTTTGGACACAGGAACCAATTTTTAAACTGTCTTTTGGCCTAAATTTGACTCAGAGGAGGACTGGGTCTGTCAACTTTAATTAAATATGTCAATAACAAAAGTCTTATCCCTCAGGAGGAAATAGATTATGCCCTATGTTCGAGATGGAGTCCTGTTGTCCTATTTGCACTCAAGACAAGGGATAACAAGGCAAAGAAAGAAAAACTCTTCCTCTTGGGACCCACTTTTCTCTCTGTCCCCTGCCTTATAATCCTGCCCTTCCTCCTACACCCTAGACTCACAACCCTGAACTCTCCTCTTGGAAAAGTCCCTTAGGAAGAGGAGAAATTGGGATTTGTCAGTGTACCCCTAACTGGTTCAGGAGACCGAAAAAAAAGAGGGCAAATGAGAAAATACGCCAGGTTAGACCCAAAAGATCCTTTGGGCCAGGGAGTGTTAAAGCTCCGTTTTGTTTGTCACTAACACTTGATCTGATATCTGTAAAAGGACACACACACAAAAGTAGAAAACTGGAAAAACAGGTCTATGGAAGAACTATTAAAGGAAACTGAAAAGGTATATGTAAAATGGGATAAAGAAAAACAGAAACAGAAAGCCGAAACTATGTTGTCAACCTTAGGGCAAGAAGCTCTAGTAGCATAATGGTTACAAATCGGGCTACAAACCTCAAGGTCAGCAGTTTGAAATTATCAGCAGCTCCACGGGGAAAAGATTAGGCTTTTTGCTCTTGTAATGGTTTACAGACTTAGAAACCATATATAGGGTCACTATGAGTCAGAATCGACTCCACGACACCCCCACCACCACCACCACTTTCAGGCAGGCAACTCAGGGAAGGATAATTAACCAATGCCCCTCGGGATCCCAACCCCACAGTCAGGACAAAACAGGAGGGGAGAGATACCCAAAAACAGCCAGAGGAGAAAACAGATATTTTAAATGTGGAAAAGTAGGACGTTTTAAGAGGGAATGCCCAAAATTAAAAAAAAAAAAAAGGAGGGGGTTGTGGGAGAAGGTGTTCCGTAGAAGACAATACCTTATCCCCATAGAAGGGAGAAATGATCTACAGCCAGTATGGTAGTTTTTAAAATAGAATTCTTAAGATAAATGTAGACATAGGCTGTTTGAGCTTACAATGCAAAATTCTGAGTTTACCCATACAAGGGTGAAGCTTAAATGTGAATCAGGCACTGAGAAGTTGTTTTGTTCTGTTTTAATATCTTTGATATTCTTTCTACAGTAAAATTGTATAAATTAGTATATTTAAAGGATAGTTAAGGATTTGTTTGGTTGGCATGATAGCAATTTTTTAAAAAATCATACAGTGCTCAAGACTTTGTATGTATTTTATTTTTGTATTAATGTTTCAGATCTTCTGAGAACATAATACTGTTTTAAAAGACATTTGGTGTACCAATACTCTTTCTAAATTGAAAACTTTTTTGCTGTTGTTGTTAAAATGCAGGTCACCCTGTATGTATGCATTTAATCTTTTTAAGAGGAGGAAAACTATATTATGCTATAGATGTTAAAAGAACTCTTGGCCCAAACCCATCCCTTCAATTCACTGTTCATCATTTCTGACCATGAGACCTGATGCTGATTAAGACCTGGAAAGAGAACAGACTACAGCCAAATTGTGAGGGCCCTTCCTAGGTACAGTTGACCATTGAGACAGCCAACCATGGAGGAATGGACTAACTACTCAAATAAAGGAACCAGTAAAAAGGGACTCTCCCCAAGGGAAATGTAGTTATGGGTGGGAAACACATTCCTCACCTAGGGAACCTCTCAAAGTGACACTGGAAAAATCTGAGAGGCTGCCTTGCCACACCTCTGCCAGATTGTCATGTTTTTCCCTGGTCTTTCTCGCTCTCAGGGATCTAAAGAACTAGTCCCCCTGAGTTGCCACTTCTCAGACCTGGTAAAATGGGGGTGCACTGGAGCTTATAAAGGTATGGGTTCTCTTCCTCTAAGAATGGGCTAAACTTTTAGTTAAGGGATGCAGACTTATTGAAAATGGAGTTCCTTCTGCAGTTGTCAGCTCTAGGCATTATCTTCATGGTTCTTCTGCCTGTGGCCAGCTGCTTCCATTAGGGTTTCAGGTCTTGATATCCTTATCTTTGTCTCGAGGCTAGTCTTCTCAGTATTACTATTCTTATTGGACTATAAATGTCTTACCCACTTCCTTGATCCCTGTTTATAGTAGGAGAAACTCAGGGTACAGGGGTAAATACGAAGCCACAATAAGAGGGGTCTAGGGCTCAAGGGTTCTAACATGTCCCTGACAAGATGGTTTGGGTTTAGAAGCTAATATGGGTAAAATGTGCCATTGCCATGAGGGAGATGCAAAGGGATTTTGCCTATGACCAGCCAGTCAAGTTAATAGTAGATACAACTATGGCATCTCTCCCTGTTCTGTTATCTCATGCAGACAAGAGAAGTCTCAGAGACAATTGTCCAGTGTTGATAAATATTTTTGCCCCTTTAGAACAGTGGGAAACAAACATAAATATAGTGCCTTGAGGGGTCCCTGTAACAACTGGAATGATGTTCGGTGGACCACCCAATATCGGTAATGGACTTCTAGCTCCTACAAGGTCTACCCCAGCCCCCCATTGCAAACCCTTACAATGCAATCAATCCATTACTCTTAATTATAGATAATCCCAAAACCATGACTAGAGAACCTTCAATAATAGGAAAGTACGGATTGGGAGCCGATGTTACAGGAAAAGATCCTATAGGAGTCTCCTCTCTAAAACTAATTAGACAAAACTCAAGCCCTTCCTTTAACAAAGACAGAACTCAAACACAGAATCCTAGAAATAATTCAGATCTAGTACCCCCTCCTTAAGTTCAGGAAGTGACCCTTCCAAAGTGACAATTACGTAAGTTAAAGACCTAAGACAAACTATAGCTATAGAAACAGGATATGGGGATGCAAATGCTTGTTTGGAAAGGATTAAATATTCTGTTCACACTCTAAATAAGAGCAATTGTTATGCCTGTGTAACAGAAAGACAGGAAGCCCAAGTGGTCCCCTTTACATTTGGATGGTGCTCAGACTCTCAGGGTTGCTGTCTTCCAAGACCCTATATCCTGGGGCAACGAATCCTGTAACTCATTGTTACAACTGTTCCCTAATGTCAGGGATCTTATGGGTCAGCCCACGAGGACCATTAGGCCTCCAGCCTCAAATGTCCATTTCACTTTGTGTCTCTCCAGACATGGGGAGAATTTGATGTTCACTAGAAACCTGATGGGAGACAGCAAGTGCTAACTCCTTAAAGAGCTCCAAAATCAGTCAGCCCTAGCTATTCCATGAGCAGATGTCTGGTGGTATTATGAGAAACAATTATTCAGGGCTTTACCAGCAAATTGGAGTGGCACCTGTGCTTTGGTGCAATTGGCCATCCCTTTCACCCTGGCATTCCATCAACCAACAACTACAGGAAACAGGCATAAAGCCAAGAAAAGTGTAGTTACTCCCCATGGCTCTTTCAATTCCCATGTTTATATAGACAGTACAGGAGTTCCCTGAGGGGTGCCAAACAAATTCAAAACAAGAAACCAAATAGCTGCAGGGTTTGAATCTGTATTATTCTGGTGGTCATCCATTAACAAAAATGTGGACTGGATTAAAGGAATTGGCAAAGAACAAGGCACCAGGAATTGATGGAATAAAAATAGAAATCTTTCAAGAAAGTGAGGCGGCACAGGAGGAACTCACTCATCTCTGTTAAGAAATTTGGAAGACAACTATCTGGCCGACTGATTGGAAGAGATCCATATTTGTGCTCATTCCAAAGAGAGGTGACCCAACGGAATGCGGAAATCATCGGACAATCTCTTTGATATCTCAAGAGAGTAAAGTTTTGCTAAAGGTAATACAGAAATGG
>NW_006408901.1:778938-785210 GCF_000296735.1 Chrysochloris asiatica
GAAACAAGTTATATGAATTGTTGAATGTGAAACTGATGATGTGCCCTGTAAACTTTCACTCAATCCACAATAAAAACCTTAAATTAAAAAAAAAAATTTTTTTTTTGAACTAGCCAACCGGGCAAGGGAAAAGATTGTGTGGTCAAACCCTAGCCAATGGGGTGAGACACAGGCTTGAGACTTGCGTCAGGGATTAAAAACCTTAGTGGAGTGGACTGCCCACTCAGTGTGCTCGCTGACCTGTTCCTGTATGTACGGCTATGCGACCCCACCCACTTGCAGGAGTAAATTTTGCTTTGCCAAGGTAATTTAGTCTCACCGAGTGTCTTTTATGCGACATCGGGATTCATTTCTAACAACACTGATAGGATTTTATTATTTCAATTGTAATTGTTAGTAGTATTAATTGTTGATTGTCAAAACTGTAATTGTAGAAGATATGTAGCTAAAAGGAAGGAGTTCTTTTATTTCAAGAACAGACAATCCCAGGACCATTAAGAAGGAAGAGCATGAGTGGAGCTTGGGACCCCTGCCTGAAAAAGCAGAGGGGGTGACATAGAAAGACAGAGCAGCTATGAACTCTAGGCCCATGAACTGAATGAGGCTGTGTGTCTATGGTCTGGAAACTGGGTTTTAGACATTTATGTATACATCAAATATTTCTGCTTTGTTCATTTGTAAAATAAAAGAGGAAAATGGGGCTGGTGTATTTTTGGTTGTACATGGTTTAATTATATCATGTCAGGTGCATGTATGATGCAACCTAATATAGGAATAGTTAGCTCTACTCTTAGGGACATCCAGAAATGTTACACTTTATGTATGAGGATTTAAGAAGAATAAATGAAGATGAGGGCAATAAGTGCAAAAAGAAAAGAAGTGGATTTGTGAGATATTGCTCTTCAGGAGTAAAGGCACATGAGATTGCTAGACCAAACATAGGTTGTTGATTCATACTCAGGGATATATGATCAGAATGAATTAAGGGACAGGGGAGAGAAATCTCTTCTAGGACTAGGAACTTTAAATAAGAACACAGTCATTAAGACCGTGGGCACCATCAGGGCTAGATTTTGAAACACATGCTACCTGAAGGAGGGAAAATGGGAATTAAACTCTTTGCAAGCTGGCCATGCAGCGTGTCTGCCCATGTCTTCTGGGTTGGGCACCCAGTTTTTCAAAATTGAATAAAGAAAACTGAATGTTGAAAATAGAAATACCTTATGATCCTGCAGTCCCACCACTTGGTATTTACCCACAAGAAATATGAGCCATAACATGTGTAGATATATGTACACCAAGGTTCAAAGCAGCACTATTTACAATAGCAAAACGATAGAGACAGCCTAAGAATGGATAAACAAACTGTTGTACATACACACAATGGAATACTATGCTGCCTTGAAGAACAACAAAGAAGCTGCAGGCCACTGCATAACATGGATGAACCTTGAGGACATCATGCTGAGTGAAATTAGTCAGTCACAAAAGGAGAAATACTGCATAGGACCATTATTGTAAAAGATTAGGAAAAAGGAATCCACCCTAAAATGTAAACATATATATATATATATGTTCATCACCGGGATGTATGGGATTAGGAGAGGGGAGGGAGGGAGGGGAAGATAGAGCACAGGGTAGGGAATAGACACAGAATAGCTTGGGTGCTGGGGGTGTGGGCTGTGGGCAATATACAAGAAGGGGGTGGGGAATGGAAGAGCAAGGCAGATGGGAGAATAGTTAGGCAGGTTTGCATGGACTAAATGGGTCAGAGGTAAATGATATATGCACAAACTTGGTACAATAGGGCTCTGGGATGCAGGTATTGATGCATGGTTTGAATGGGTAAAATAGGGGAATAATATTAAGATGCTTGGCTGTCTTTAGAATCCTGGTTTCCCTTGCCAACCATTGTAAAATAGACAGTTGAGGGGGAGAGAAAAGAATAGCCAGAAACAGCACAATAGAAAGCTTGTAAGTCCGTCTTCAGTCTTCAGCCTATAACTGATTGGAATACCTCAAAGGGGGCTAGAAGTTGCCCATTGAAAGAGGCTTCCTGTGGAGTCTTTGCATTGCATAAGACCATAGGTAGAATCCTGAACCCTGTCCAGAATCATCTGAGGTGGGAAATTTCCACTTGAAAGGACAAGTAGACCAGCCTGGAGGGGTTAGAAGAACATAAGATACTTCTAGAAAGAAAGACCAGCTGGAAAAATAAAAAAACAATAACGGCAGGTCCCTTCAGTAAAATCCCCCTTCCAAGACTAAACTCAAGGGGAATACACGAGCAGGCATGTGGTCTGACTGATAAGGGGAAGAGCAATGTAGTTGGTAGCTAAGGCTGACCACATTCAATAGACTCCTGTGAACCCAAAAAGAGACCTTGTTGGCCAGCAATATGGCAAGACCTGGGGACTACTGGGCCCAGAGGCAGTGACATGGCCACAGAAGACTAAAGTGGAGAGCAAAGCATCCAGCTGATATTAAGTGAGGGGAGATGCAGAAGAACACCCATACTTGCAGATAGTACCCACTTGACCAGGCTTCAATGGCTGGATGATCAGAACTCGACTAGAAGAAGAAAGAAGAGGAAAAAAAAGAGCAACCCACTACAATTTGATGAACTTTACCTATACTTATGGATGTAGTAGCTCAAAAAAGGGCACAAATCTTTACAACGAGTATCACTCCCACCTCATTGGTACACAGGGTTGACAGGGATGGTCAACTTAGACATTGGCTACCCAAAATGGGGGGACTACAAAGGCAAGAAGTGACTGGCTTACAAGCTTTCAAGAGGGAGCCTAGTTCTGGAGGGTACGGAGGAAGGTAGAATCTTCACTGAGTGTTTTCCAACCTGTTTGGACGGAGCTGGTGAAATGAGATGGGGATAAGACTCCAGTTGTTCAATAGTGAATTATAGCTATCAGGACTGATTGTGAGTGTTGCAACTGTAAAGGTAGACATTTTGTAACAAAAAGAGGGGAGTGGCTGATCTTGCAGTCCAGGAGCTGAGGCCCCCGGGACCATCAAGGAGAAAAGCAGAGTGCGGAACCCTATCCAGAGAAGTAGTGACGCCAGAGATGGAGGCAGAGATGATGACATGGAGAGATGCAGCATCAGGGGACTCTGGATACACAGGGGGTTTGTGTGTTGAGGGGGTCTGTGGCTTGAGGGGTATACAGAAACACCAACATTACCCAATTGTCTGAAACAATTCACAAAACCTGAATGATCTTGACCACAAACACCATGAGACTTTGTTTATACCTAAGCAGTATCAGTAACAACTATATTCTGTATCCCTTTGGCTGTTTGATGATGCATGCAGGGAATTGTAATCATTGCAATGAAACGAAATAAGGTGGGATGAATGTAAAGCTAATGTCCTCTCATGTAAACTATCATATAATTCAGAATAAAAACTTGAAAAAATGTGCATATCAATGGGTAAGGGGGCTGACAGTTTGATCAGAACCATTAGATAGATGTCCCACAATAGCATTGCTTTGAAGGCTAAACAAAATGTTGTTGTTGTTGAGTGTTAAGTTTCCAAGGAGCGACTGGTGAGCTTGAACCACCGACCCTGCAGTTCAAATGGCTTTGCAGTCTGGCACATTAACCCAAAGCACCACACCAGGACTCCAATGGGCAAGGGGTAAGGGTGGACAGTGATAACCACCCTTAAATGTTGATGCAACTCCAAACGATCAGCACCAAATTATTTTCATTAGAGTTTCTTTCTCTAAATAAACAACTACCAGCCGCTCCGCGGGAGAAAGATGAGGCTTTCTACTCCCGTAAGGATTTACACCCTCGGAAACCCTGTACAGGGTCGCTATGGGTCGGAACCGACTCGACGGCACTTAACAACAACAACAACAACAAATAAACAGAACCCTTTAAAAAGGCACAGTGCTCAGAGCAACAGGATCTCAGTAGCCTCTCTGGATCACATTTGAAATTAAAATGGTCTGTAGGCATCAATTGAGAGTTCTCGCTTTGTAGAATAAGCACTGGACTGCGAACCACAAGGCTTGTGGTTCAAACCCACCAGCGGCTCCACAGAAGAAAAGTGAGGCCTTCTGTTCCCACAAAAATGTATAGCTTCAAAACCCCTATACAGGGTTGCTATGAGTTGGAACCGACTCACAGGTCATTAATAACCAAACAATAGAAAATAGGCATCAATTTCTTTGTAAGATTTAAAATGCAAAAGTAGCAGAGCAGAAACACCAACACTACCCAGTTGTCTGAAACAATTCACAAAACCTGAATGATATTGACCCCAAACTACAAACACCATGAAATTTTGTCTATACTTAAGCAGTACCAGTCTGTATACCTCAGGTTGTATGTGAATAAGAACATAGAAATACTTATTAAAAACATGTAACTGTTTTCTTGGACACTTAACCCCGCTCCCAAAAAAGCTTACTCATTTTATTCTGTAAAATCATAGTTTGAAATTTAGTCTTTTCTAGTCATGGTTAGTTTACCAGTAAAAGTTTTAATTAATTTTTTTCTAGTCATGGTTAGTTTACCAGTAAAAGTTTTAGTCTGACAGTTATAAATTTAAACCCATTAGTTAGACAAATTAGGAGACAAATGTTTTCTTATTCCTAGAAAAATAAAACGTTAAAACCCTTATATATAATATATATAAAATTCTTATATTACTGTTTTAGCCTATTCAGTAGTTTATCTCTGTTCTTGATGACTTTTGAATTAGCTGTGGTTTATGACCCCTATCACCTTCCAGAGTTCTGGAAGTCTTGGTTTACTCTGGTAGGTTTCAAGTTCAAAGTATTCGTTCTCTCTGTAAGTCCAATAGAGTTCATTGTTTTCTGTTGAAAGTTTCTGTTAAGCATTTCATCTCATCAACATAGCATGTCAGCAAATCAAAAGTTCATCTGCCCTTGAGGACATGGAGAGAGGGAGCAACTGAGGATTCTAGACTCATGGAAAGAGAGGGACTGAGTGCTGGAGGCCAGGAGGCAGACATGCAGAATGTGCCCTTTAGTTGTTCAAATTGTTTTATATTTCTGAGTGTTTTTGTGTACATCTCCCCACCCAACTATCCCCCCCTCCCCCCAAAAAAGAAAAGAAAAACAGAGGGAATGGAATCAAATACTATTGAATGATAATGCATGGCGGAGATTGAAATCATTGCAATGAAACAATGGTGTAAAGTCGTTGTTCTCCCATGTAAACTACCACTCAGTTCACACACACAAACAATTTTTTTTAAGTTCATCTGCCTTTAAACCAAATCCGAATGAGTGATTCAAGTCAGGAACAAGGAACGGTTTTCTTTTTTAGGAGAAAACGGTTTGTTTGTTTGTTTTATTGCTTTATGAAAAGCATCAGCTATGGTCTTCAACTTAATAAACAAATTGAAGTTTAGAAACAGCAAGCTCTCAAAACAAAGTGAAACAAAAATTATATTCAGCTTAAAGTCAAATCTATAAAACACCATATAACTTAAAAATATAGGAATCCAGTTTTTAATATATCTATCAATTATTTGATATTATTAACCCAATTGATATTGTGGCTATGGAACATATAAGGGAGACTTCATTTTATTTTATTATAATTGAAAAACTCCCAATTAAGATATATCCGGGATGACTGACCAATTACCTGTTCTTTAACTAGCAATTACACACACATACACACATAGGCAGACAGGCACACACATACACTCAGCTAAACCTAGCTCAAAACCAGAAAAAAAAAATTAAAAATTCCTAGCCTTCTACAACTCATAAATATATTCACAGAGATGTCTAGTCTAATCAAACACCAGTCTCCCAGAGGATATATTACATTTGTTTCTATTACAGCAGGATGAGCCAGAATAAAACCAGAACCCAAACCAAAATAAAATGAGAAGCAAAACACAAAAAGAGATCTTCAAAGACTGGGTAGGTTTTCAAATAAAAATCTTGACAGTCAGAAAACCTTCAACAAGGATTAAAAGACATAAAGTGTTGCAGTAGGAAAAAAAAAAATACAGTGTCAATTTCTTTCTACCAACTGGACTCCTTCTTGTCTCCAAGTTGCCCCACCAGATCCACTCCCCAGCCTCATGAGACTCTCACCTCTTCTTGGATTTTCTTACAGGGCTATCACCTGTTCTTGACCATTAGTTGGTTTTCTTCACTGGACTTATCATTCATTTTTTAATGTTTATCTTTTCACTTTTCAGGATGTTAGAGAAATTTTCTTCCAGCAGTTCTTCAACTATTTCCTCTGTGGACTTGTGT
>NW_006408901.1:785310-786507 GCF_000296735.1 Chrysochloris asiatica
GTCTCTCATACTTTGGACATATTGTCAGGAGGGAACAGTCGCTGGAAAAGGATGTCATGCTGGGTAAGATGGAGGGTCAGAGAAAAAGAGGAAAACCCCCAACGAGATGGATTGGCCAGGTGGTATCGAGTGTGGCGGCGGTAGTGAGGTTGGCCCAGGATCGGACATTGTTTCATTCTGCTGTGTATGGGGTCGCTATGAGTCAGTTCTGACTCGATGGCACCTGACAACAACAATAACAACAACATTATAATCAACAAAGATTTTTAAATTATACCAGGGGTGCTATAAAAGGAACAGTAGAAAAATTAGGTAGGACCTACTAGCAAAATGGCCTGGGAAAACAGATATCCCTAGATATGATATTAGCAGAAAAAGAAGAAGTATGTGTTATGATCGAAGTCCAATGTTGTACTTTCATTCCCAATAACACAGCTCCTGATGGTACCATTACCGAAGCATTATAAGGGCTGACCACCTTAGCTAACGAACTCACTGAAAATTCAGGCATAGATGACCTCTTTTCTAATTTCATGGAATATCGGGAAATGGAAAGGGCTTATGATTTCAGCCCTCACCTCTCTAATTATCGTATTTGGTGTATTAACACTAATGGAATGCTGTATTACACCCTGTATAAGAGAATTAGTTCTAAAACTCATAGAAACAGCCCTATCCAAACAACCCCCTACCCCATGCCAAAATAACCTTTTTCACCTAGAAACGTATGAACACCAAAGTCAACATCTCCTTGCAAAATTTGAAGAAAAGAATGAAGAAGTCTAAAAAGAAAAAAAAAATTATAATCCTGTTTATTGTATTCAGGTGCCTTTTTTTTTTTTTTTTTTCTTTTACTTCCTTACAAAGGGGGCGGGGATTGTGGGGAAAAATATATATGTATTTATTATAATCCTGTTTATTGTATTCAGGTAACCTTTTTTTTTTAATTTCTTGAAGTAAAGACTTTATGATCTCTCTCTTTTTTTTCTTTGGTTACTTCTAAACAAGTGAGTAAAGAATTTATGATTGCTCTCTTCTTCTTTTAACTACTTCTGGGAGTAAAAAAATTATGATTGCTCTCTTTTTCTTTTCCTAAAGTAGGAATGCGCGCCTTAAAATTTTGAACTAGGAGGAACAAGCAAGATGGCGGATCGGGTGGACATATAGCAGAGAGCTCCGCCAACAACAACACAGAAT
>NW_006408901.1:787685-805223 GCF_000296735.1 Chrysochloris asiatica
GCTTCCCTTTTCACTCTTCTTATTGCTTAACTCAGAGTAACTTTCACAGATTTAGTCTGTTTCCCTGGTATATGGCAGTTGTTATTGGTTCTTGCCTGGGTTTTGGTGTTTTATAGAGTGTGATTGTAGCTTGGCTATATGGCAGCAGTTGCTGACTCTTCTTGTGTAATATATGGAGGGAAAGAGTCCTACAAAG
Organism: Chrysochloris asiatica; assembly: GCF_000296735.1. Classification (NCBI taxonomy): domain Eukaryota; kingdom Metazoa; phylum Chordata; class Mammalia; order Afrosoricida; family Chrysochloridae; genus Chrysochloris; species Chrysochloris asiatica. The sequence goes on from NW_006408901.1 coordinate 787,882, forward strand.
GTAGAAGGGGGAGCATATAACAGCAAAACAGCACCAGCAGGGGAAAAAAAGAGAGAGAGAGAGAGAAACTCAAACAAACAAAAAACAGCAACAACAAAAACTAGACTGACTATTGCAGTCTCTAATCACAGAAAAGGGAGAGGATGGAGAGAAGGGGGGAAAAATCTGTAGCCTAATATGAGTATGACTTTAATGTCCTCTCTTCAGCTTCTTGCTTTCAAAGCTGCCTGAGAGATTTCAAGATGCCAGTGTTGTGTGTTATGCTATACCTCAGGCTTTAATTTAACTTTTGGCCTGTTTAGTTTTTAAACTCTCTTTCCCTCTCCACAGCCCTGTCCTGCCCTTTCCTGTATTAAAAAATAAAACAAAAGACAAACAAGCAAAAAACGTTGAGGGCCTGCACTTGGGCTGAGTATCTGTGTGCATGTGTGGCAGAAGAACCCACCAGTGGTGAGGGTGGGGGGATGTCCACTCACTCAGGCTCCCCCTCTAGTCACAAAAATGGAGGTGGGCAAACAGCCAATGACCAGATACCAAAAAAAAGAAAGAAAGAAAGAAAGAAAGAAAATCAGAACAAAGCAAAACTGACAAAGTGTATTGTCTACCTTTGCCCCAAGGTTCCCATGGCGTTTTTCCGTGGTGTTTCTGCTTCCCCATTTGGTCTTGCTGTTTGGTCTTGCCCAAGATGTCGGCTCCGGGTCTCTAAGCCCAGCTCAGCAGATTCAAAAGTATGGGATTTTTTACTTCAGCTTCAAGTTCCACAATCTATAAGCCTTCAAACCTTCAAAATATTCCTATCTCTGTGGTTCTGAGTTTTGGAGCTCTGCCCTGGATCTGCTTTGGCTAGTATTCTATGTTATTGCTGACGACGAACTTCACTACATCTCCACCCTAGCTGCCATCAAGGCCCGTCTCCTTATCATTCATTTTTGAATGGCGTTCCACAGGCCATTACAGAGGACTTACATTCCTAGAGTTGATAACTGATGCATGTACTTACACTGTTAGTAGTTTCCTTTCTTGTTTGCTGTCAGTTTTCCTCCATTGCCTGTCAACAAGAGGCCAGGGACCCAAGTACTCCTGAACTCAAAGAGGAATTCACCATCTCTGTTCTCTGCCCTTCCCAAGACCAAACACCCAGGGGACAGAATCAGAGTGAAGCCCAAATTTGGATGCCAAATTTGTTACCCCAAAGTGTACTGGGGCCATGTTGTGTTAACAAAAGAAAATTAACCTCTTTTTTTTTCTTTAAAGGATCATATAAAAACAAACTACTAATGTTTAAGGATGCATCCAAAGAAAGAATCGGCCTTGGATATTCTTAGTTTCCATTTTTATTATAGGAGCTTAATGTTTCTTTCTGGAGTCCTGGTGTGGCACTGTAGGATAAGCACTGGACTCCTGGTGTGGTACTAAAGGATCAGGACAACTATGAACCACAAGGATAGTGCTTCAAACCCACCAGCTGCTCCTTGGAAACTTTACACAGGGTTGATATAAAATAATTGACTTGACCGCACTTAACAACAACAGCAAGGTTAGCAGTTAAAACCCATTCCTTTGGAAACCTATGTTGTTTTTGTTAAGTGCTGTCAAGTCGGTTCCGACCCGTAGCAACCCTGTTTAGGATTTCCGAGGAGTGACTGGTGAGCTTGAACCACCAGCCTTGCAGTTCAAATGGCTTTGCAGTTTGGTGCATTAACCCACAGCGCCACACCAGGACTCCCTTGGAAACCCTATAAAGGGCCACTATGTGTCAAAACTGACTCAATGTCACTTAACAACAACAGCATTTTTTTCTGTCGCACAATATTAACTGCAGGCTGCTATCTCTTATTAGTAATTTGACTCTCTACTGCAATGGTAACTAACAGGTATTATGACAAAAATGTTTTAAAAAATCTGGGCACCAAAATTTGCAACTCCATCTGGTAATCTTCTAATAGGTTTCAAAAAATTCTAAAGTAGCAAATTTGTCAGAATACTCATTTCACCTGTTAATTTTGTTCTCTAAACTGACGACTTAAGTTCCTTGATCTCTCCGTGGCTCTAAAAGATGAATAATTTACTTTACAATATCAAAATTACTCCTACACTATAAAGCCTATAGGGAGGGAAACCAGGACCAATACTTCTAAGAGTAAGATTAAACAGGCTTATGTTTCCCTTTAAGATATTCTATATTTCAACAGCATAACACTTAGAATAGCACTGCATAAAACAAAGCAATAAACAATAAAATACAAATAGCTATATACTTTTCAATTTAATTCAGTTGGTGGAGATTGTCTATTTTAAGCTGCAATTTCTTTACACATTCAACAAGAGAAAAAAAAATTTTACACTGTTCCCTGTAAATTATCAAGACGCAATTACAGTGAAAACATAAAATCAACTCAAGTGATAAAACAGAGAACTGCTTGCAAAAGTTCCTGCATCCAACCAGTGGACCATTTTTCAGTCTGTCACCTTCCATCACTGTCCCTTCTCAGCTTCTCCTCCCATTACCTATTCATTCCACTTCTCCATCCTTTCCTCAGAAGTTCACGATTACAGGATTATCATCTATCTGTTTCATTTGGTCTCCCATTATCTTTGCTGAAGAGGGTCTGTGTAGCATGTCTGTCTAGTCCACTATCTTGCCAGAAGTCCAGCCTGGTCTTTTTGAAGACTGAGTTTTGTTCCATTTTTCTCTCCCACTCTATCCAGGAACTTCTTATGTAATCCCTTTCAAAATATTTGGTAGTGGTAGCTAGTTACCATCTAGTTCTTCTGGTCTCAGGGTTGTGGAAACTGATGTTACTGTAGTACATTAATTTATTGGACTAATTGCTTCCAGTGTCTTCAGTTTTCATCATTCTTCTTTTCTGTGGACAGAAAAAGACCAATAGTTGCACCTTAGATGGCCATTCATGAGCTCTTAAGATCACCAAAGTAGAATGTAGAGCATTGTCTTTGTGGACTATGTTATGCCAATTGAACATGATGTCTCTCAAGACTATGGTCCCAAACCCCAACTCTCAGGGACTCATTCTCTCAATGTGTTTGGTAATATCTAAGACGTTTTCATAATTTTGTCCCCTGTATATTCCACTACATTAATGGATATATTTGCAGCAAAGGTACTCATGTACATATAGGTATTTGTGGCTATACTCTCAGTCCTCCTCCACCACCTTAGTATCTGCACATGTTTCTATCTGTGTGTTGTTGTTGTTGTTAAGTGCCGTCGAGTCGGTTCCGACCCATAGCGACCCTGTACAGGGTTTCCGAGGGTGTAAATCTTTACGGGAGTAGAAAGCCTCATCTTTCTCCCGCGGAGCGGCTGGTAGTTTCGAACCGTTGACCTTAAGGTTCGCAGTCCGATTCGTAGCCACTACGCTTGCAGAACTATAGATATGACAGTATTTACCTGAGTTGCCTGTAACTCTTTTACTCCTTCCCATTGTGTTTCTATGACTCCATCTTTTTTTTTTTCTTTGTCAACTCCTTCTTATTGCATGTATCAGAGCTCTTAAATTTATCCCTATTTTTACTTTGATGATCTTTATATTTCTAGGTTTTACATTTAGATCTTTGATCCATTTTGAGTTAATTTAAGCATTTGCTGCACCAAATTGCCTATATGGTACTGACAAGCTATCCATGGAAGAATGAAAAACTGAACCAAAGTAATGAAGATAAACTCTTGCAATCAGTCTCATCCTGGAAATATTTCTAATCCTTGTATGAAAACCATGTGAAAAAATAAGCTATGTTATTTTGTTAATGGGGCAACAGATACCTTAGGTTAAAGTTGATTCCTCAAAAGGTTTGCTGCTGTATAAGTCAATCCAAATCAGCCAGAGGGCTCAAGACACATACCTTATTGGAAGATAATGTGGTTGTGGATGCTCATTTAAAAGGTTACCTAAAAGCAACATAAATGATGACACCAGTGAGGGCTTTTAAATCTGATGTATAGGACCGAGTCCAAAACATTGCAAGTTTGATTGCTTGACATATAAGCAGCCACTGTGCCACACAGAATGGAAAGTAAATGTGAATGAAGCCTTTCCCCCCAAATTTTATTTGTTTAGTTGGTGGTGAGAATATGCACAGCAAAACAAACACCAATTCAACAGTTTCCATGTGTGCAATTTAACAACATTGATTAAGCTCGTGGAGTTGGGCAACTATTTTCATTCCTCTGTTAGGGATTATTTCTCTCTCATTAACATAAACTCATTGCCTCTTAAGGTTCCTGTCTAATATTTTAAGTTGCTGCTCTCAATTTGATCAAATGTACATAGTTCTTAAAAGAGCATAATGCATAATGCAGAACGTCTTTTACTAGTTAAAATAAATATTTGTCTGATTTTAAAAAGACCTCAGAGCCTTTTTAATGGAACTGTTCTCTCCCTCCAAGTCCCCTGATTCCTTTATCCTTTTTAACCCAACTCTGCCTGTTTGAAGGAGGAAGATCATTAGAGATAGAGGTTTCACTGTCCCCCGTAGGGATTAAAGACCTTGTGTATCTGTCTGTGTATTCTGGGTTATTTTTACAAGGTGCAAGAATAAAACTTTAATGGTTGTTTTTGATATGAATACATAACTCACTGTTCTAACCAGAACCATGGAAGGAAAAAGTACATTGAATTAGCTAATAGAGTTTGGACTAATTTCACAGTGGAGAAATGAATCCTATATGATTGATTTGTTTGTTTTTTCAACTTTTTATTGTGAATTGGGTGAATTTTTACAGGCAAGATCGTCAGCTTTACATTCAACAAATCATACACTTTATTTCATCTCCATGTTTATGATCTCCTCAATGCAAAAACAGTTATCATGTTGCCTCTCTGCAGTTCCTATTTACATTCCACCCACCTTCTTAATTTTTTCCTTAGGTCAATGCTGCCTTTCTGATTTTGAATGACTGGCCATTCTATGGTGAGTATACATTGCCAATGGTGTTGTCCCCCACTCCTATAAGCCTATCTCCATCTTCACTGAAATATGGGTTACAAGGGTGATTTCCTTTCCAGACCTGAAGGGTAGCCGAGGGTCATAGTCTCAGGTTCCTCTAGTTCCTATCTGACCAGTAAATTCGGTTTATTATTATTATTAAATAATTTTGAGTTTTATTCCACATTTTCTCCCCACACTACCAGAGACCCTCTAATGTGAACACTTAAAGGGCAGTTGTTAGTGATAGCTGTGTCCTGTCTAGTTTTGATCTCAGAGGCATGGAGACTTATGTTTACATGTGCCATTAGTCCATTGGATGAATTGATTCCAAGTCTCTTCAATTCTTAACACTCTTCTTTCTTCTGCACATGGACCAATAGTTGCACTTTAGACAGTTGCTCATGAGCCTTCAACATCTCATACTTTACTCATCCAAGCAGGATGTAGAACATCTTCTTTGTGTACTATGTTATGCCAATTTACCACAGTGCTCCCTGAAACTATGGTCCTGAGCCACCAGGTCCATGAACTCATAAGAAGTTTGATAATATCTAGGAAGCTTTCATCATTTTGCCTGCTGTATGCTCCACCATATCTATAGTTGTATTTGAATGAAAGGTAAAAACTTGTGTACAACTATCCTCTTTCAAATGCATATATTTGTGTCTTAGAGCCCATAAGTTTGCACCTAATTTTTCATTGATGATCTTTTTAGTTCTAGGTTTTACATTTAGGTCTTTAAACCATGTTGAGGTTTATTTTTTGTATATTGTGTGAGATTTGGGTCATTTCATTCTTCTGCAAACAGAGTCCAAGTTTTGTCAGAACATTTCTTTCTTTCTTTTAATGTTTTATTGTGAATTATGTGATAGTCTACATGGGAGAAAATTAGCTTTACATTCATCCAATCGTATTTCATTTCCTTGCCATGGTTACAATCCCCTCCATGCATCATCAACCAACCAGTTGTCAGCACACAGCTCCTCTCCCTCGCTGGGTCTAAAGTCCCCAGTCGCTCCATCTCTCCACATCATCGTCCCTGCCACCATCTCTGGCATCACTGCTTCTCTGGTAGCGTCCCACTCTCTGCTCTTCTCCCTTGGTGGTACCAGGGACCTCCGCTCCTAGACTGCAAAGTCAATCACTCCTTTCCTTTGCTACAAAATATCTACCTTTACATTCCCAATCCTCACAATCAGTCCTGATAACAATTATTCACCATTGTATCACAAGAGACCCATCCACATCTCCTTTCATCAGCCCCGGCCAGGCAGAATGGATACTACTCAGTGGAAATTCTACCTTCCTCTACGCCTTCAGGATCTAGGTTCCCTCTTGAAAGCTTGTAAGCCAGTCACTTCTTGCCTTTGTAACCCCCTCATTTTGGATAGCCAATGTCCAAGTTGCCCATCCCTGTCTACTCTGTGTATGGAGGGGTGGGGATGATCCTCGTTGTAAAGATTTGTTCCCTCTTTTGAGCTACTGCATCCATAGGTGTAGGTCAAGTTCATCAAATTGTATCAGATTACTCTTTTTATCCTCTTCTTTCTTCTTCTAGTTGAGTTCTGATCATCCAGTCAGTCATTGAAGCCAGGACAAGTGGGTATTATCTGAAAGTGTGGGTGTTCTTATGCATATGCCCTCTCTTCTTATCAGCTGGATGCTTCACTCTCCACTCTAGTTCTCTGTGGCTATGTCACTGACCCAGGAGTCCCCAGGTCTTGCCACACTGCTGGTCAACCAGGTCTCCACCCAGGCTCGTAGGAGTCCACTTAACGTTGTAGGGCTTAGCTTGCAGCTTCATTGCTGTTTTTCCCTCATTTCTCCTTGTCAGTGATGAACATGGTCGCTAATCAGAGCATGTATTCCCATTGAGTCTTAGTCTTAGAAGGAGGTTTGCATTTAGGAGACCCAACCACTTGCCTTGATGTCTCCTGGGTGAGCAACTTGCTTGTTCTTGTAGTAATCAGTCAGTCTGCCTATATTGTTTTGTATTTTTCCTGTCGGTCTTTCTTTCAAGAAGTATCTTCTGATCTTCTAGCCGCTCCAGGCTGGTCTGCTTGCCCTTTCAAGTGGAGATTCCCCACCTCAGAAGATTCAGAACATTTCTTGAAGAGATTATCTCTTCCCCATTTAATGTCTTTTAGACATTTGTCAAAGATTAGTTGACTGTATATGCATGGATTTACATCTGGGTTATCACTTCTATTCCATTGATCTATGTATCATGCATTGTACAATTTTGACAACTGTAGTCAATTTGAGATCAGGTAGTAAGAGGCCTCCAACATTTTTCTTCTTCATAAACAGTACATTGTTTACCCTAGTTCTCTATCCTTTTTATATAAAGTTGATGACCATATTTTCTATCTCTTTAAAGAATGATGTTGGAATCTGGATTAGGATTGCATTATATCTATAGATTGCTTTGGGTAATATTGACATTTTCACAAGTCTTCCTATCCATGCATATGATAAATTCTTCCATTTTAATCAATCTTTTTCAGGTTTTTGTAATAGTGTTTTGTAGCTTTCTTTGTACAGGTCTTTGGTTTTTCAAGTTAGATTTATTCCTAAGAATTTCATTCTTTGGGTGGCTATTGTATTTATTAGTATAGAGGGATCCAACTGATTTTTTTATATTGATCTTTACCCTGCCACGATGCTGAATTTTTCTGAGTTCCAGTAATTTTCATGCTGAGTCTTTAGGATTTTCTATGTATAACATCATATCATCTGCAAATATTGAGACTTTTATTTCTTCTTGCAAATTGTTGTTGTTGTTGTTTAGTGTTGTCGAGTCAGTTCCAACCCATAGCGACCCTGTATAGGGTTTCCAAGGAGCAGCTGGTGAGCTTGAACTGCCGACCTTGCAGTTCAAACAGCTTTGCAGTCTGGCTCATTAACCCACAGTGCCACACCAGAACTCCCTCTTGCAAACTGAGTACTTTTAATTTATGTTTCCTGACTTGTAGGTTCGGCTGAGACTTCCAATACAATACTGTGTAAGAAACGTGAAAATGGGCATCCTTGTCTGGTTCTTGCTCACAATGGGAATACTTTCAGTTTCCCTCCAGTGAGAATAATGTTGGCTATTGGATTTGTATATACACTCTCAATTATGTTGAGAAATTTCCCTTCTATTCCTATATTTTTTAGTGTTTTTATAAAGAATGGATGTTGGGTTTCGTCAAATGAGATTTTTCCAGCAATACGATCATGTAGTTCTTTCCTTATTTTATTTATATGACGAATTGTGTTGATTGTTTTTATAATATTGAACCATCCTTGCATCTCTGGTAGGAATCCCACTTGGTCATGATACCTTATTTTTTTTTATATGTTGTTGAATTATTTTGGTTACAATTTTGTTTAGAACTTTTACATCTATGTTCATGAGGGATATTTTACAATAACTTTATTTTTTAGTAATATCCTTACCTAGTTTTGGTATGAGGGTTATACTTGCTTCATAAAATGTATTCAGAAGTGTTCCATCCTTTTCTATATTCTGGAATTTGTGTTCGGTTAAGTGCCATCAAGTCAATTCTGACCCATAGTGATCCTGTATAGTGTTTCTAAGGAGCAACTGGTGAGCTTGAACCACTGACCTTTCAGTTCAAATGACTTTGCAGTCTGATGTATTAGCCCACAGCGCCACAACAGGACTCCATATTCTGGAACAGTTTGTGTAAAATTGGTATCAGCTCTTCTCTGAATGTTTGGTAAAATTTGCCAGTTAAGTCATCTGGGTCTGGAAACTTTTGGTTGGGAATTTTTTAATGACCTAATCAATTTATTCTTTTACTATATGTCTCTCCAAGTTATCTCCTTCTCTCTGTATTAGTTTAGTTATGTCATGTTTATTTTAAAATGCATCTATTTCAATCCAGGGCACACAAAGACTACAAAATATTGTGAAAATTACACAAACAAAAGAAGACAAAATAGATGATTGGGACATTCTAAAAATTAAAAACTTATGTGCATCAAAGGATTTCACCAAAAGAGTTAACAGGGAACACACAGAATGGGAAAAAAGCCTTTTACAATGATATATCAGACAAGAGACTAATTTCTAAAATCTATAGGAATCTACAACACCTCTACAAGAAAAACATTAGTAACCCAATTAAAACATGGGCCCAGGACATGAACAGACACTTCACAAAGGAAGACATTTGGGCAACTAACAAACATATGAAGAAATGTACATGATCATTAGCCATTAGAGAAATGCAAATCAAAACAACAATGAGATATCATCTTACATCAGCAATAACAACAAAATTTTTTAAATGCAGAGGACAGTAAATGCTGGTGAGGATGTGGAGAGACTGGACCCTCCTCCAATCACTCTGTAAAACAGTATGGCACTTCCTCAGAAAGTTGGAAATAGAAATACCATATGATCTAGCAATACCTATACTTGGTATATATCCACAAGAAATATGAGCCATAACATGAGTAGATACATACACACCAATGTTCACAGCAGCATAATTCACAATAGTAGAAAGATGGAGACAGCCTAAGTGCCTATCAATGGAAGAATGGATAAATGAACTTTGGTACATACACACAATGGAATATTATGCTACCTTGAAGAATAACAAGAAAGCCATAAGCCACCACATAACATGGATGAACCTTGAGGACAGTATGCTGAGTGAAATTAGTGAGTCACAAAAGGACAAATATTGCATACAACCATTATTATAAAAGCTTAGGAAAAGATACCCATACTAAAGAGGAAAAAAAAATCTTAGTTGTTTACCAGTGGGGGTAGGGTGGGGGGTTGGGAAGGTGGAGGGAGGCGGCAGTAAAGCACAGGATAGGGGCACACACATCATAGTTCGGGTGTTGGGGAGGGCAATACACAAGAAGGGGAAGGGGCGGAAGAACAAGGTAGATAGGGGAACACTGAGACAGGTTTGCATGGGCTAAATGGGACAGATGTAAATGGTGATGCATGCTCAACCTTGGAACAACAGGGCTCTGTGATACAAAAATTGAGGCATACCCTGAAGAGGGGAAATAATACTAAGATGCTTGATTGTCTTATAAATATTGGTTTCCCTTGCCTACTATTGTAAAATAGACACTTGAGTGGGATAGAAAGGAATGTCGGGAAACATGATTACAGAAAGCTTATAAGCCTGTCTTCAGCCTATAGCTGATTGGAATACCTAAAGGGAGTTCTACAACTTGTCCAGTGAAATAGGCCTCTTGTGGAGCCTTTGCAGTATATAGAACCTTAGGTGGAATCCTGAGCCCCATCTAGAACCTTCCGAGGTGAAACATTTCCACCAGAAAGGATAAGCAGACCAGTCTGGAACAGCTAGAGTGACCCAAGATACATCTTCAAAGAAAGATCATCAGGAAAAACCCAAAACTAAAATGGCAGTACGATTGTCTACTACAATAATAAGCAAGGAAGCCATCAATGCAAGCAATCAAGTCCCTTTAGAACACACCCCCCTCTAAGACTGAAACTCAAAGAGAACACATAAGCAGGCATGTAAGCTTGCTGGCAACCATATTGTTCTACTGGTGAGTGGAAAAGGGGGATAGGAAGCAATGAAGTAATGGGCTGAGTTCAGCAATGTTTCATGGACTCCCATTAATCTGTAGATGAGAGAGAGAAGAGGAATGGCTGGTTGGTCCAAAGTGGGGTGAGACCTGGCAACTCCTGAGCCCATGGACAAGGACATAGACACAGAGGGCTAGGGCTGAGAGTGAAGTATCCAGAAGATATGAAATGAAGGGAGACATGCAAGAACACCCAAACTTACAGAAAGTACCCATTTGACCTAGCCTCGATGGCTTGATAATCAGAACTCGACTAGAGGAAGATTGAAAAAAAAATTATAAAGGAAATGATGGTAAATTGCTACAACTTGATGAACTTGACCTATACTCATGGAGGTAGTAGCTCAAAATACCAACAGAGCGGGAATAAGTCTTCACATCAAGTATCAATGCTATCCCCTCTGTATACAGGGTAGATATGGGCGGGCAACTTGGACAATGGCTACCTAAAATGAGGGGATGACAAAGGCTCGAAGTGACTGGTTTACAAGGTTTCAAGAGGGAGTTTAGTTTGAGAGTGTGTGGGGGAAGATAGTGTCGTGTACATGGAGAGACTGCAACAATGAAGACACAGACTGAGTTTGACCATGTTCCATAGACATCTGATGACCTTGAGATGAAAGAAGAGAGAAGGAAGGGCTGACTGGTTTGAAAACGTGTGAACTCTCAACTCCAAGGACACTGACTTAGCCACTGGGGGCTAGAGTTGAGAGTGAAGTTGCCATCAAATGGTCTGAAGTGGGTGGAAGCATGTGAGAACTCCCAAACTTGCAGCTAGTACCCATCTAGCTTGGATGGCTTTTAGACCAGAACTCAAGCAGATGAAGATAAACAAATTTGATACAGGGAGCAAGCATAAATTGCTACAACTTGATGAACTGGATCTTTGCTTATGGATGAAATTGCCCAATATTCCAATGCAAAGGGGCAGTTTCTTCATATCAAGGATCAAGCTTGCTGCCTCAGTACACTGGGTGGATGGGGATGGGAAACTCAGACTTCGGCTATCAAAATGGTGGGGGGTGGCTATAAAGGCATGAAGTGGCTGGCTTACAAGCTTTCATGAGGATGCTGATGTCAGAATGAGGAGGATAATCCCCACTGAATAGTTTTCCTCTTGTCCAGATGGGTCTAGTGATGATTGAAATAGGATTTTGTGATTCAATTGTGAGTAATTGTTATCAGGACTAACGTCACAACTGTAAATGTATAAGAGGTATAACTAAAAGGGGGGATGAAGTAGTCTGTCATTTCAGGAGCAAAGGACCTAGGACCATCAAGAGGGAAGAGCAGGAGAGGAGTGTGGGATCCTAACCAGAATAACAGTGACAATAGGGATGGTAAAGAGGAGATGGCATATGAGGAGTATAGGCCTATGGAGAGTCAGTGTGCCTGTAGACAAGAGGCTAGAAAGTTAGTGTGCCTGCAGACAGGTGGCTGGCTTGCAAAGTGTGCCCTTTGGGCATTTAAATGAATATGTATTTTCAATGTAATATGTGTACATCAAAAATAGAAGGGGTAATAGAGGTAAATAGTGTTAGCTTATGGTGCATGGAAGGGATTGTAAGCATTGTAATGATTTGTAGAATGTAAAACCGATGATCTACCCTGTAAACCTTCACTCAATTTACAAAAAAGAAAACTTAAAAAAAAAAAAAAAGATGGAAGGGATGTACAAGGTCACTACACCAAAAAGCAATGTTCAATGTTTAATCATTTCAAGAGTTAGCATAAAATCAAGAACTGATGGCACTGAAGGAATAAGTCCAACCTTCACTGAAGGTAATTGTGAAAAACAAGTTTCTGGTAATTGACAGAATCACAATTGGAATCTTTCAACAAACTTATGTAGCACAGGAGGCGTTCACACATCTATGCCAAGAAATTTGAAAGACAGCTTTCTAGCAACAGATTGGAAGACATCCGTATTTGTTTCTATTCCATAGAGAGGTGACCCAACAGAATGTGCAAATCATTGAACAATATCATTAATATAGCATGTAAATATATAATTTCCCTGAAGATAATTTAAAAATGTCTACAACAGTATATTGGCAGAGAACTGCCAGAAACTCAAGCTGAATTCAGAGGAGGACATGAAAATACAGATATCATTGGTGACATCATATAGATCTTGGCTGAAAGCAGAAACTACCAGAAAGGTGTTTACTTGTGCTTTATTGACTATACAAAAGGTTATGATTGAGTGAAACATAACAAACTCTGGATAACATTGTGAAGAATGGGTATTCCAGAATCCTTGATTGTGCTCATAAGGGACCTATAGATACACAAAGAGGTAATCATTAGAACAAAACATTTAGGAAGGGCTGACTTCCGCTTTGGAGGTGGGAGAGAAGCCGAGTCAGATAGGACAGGCTCCATGGGGGAGGCACAAAAAAAAAAAAAAAAAAAAAAAAAAAAAAACGAGAGAAGGTGCTTTCACAGAGCAGCTCCAGAGCTCTGGATCTAGTATAATGTATAGGGCATCAGTTTCCTGCACTCACCGGTGGAAAAATCACTGTAGGAAGGAAAATACTGCGATCTCAGAATTCATCATGATGCAGGACTCTCTGTGGTACCTCACAGCCAAACTGATTCAGTGATATGGCGCTAAAAACCACACCCCCCCAAAAGGGTCTATCATTGAGCCCACAGTTTTCCCATAGTACAGAGAGGAGGATGACACTTTGGCAGCTGCTTATGATGTCTGACTCTGGGACCCAGCCCTAAAGTTGACCTGGGTGAGAGACTTTATTCCTGCCTACCCAGCAAGAAAAAATAGGTCTGGCCATACAGACAAACCATAGGAACACTCCGTAAAACCCCAATATAAAAGGCAAGAGCCAACACCAACTACTAGACAGAAGTAAGCAGCTATTTTGAGAATTATGCTGTGCACACACACATACACTAAAAATAGTGTACAAACTTTCTCCCATTAATTTTTCAATATCTATCTGCACACCTCCATGGTAGTGGCTAGAAGAAGGGCCTGAGCCAGTGGAAACCTCCACCCACTGCAAGAGGTTTCTACTGTTCATGCACACTGACCTGCACAGCAAAGGCTACTTGTCAGTCAGCTATGGTTTTATTTTTGTTTTTTAGTGGTGGTTTTTGTCTCTGCTTTTATATCGCTTCTGTTTTTGGTCCTTTTGATAACACTTTTTTTTGTGGGGGTGGGAGCTTTTTCTTCCTATGTTACCCAACAAGAGACAGCAATCATGGCCATATAGCCAAGCTACAATCATATCCCATAATATCCCACCATCTGGACAGGAGCCAATACCAGCTGCTAGGCATTACACGTGAAAAGGGAAGCCTATATCCAGATCACATCCACTAGGAAACACTCAGTAAGCTTAACAACACAGCAGCACCATTCATTTAATCATTGAAAATGCACCTAATCTACTGAAAATGTCCAAGAAAAAGCAACAAAAGATCTCAGCACATGTTTAAAAATAAATAAAGAAAAGAAAAGAAAAGAGTAACTGAGACAAAGCAGTTCGAGGCAGACTTAGACTTTCCAGAAAAAGAGTAGGCTTTGGATCTGCCTGAGTAGGAATTCAGAAGAATGGTATGGAGACAAATTCAAATACTTCACAGAGGAGTGGAGGAATATAAGGAAGAAGTCAGGAAAGTGCTAAGGAGCAATCAAATAAGATAGATATAGCATTGGAAACAAAAACCTGCAAAAAGAGGTCTAGATGATTAATAATAAAATATCAGAAATGGACAATACAATGAAAGGGCAAAGGAGTAGAATTGAAGAGATGGACGCCAGAACCAGCAAGCTGGAAGACAAATCTATCAATACTCCAAAAATAGAAGAGCACGCAGAAAAAAAGGATTTTAAAAAAGTCTGAAGAGAGTCTAAGATTCATGCTGGATAACGTGAAGAGGAATAACTTAAGAATTATTGGCATTCCAGATTAGGAAGAATCACAGAAGTCGACTGAGAAGATAGTTGAAGAGCTACTGGAAAAAAATTCCCCTAACATCTTGCAGGATGAGAAGATAAACATTCAAGAAGCTGAACGTACTCCAAGAAGGATAGACCCCAAAAGAAAATCACCAAGACATATCATAATCAAGCTTGAGATATCAAAGAGATTGTCTGATGATTTCCACATTCCGTTGGGTCACCTCTCTTTGGATTGGGCACAAATATGGATCTCTTCCAATCAGTCGGCCAGATAGTTGTCTTCCAAATTTCTTGGCAGAGATGAGTGAATGCTTCTTGTGCCACCTCACTTTCTTGAAAGATTTCAATTTTTATTCCATCAATCCCTGGTGCCTTGTTCTTTGCCAATTCCTTCAATTCACTTTGGACTTCCTCCCTGAGTATCATTGGCTCTTGTTCATATGGTACCTCTTGAAATAGTTGAACATTAACCATTTCCTTTTGGTACAGTGACTCTGTATTCCTTCCATCTTTTCTTGATGCATTCTGCATCATTCAGTAATTTGCCTAGAGAATCATTCAATAACGAAAGTTGAGGCTTGAATTTTTTCTTCAGTTCCCCGAGCTTGAGAAATGCTGACCATGTTCTTCCTTTTTGGTTTTCTAATTCTAAATCTTTGCATATTTTATTATAGCATTTGGTTTTATCTTCTTGAGCTGATCTTTGAAATTTTCTGTTCAGCTCTTGGACCTCTTCAATTCTTCCATTTGCTTTAGCATCCCTACACTGGAAAGCAAGTTTCAGAGTCTCTTCTGACATCCATTTTGACCTTTTCCTTCTTTCTTGTCTTCTTAATGACTTTTTGCTCTCTTCACGTATGATGTTGTTGATGTCATCCCACAACTCTTCTGGTCTTCGGTCTTTAGTGTTTAATGTATCAAATCTGTTCTTCCGATGATCTCTAAATTCAGGAGGAATAAATTCAAGGTCATATTTTGGTTCTCATGGACTTGGCTTTCATGGATTAGTGGCAATACTAATCTCCAATAAACTTTAAGACAAAAACCAGCATAAGAGATAAAGAAGGACACTGTCTCATGATTAAAGGTTCAATTGAGCAAGACGACATAACCATAATAAATATCTACGCTCCCAATGAAAGAGTACCAAGACAAATGAAGCAAACCCTACTAGAATTAAGAAAGAAATATATAAATCTACAATTATAGTGGGAGATTTTCATATGCCACTTTTGAAAAGGGATAGAACAACAAGAAAAACACTCGACAAAGTTACAGAGGAACCAAACAGCACAATAAACTAATATGACCTCATAGATGTGTACAGAGCATTCAGCCCAACAACAGCACAATACACATTATTTTCTAGTGCACATAGAACATTCTCTTTATTTGGGACGATATAATCCTATACATAGAAAACCCCAAAGGCTCAATAAAAAAGCTTCTAGACCTCATTGGAAGATTCAGCAAAGTGTCAGGATATAAGATCAACATACAAAAAATCAGTTAGAGTCCTCTATAGTAACAAGACAGCACTCAAAAGGACATTAGGAAAGCAATACCATTTACAATAGCTGCCCAAAGGATGAAATATTTAGGAATAAATATAACCAGAGAAACAATATACCTATACAAAGAAAACTACAAAACACTACTACAAGAAACCAAAAGAGGCTTACAAAAGTGGAAGAATGTACCATGCTTGCTCCTGGATAGGAAGACTTAACATCATGAAAATGTCAATACTGCCCAAAACAATTTACACATATAATTCAATCCCAATCCAGATTCGAACAACATTCTTCAAAAAGATGGGGGGGGTGGGGGAGGAAAGCAATTAAAAACTTTATATGGAAAGAAAAGAGACCCAGGATAAGCAATGTACTGCTTAAGAAGACCAAGGTTAGAAACCTCTCACTCCCTGATTTCAAAATTTACTACATGGCTACAGTGGTCAAAAGAGCCTGGTACATAGACAATGAAAGATACATTGATCAATGGAACAGAATCGAGAATCCAGAAATTAACCTATTTGCATACTGCCAACTGATTTTCAACAAAGGACCTAAGTATATTGCATGGGGAGGAGATAGTGTATTCAACAGATGGTGCTGGCAGAACTGGAAAGTGATATGCAAAAGATTGTAACAAGACCTTCATCTCATGCCTTATACAAAAGCCAAATCAGCATGGATTAAAGACCTAAATGTGAATCCCAGAATTATGAAGGCCATCATTGAAAAAGTAGGAACAAATGTTAGGGCTCTAATACAGGCCATACGTAGACTACCAAACATTTTGAAAATCCCATAAACAAAAGTAGACAAAATGGATAATTGGGACATACTAAAAATTCAAAACTTATGTGCATCAAAAGACTCCATCAAAAGAGTAAAAAGGGAGCCCACAGAATGGGAAAAAATCTTTTGCAACAACACTTTGTAGAATGGACAAATCTAATATCTATAGGAAACTACAACACCTCTACAAGTAAAAGACAAATAACCCAATTAATAAATGGGCACAGGACATGAACAGACACTTCACCAAGGAAGAGATTTGGGTAGCCAACAAACATGTGAAGAAATGTTCACAATCACTAGCCATTAGAGGGACGCAAATCTGAAACAACAATGAGATGCTATGTCACACCAGCAATAATAGCAAAGATCAAAAAAGTAGAGGACAACATATGCTGGCGAAGATGTGGAGAGACTGGACCCTCCTACATTGCTGGTGGGTTTTCAAAATGGTCCGACCACTCTGGAAAGTAATATGGTGCTTTTTCAGAAGGTTGGAAATAGAAATATCTTATGATCCAGCAATTCCTCTACTTGGTATTTCCCCACAAGAAATCCGAGCCATAACA
>NW_006408901.1:805622-813810 GCF_000296735.1 Chrysochloris asiatica
CACAGGTTAGGGAATTAGACACAGGATAGCTTGGGTGCTAGGGGTGGGGCAATACACAAGAGGGGGAGAAGAATGGAAGAACAAGGCAGATGGGAGAACAGTTAGGCAGGTTTGCATGGGCTAAGTGAGACAGAGGTAAATAATCTTGGAATATTGGAACAACAGGGCTCTGGGATACAGGGATTGAGGCATGGTTTGAGTGGGTAAAAGAGGAGAAATAATGTTAAGATACTTGGCTGTCTTTTGAATCTTGGTTTCCCTTGCCTACCATGGAAAAGTAGACACTTGAGGGGGAGAGAAAGGAATAGCCAGAAACATCACCATAGAAAGTTGTGTCCATCTTCAGCCTATCCTGATTGGAATACCTAAAATGGGGCTACAACTTGCCATGTGAAGGAAGCTTTCTGCGGAGTCATTGCATTGCATAATCCCATGGTGGAATCCTGAACCCCATCCAGAATCTTCGTAGGTAGGAAATTTACACTTGAAAGGATAAGCAGACCAGCCTGGAGCAGCTAGAAGAACAGAAGATACTTCTTGAAAGAAGGACCAGCAGGAAAAATCAAAAACAATAACGGCAGCCTGATTGACTACTACAAGAACAAGCAAGCTGTTCGCCCAGAAGCCATCAAGGAAAGTGGTCAGTTCACCTCAGAGCAAACCTCTTTCCAAGACTAAGACTCGAGGGGAATACACAAGCAGTCATGTGGTCTGGCTGGTGACCATGTTGGTCATTGATAAGGGGAAGTAGGGGAAAAAGAGCAATGAAGTTGTGAGCTAAGTCTGACCATTTTCAATAGACTCCTATGAACCTGGGTGGAGACCTGGTTGGCCAGCAGTATGGCAAGACCTGGGGAATCCTGTGCCCAGAGACAGTGACATGGCCACAGAGGACTAGAATAGAAAGTGAAGCGTCTAGCTGATATGAAGTGAGGGGAGATGCACAAGACACCCATACTTGCAGATAGTACCCACTTGACCTAGCTTCAATGGCTGGATGATCAGAACTCGACTAGAAGAAAGAAGAGGAAAAAAAAAGAGTAATCTGCTACAATTTGATGACTTGACCTAAAGTTATGGGTGTAGTAACTTAAAGAGGGAACAAATGTTTACTTCGATTTGCAGGGTTGACAGGGATGCGCAACTTAGATATTGTCTACCCACAATGGGGTGGGGGTGGGGTCTACAAAGGCATGAAGTGACTGGCTTACAAGTTTTCAAGAGGAAGCCTAGTTCCAGAGGGTATGGGGGAAGGTAGAATCTCCACTGGGTGGTTTCCATCCTGTCTGGATGTGGCTAGTGAAAGGGGATGGGGATAAGACTCTTGTGGTACAATAATGAATAATTGCTATCAGGACTGACTGTGAGGGTCGGCAATGTAAAGATAGATGTTTTGTAACAAAAGGAGGAGAATGGTTGATTTTGCAGCCCAGAAGCGGAGGTCCCTGGGACCATCAAGTGAGAAGAGTGGAGTGTGGGACCCTACCCAGAGAAGTAATGATGCCAGAGATGGAGGCAGAGACAATGACATGGAGAGATAGAATGGCTGGGGACTCTTGGACTCAGGGAGGGAGAGGGGCTGTATGGTGGCTGGGGGCAGGCTTGCAGGGTATGTCCTTTATGCCCTTTGATTGTCTGAATGGTTATATATTCCTGAGTGCTTTGGTGTACATCCAAAAACAAAAACAAAAACAAAACACCGGAGGGATTGGAAGCAATTGATGATACATGGAGGGGATTTTAATCATTCAATGAAACAAAATATGATAGGATGAGTAGAAAGCTGACATTCTCCCATGTTAAGTATCACTCAATTCACAATAAAAACTTAAAATATATATACTCAGCATAGATATATCAGAGGTGACTGAGCTTAATTGCTTAAACAAGTTCTAGAAAAATTTTAAATTATTTTACTAAAATTCAGTGCTGTTGTCACTGCAGTATGTGGGTTTCAGCAAATAAGTGTGAAAAATCACGAGTTAATCTAATACTAAGGATCAACCTTTAGAAGCTATTTTACTACTCAGATAAAGAAGAGATAAACTAACTTGTAACAAAGATCACAATTGCATATTGGATTAGATTGTCTCATATTCCAGAATAAAATGTTGTATTCTTTTCCTCACTTTGTTGTACACTATAATGAAATCTGAAAAAAAAACAAATGCTTTATTTAAATGTATGTGAATGAAAACATGCTTATATTTAGTAAAATGGTTGATTATGTGACGTAAAAAAATTGCATCAGTACATGACAAGGAGCTGCCAGCAATTCAAGCTAGATTCAGAAAAGGATTTGGAACAAGGGATATCATAGTTGCATGTGCTTTATTGCCTATGCAAAGGATCAACTGTGTGTATCATAACAAACTATGGGCAACATTGTGAAGAATGAGTGTAGTAGAACACTTAATTGTGCTCATGAGGACTTGTGCACAGACCAAGAGGCAGTCTTTAGGACAGAACAATGTAAAACTGAATGGTTTAAAATAAGGAAAGGTGTCAGGGTTGTATCTTTTTACCATCCTTACTCAATCTGTATGATGAGCAAATAGTCCAAGAATATGGATTGTATTAAGAAGAAAGTGACATCAGGATTGGAGGAAGAATTATTAACAACCTGCGATATGAAGATGACCCATTTTCTTGCAGAGAGTGAAGAGCACTTGAAATACTGATGAAGATCAAAGAGAACAACTTTCAGTATAGATTGCATTTCAATATAAATTAAAATCATCACAACTGAACTGATAAATATCATCATTATAAATGGATAAAAGATTGCAGTTTTCAAAGACTTCAGTTTGCTTGTATCCACAGTCAATGTTCATGGAAGCAACAGTCAAGAAATTAAATGACATATTACATGAGACAAATACATAATGTTCATGTCAATTTGTTCATGTCAATACATAATGTTCATGTCAATTTGAGAGCTAAGATATGCCTGACCCAAGTTATAGTATTTTCAATCATCTCATAAACATATGAAAGTTGGACAATGAATAAGGAAATCCATAGAAGAATTGATACATTTGAATTATGATGTTGGAGAAGAATATTCAAAGTACCATGGGTTGAAAGAAGAACAAATAAATCCGCCTTGGAAAAAGCTCAGCCAGAATGATCCTTAGATGGAAGGATGGTGAGATTTCAACTCTCATACTTTAGAAGTATTAACAGGAGAGACCAGTCCATGGAGAAGTGCACTATGCTTGTAAAAGTGGAAGATCAGCAAAAAAAAAGAAAGACCCCCAACAAAATGGGTTGACACAGTGATAGAAACAATGGACTCAAACATAACAAATTGGCAGCTAATAACAACAGGCTTTAAATATTGTGTGTGTGTGTGTGTGCGTGTGTGTGTGTGCAAAGGATTCATTAGCATGTCCATCAGAGAACTATTTAAGTTCTAAAGCAGCAAATAAACTTCTAAATGGGTCTCTATCTTGTTCCAGGGCTGACTCTTTCTTAAGCAAAGGCCACTTGTCTAACATACCTCCTATCAACTTTTAAAAGGCAAACAAACAAGCAAAAAAACACTTCTTATCACTCTTTTCTATGGAGTGCTGGTATGGCACTGTAAGATAAATGCTGGACTGCAAGGTGGGTTTGAACCATAAGGTCGGTGGTTTTTCAAACCCACAGATGCTCCTCAGAAACCCTATACAGGGTTGCTATAAATTGGAACAACTCAACAGCACTTAAAAACAGCGTGTATATCACCTACATGTACATGTGAGGCCCTTTAATAACATATTTCCTTATCTTTATGGATTTTTTTAAATTCTGTACCCACTCCATAATGGCTGGAGGCCAGGCATTCTCCATACACTCTTGGTTCCATTAACCAAAGATTGCTTCATGAGCCTGGCACCAACCATTTGAAGTTGAACTTCCGCCTTCCTAAAAGCTTCCTAATATTCAGGTTGTAATGGGTGGATAATTAATCTAGGCTCTCCCTTTGATCCTCTACAAGAAATTAAAATTTCCATTTTCATTCTAGAACCATTTCTGTAGCGTGGACTTTCTAGAAAGGGAATAGAAAACTCCACTTAGCAAATAAAAATTGCATTTGGAGATAATAATGGAATCAACACCGTTTTGCTGGCTATTTATCTTGTTAACAGTGATGTGGGTGCTTTCATTGGTTTATTATCCAGAGACCTAAAACCTCCAAGCAAGTCACTGTTTCAACTGAGCATGGCTAATGCTGAGGCTATTGCTTGTGGCTATAGTTCAAAGTCCACATTGACACAAGACCCATATAATTGTCTAAACTTCAGAAGTTGCCTACAGGTTAATGCTGTGACTCACCTCAGCTAAAGAGATTTTAACTGAAAATCAATTTGGAATGTTACTAACTACACAACTGAAATCAGACCATAAGACCAAAAATCCTTTTGCAACAGAGCTTTTCTCATTGACAATATCTTGTTGTATCTTAGATTCAAATACCAACAAGTAAGTTCCAATTAAGGAGCCCTGGTAACATAGTGGTTACAACTCAGGCTACTAAACTCAAAGTCGGCAGTTCGAAACTACCAGCCGTTCCACGGGAGAAAGATGAGGCTTTTTGCTCCTTTAAAGATTTATAGCCTTGGAAACCCTGTGCAGTGTCACTATGAGTCGGAATCGACTCCATGGTACTTAACAACAAGTTCCAATTAGACCAGGCAAGTAACATCAAAGATACCAGCAATGCTTTAGTTAACAATTTTGTTCTAGGTTTGCTTTTTATTTTGTACTAAACAACACAAAAAAAATGTTAAAAGATATATTCAAATTGATTTCACAGACTCAAAATCACTTTCAAATTTTGCAAGTGGTTTAAAACTAATATATAACCATAGAGTCTCTCCACATCCTCACCAGCATTTATTGTCTTCTACATTTTTGATCTTTGCTGTTATTGCTGGTGTGAGATAATATCTCATTGTTGTTTTGATTTGCAGCTCTCTAATGGCTAGTGATTGTGAACAATTTCTTCATATGTTTGTTGGCAGCCTGGATCTCCTCCCTGGTGAAGTGTCTGCTCATGTCCTGTGCCCATTTTTTTTTAATTGGGTTATTTGTCTTTTTCTTGTAGAGGTCTTGTAGTTTCCTATATATTTTAGAAATGAGTCCCTTGTCTGATGTGTCATTGCAAAAGATTTTTCCCCATTCTGTGGGTTCCTTTTTTAAATCTTTTGGTGAAGTCTTTTAATACACATAACTGTTTAATTTTTAGTCTGTCCCAATCATCTATTTTGTCTACTTTTGTTTGTGTATTTTTCAAAATGTTTGGTAGTCTGTGCATTCCCTGAATTAGAGCCCTCATATTTGTCTCTATTTTTTCATTGATGACCTTAATAATTTTGGGATTCACATTTAGGTCTTTAATCCATGTTGAGTTGGCTTTTGGCGGCCGTGAGGTAAAGGTCTTGTTTCAATCTTTTGCATATCACTTTCCATTTCTGCCAGCACGATCTGTTAAAGAGACTATCTCCTCCCCATGCAATATACCTAGGCACTTTGTAGAAAATCAGTTGGCTGTATGTGGATGGGTTAATTTCTAGATTCTCAATTCTGTTGCATTCATCAATGTATCTTTCATTGTACCAGCACCAGGCTGTTTTGACCACTGTAGTTGTGTAATAAAATTTAAAATTGGCGAGTGAAATGTTTCCACTCTTGTTCTTTTTCTTAAGCAGTGTTTTGCTTATCCTGGTCCTCTTTCCTTTCCATATAAAGTTTGAAATTGCGTTTTCCATCCCTTTGAAGAATGTCTTTGGAATGTGGGTTGGTATTGCATTATATGTGTAAATTCCTTTGGGCAGTATTGACATTTTCACAATGTTACATCTTCCTATCCAGGAGCATGGTATATTCTTCCACTTTTGGAAGTCTCTTTTGGTTTCTTGTAGTAGTGTGTTATAGTTTTCTTTGTATAGGTCCTTTGTTTCTCTGATTACATTTATTCCTAGATATTTCAACCTTTGGGCAGCTATTGTAAATGGTATTGCTTTCCTAATGTCCTTTTCAGTGCTGTCATTGCGACTATAGAGGAATCCAACTGATTTTTGTGTGTTGATCTTATATCCTGCCACTTTGCTGAATCTTCCAATGAGATCTAGTAGCTTTTTTACTGACTCTTTGGAGTTTTCTATGTATAGGATCATATCGTCTGCAAATAGAGAGAGTTTTACTTCCTCTTTGCCAAATTGGATGCCTTTAATTTCCCTATCTTGCCTTATAGCTCTGGCTAAGACTTATAAAACAATATTGAATAGGAGTGGTTATAAAGGCCATGCTTGTCTGGTTCCCATTCACAGAGGGAAGGCTTTCAGTTTTTCTCCATTGACAGTAATGTAGGCTGTTGGTTTTTTATATATACTTTTAATTGTGTTGAGGAATTTCCCTTCAATTCTTACTTTGTTGAGTGTTTTTGTCTGGTATGGATGTTGGATTTTGTCAAATGCCTTTTATCCATCAATTAATATGATCACGTGGTTCCTTTCCTTTTTCTTATTTATATGGTGAATTACATTGATTGCTTTTCTAATGTTGAACCATCCTTGCATCCCTGTTATAAAACTCACTTGGTCATGATGTATTATTTTTTTGATGTGCTGCTGGGTTCTGTTGGCTAGGATTTTGTTGAGAATTTTTGCATCTTATAAGGGATATTGGTCTATAATTTTCTTTCTTAGTGATGTCTTTCCCTGGTTTTGGTATGAGGGTTATGCTTGTTGCAGCAAATGTATTAGGAAGTTTTCCATCCTCTTCTATATTCTGGAATAATTTGAGTAGAATTGGTGACAGCTCTTCTCTGGATGTTTGGTAGAACTCACCCGTGAAGCCATCTGGGCCTGGACTTCTTTTGGTTGGGAGTTCTTTGATGACCTGATCAGTTTCTTCTTTTTCCATGGGTCTTTTCAAGTTTTCTACTTCACTCTGTGTAAGTTTAGGTAAGTCGTGTTTTTGTAAAAATGTATCCATCTCTTCTAAGTTTTCAAATTTGTTGGCGTACAACTCTTCATTGTATTCTGTTATTATCCTTTTGATTTCCTTTGGTTCCATTGTGATATTACCCATATCATTTCTAATGCATATTATTTGTCTTCTCCCTCTTTTCTTTTGTTAGGTTTGCCAGTGGTCTGTCAATTTTATTAATCCTTTCAAAGAACCAGCTTCTTGTCCTGTTGATTCTTTCTATAGTTTTCCATCTCATTTATTTCTGCTCTGATCTTTATTATTTCTTTTCTTTTGGTGACTGTAGGTTCCCTCTTTCAATTTGCTTCTAATTGCTGGAGATGCTGTGTCAATGTGTTAATTATGTTTATTTCTTCTTTTTGAATTTATGCATTTATCGCAATAAAGTGACCTCTCAGCACCACTTTCGCCATGTCCCAAAGATTTTGGTATGTTGTGTTTTTGTTCTCATTTGCTTCTAGGAACTTTATGAATTCACATTTGATTTCTTCTACTACACAGTCTCTTTTCAGCAGGGTGTTATTCCTTTTCCATGTATTCAACTTTATTTACTTGGTCTTCTTATTGTTGATTTCTAGTTTTATAGCATTTTGGTCTGAAAGATGCTTTGTAGTATTTTGATATTTTTAAATTTATGAAGGCTTGCTTTGCGACCTAACACATGGTCATTTCTGGAGAATGTTCCATGTGCACAGGAAAAGAATGTATATTGTGCTGTTGTTGGGTTGAATGTTCTGTACATATCTATTAGGTCAAGTTGGTTGATCATGCTGTTTAGTTCCTCTGTGGTTTTGTCGAGTTTCTTTCTGGTTGTTCTATCCCTTTTCAAAAGTGGTGTATTAAAATCTCCTACTATATTTGTAGATGTATCTATTTCTTTCTTCAATTCCAGTAGGGTTTCCTTCATATATCTTGGTGCTCTTTCATTGTGAGCATAGATATTTATTATGGTTATGTTATCTAGTTCAATTGACCCTTTGATCATGAGATAATTTCCTTTTTTATCTCTTATGCTGGTTTTTGTCTTAAAGTTCACTTTATCAGAGATTAGTATTGCTACTCCTGCTCCATACATTGACAGAGAACTTCCAGAGGTTCAAGCTGGATTCAGAAGAGGCCGTGGAACGAGAGATGTCATTGCTGATGTCCGATGGATCTTGGCTGAAAGCAGAGAATATCAGAAGGATGTTTACCTGTGCTTTATTGACTA
>NW_006408901.1:814825-825251 GCF_000296735.1 Chrysochloris asiatica
GGTAGTGAGGTTGGCCCAGGATCGAACATTGTTTCGTTCTGCTGTGCATAGGGTCGCTATGAGTTGGTTCCGACTCGATGGCACCTGACAACAACACAACAACAACTCCTGCTTATTTATTATTGCAGTTAGCTTGGTATATTTTTTTCCATCCTTTAACTTTTAGTTTGTTTTTGTCTTTGTTGTAAAGTGTGTCTTTTGGAAGCAGCATATTGAAGGGTCTTGTTTTCTTACCCAGTCTGCCACTCTCTGTCTCTTCTTCACTGGTGCATTTCACTGGTGCATCCATTGACATCCAGTGAAATTATCGATAGGTATGAATTAATTGCTGTTAATTTTTTGTGGTGTTGTTCGTTCCTTTGTTCTGCATGCCTTCTTCTTCTACTGAGTTCATTTTTTTTTGTGCTATTTCGTGATAAGTTTCTTCTTAGTTTTTATGTTTCCTTCTTCTGATTGGATCTTCATTTTCATGGTGAGTTGTGAAGTATTAACTTTCTTTGGGGTTTCCCTATAGTCTATTTATCCCTCTCTCTCCCCCACCCCCATTTAAGACAGTCTATTGTATCCTGTAATCTAACTGACCTCCTTACCACCTGTTTTTCCCTTCTTTGACACTGTTAATATTTTGATCTTTGGTTGGTATCACAGGTCCTTTTAATTCATTGCTGTAATTTTGTTCTGTTCTGAACGCTGCTATCTGTTGGCTGAGTTCCAGGTGGTGTTGCCACAACTGTCAATCTTTGGATGATGTCTGTTCTTGCTGGGTTTTATTCCAAAGAACTCCCTTTAGGATGTTTTGAAGCACTGGATTGGCTTTGACAAAAATCTCTTAGCTTCTGTTTATCCTGAAGTGTTTTGATTGCACCATCATATTTGATTGACAGCTTTGCTGGGTCGACGATTCTTGGTTGACAGTTTGTTTTTCCTTTTATAGTTTTATATATGTCTCCCCATTGCCTTCTTGCCTGCATGGTTTCTTCTGAGAAGTCTGAGCTTAATCTGATTTGCTTGCCTTTGTAGGTAACACTTCTCTTTTCCCTGGCTGCATTTAGGACTCTCTCCTTGTTTGTGATTTTGGAGATCTTGATTATGATAAGTCTTGGTGATTTTCTTTTGGAGTCTATCCTTCCTGGGGTTTGTTCAGCTTCTTGAATGTTTATTTCCTCATCCTTCAAGATGTTAGAGGAATTTTCTACCAGTAGTTCCTCAGCTATCTCCTCTGTGGACTTCTGTGATTCTTCTTGTTCCGGGATGCCAATAATTCTTAAGTTATTCCTCTTCATATTATCCAGCATGAATCTTAGGCTCTCCTCAGATTTTCTTATCCTTTTTTCTGCTTGCTCTTCTGTCTTAGAAGTATTGATGGATTTGTCTTCCAGCTCACTGGTTCTGGCTTCCATTTCTTCAATTCTACTCTTTTGCCCTTTTAGTGTATTGTCCATTTCTGATATTTTATTATTAATTATCTAGACCTCTTTTTGCAGGTTTTGAATAGTTTCCAATGCTATATCTATCTTAAGGAGCTCTGGTAGCATAGTGGTTATGAATTGGGCTGCGAACCTTAAGGCCAGCAGCTCAAAACTACCAGCTGTTCCATGGGAGAAAGATGAGGCATTCTCCTCCCGTAAAGATTTACAGCCTCAGAAACCCTGTACAGGGTCACTATGGGTTGCAATCGACTCGACGGCACTTAACAACAACAACAACATATCTACCTTATTTGATTGCTCCTGCAGCACTTTCCTGGCTTCTTTCTTATTTTCCTCTACCCCTTATCAGAGCATTGAATTTGTTTCCACATCATTCTTCTGAATTCCTTCTCAGGCAGATCCAAAACCTGCTCTTCTTTTACTGAAAATACTGTGTCTGCCCCCAGCTCATTTGTCTTAGTTACTCTTTTCTATTTTTGGACATGTTTTGAGATCTTTTGTTGTGCTTTCCTGGACATTTTCAATAGTTAGGTAGATTTTTAATGCTTAAGTGGATGTATCTTGCTGTATTGTTAAGCTTCCTGAGGATCTCCTGGTGGGTATGATCTGGAGATAGGCTTCCCTTTTTGTGTGTAATGTCTAGCTGCTGGTATTGGCTCCTGTCCTAATGGTGGGATGTTATGAGGTATCATTGTAGCTTGGTTATATGGCCATGATTGCTGTCTCTTCTTGGGTAATGTAGGGAGAAAAAGCTCCCACCCCCAGGAAAAACATTTGATCAAAAGGACCAAAAAGAGTAGCAATATAAAAGCAGAGAAAAAACCACCACTCCAAAACAAAAATAAAACCATAGCTGTCTGACCAGTCACAGGAGTAAAAGGTCCCTCCCAAGTCAACTTTAGGGCTGGGTCACAGAGTCAGACATCATAAGCAGCTGCCAAATGGTCAGTTCATAGGCCAGTGGGGATCCTCTTCTCTGTGCCATGGGAAAACTGTGGGCTCAATGCTGCAACTTTTTGGGGGTGCACACCAACCCTCCTGAAGGTGACCTGGCTGGGCAGAGAGGGCATGATAAGGAAGAGGAGGAAAAAAATATGTAGACTCCCCCAATTCTCCCCCACTGCATGGGTTTCACTGTGTCAGTCTGGCTGTGGCCCCGCCCTCTGAACGCAGCCCAGGCAGGAGTGTTCTACAGGCTGAGTCCCGAGCCCTGTTTGGTATTTACCCACAAGAAATACAAGATATAACACGAACAGATATATGCACACCATTGTTCTTAACAGCACTATTTACAATAGCAAAAAGATAAAAGACAGCCTAAGTGTCCATTAACTGAAGAATGTGGTGGCTTAAGGCTTCTTTGTTGTTTTTCAAGGTAGTATAATATTCCATTGTGTGTATATACAACAAAGAAACCTTAAACCACCACATAACATAGATGAACCTTGAGAACATTACATTGAGTGAAATTAACCACAAAAGGAGAAATACTGCATAGGACCACTATTGTAAAAGACTAAGAAAAAGAACTCATACTAAAATGTAGGGGGCAAAAAATTATTTGCTCGTTACCGGGATATGTGGTGTGGGGTGAGGGGAGGGAAGAAAAGGTGGATCACAGGGTAAGGAATAGGCACAAGATAGTTTGGGTGCTGTGGAAGGATAAAATACAAAAGAAGAGGGAGGGGAATGGAAGAACAAAGCAGAAGGGAGAACAGTTAGTCAGGTTTGCATGGGATACAGGGGACAGAGGTAAATAATGTTATATGCACAACCTTGGAACAACAGGGATCTGGGATACAAGGACTGAGGCATGGTTTGAATGGGTAAAAGTGTGTAAATAATCTTAAGATGCTTGGCTGACGTTCTCCCCCCCCCCCCACACACAGTTATGGATTTATCAAAGAAGTAACAGGTTGCAATTAAGGTTTCGGAATATTCAGAATACAGTTCTGCAATTAAGGAAACCTTTTCGCAGCTGTGCCGATAGGCAAACCAGGCTTCATGGACCCTTGGCTTAGCCCCTTCCCTGATCAGGCAAGTGTTATAAAACTCTTTTAACTGTACTGATAAAGAGTCCTGGTATGGTACTGTAGGATAACATCACTTGACCACAACTTTGGTTTAACCACATAGTCGGTGGTTCAAACTCACCAGCCGCTCCTCAGAAGCCATATACAAAGTTGCCATGAATCAGAACCGACTCAGTGGCACTTAACAACAAAAATAATAAGTACTTAGAGGCAGCCCGTTCTACCAGCAACTCTCCTGACCAAAGCCATTCAGCTTTCTTGCTCTGTGGACAGGGATGCTCTTGTGCTCTCTCCTGCCTGTCTCCTGGTTCTACGGCCTCTGCTGTCACCACTACTCTGCCATTGCTTCTTGAATTTTTTTTATTGTGAATTATGTGTTAGTTTACATGGGTGAACATTTTCTTTACATTCATCCTATCATATTTTGTTTCATTGCAATGATCACAATCCTCTGCATGCATCATCAAACAACCAAATGTTATACCCCACATACCTGCCCCCCAACCACCAGCACACAGCCCCTCTATCTCCCTGAGTCCAGAGTCCCCAGCTGCTCCTTCTCTCCACATCATCATCTCTGCCTTGATCCCTAGTGTCACTGCCTCCCCCAACAGGGTCTCGCACTTTGCTTTTTTCCCTTGATGGTTCCAGGGATCTCTGCTTCTGCATGGCAACATCAGCCACTCTCCTCCTTTTGTTACCAAACATGTACATTTACCTTTCCAACACTCACTGTCAGACCTGATAGCAATCATTCCTTATTAAGCCACAGGAGGCCTATCCCCCTCACCTTTTATCAACCCCATCCAGACAGGTTGGAAACAATTCAGTGGAAATTCTACTTTTTCCTGTACCCTCTGGAGCTAGGTTCCCTATTGAAAGCTTGTAAGCCAGTCACTTCTTGCCTTTGTAGCTCCCACATTTGGGTAGCCATCCCTGTTGACCCTGTGTACCAAGGGGGTGGGAATGATCCTCATTGTAAAGATTTGTCTGCTCTTTTGTCATACTGCATCTACAAGCATAGGTCAAGTTCATCCACTTGTAGTGGGTTACTCTTTTTTTTCCCTCCTCTTTCTTCCTCTAGTCATGTTCGGATCATCCAGCCATTGATGCCAGGCCAAATGGGTACTATCTGCAAGTGTGGATATTCTTGTGCATCTCTCCTCACTTCATATCAGCTGGATGCTTCACACTCCATTCTAGTCCTCTGGGGCCATGTCCCTGCCCCTGGGCCCAGGAGTCCCCAGGTCTTGTCTTACTGCTTGTTAACCAGGTCTCAATCCAGGTTAACAAGAGTCTATTGAATGTGGTCGGACTTAGTTCACAAATTCATTGCTGTTTTTCCCCCACTTCCTCCAACGTGGTCAGAAGCAGGACAATATGCCTGCTAGTGTATTCTATTTGAATTTCAGTCTTGAAAGGGAGTTTGCCTTGAGGGTACCTGACCACTTGCCTTGATGGCTCCCTGGAGAACAACTTGCTTGTTCTTGTAGTAGTCAGTTGGACTGCTGTTATTGTTTTTTATTTTTCCTGCTGGTCTTTCATTCAAGAAGTATCTTCTGTTCTTCTAGGTGCTCCAGATTGTTCTGCTTGCCTTTTCAAGTGGAAATGTCCCACCTCAGAAGATTCTGGATGGAGATCAGGATTTCATCGGTGGTCTCGTACAATGCAAATTCTCTGCAGGGAGCCTCCTTCTCTGAGCAAGTTCTAGCCCCATTTTAGGTATTCCAATCAGTTATAGGCTGAAGATGGACTTACAAGCTTTCTCTGGTGATGTTACTGGCTATTCCTCTCACTCCCTTTCAAATATCTATTTTACAATGGTATGCAAGGGAAACCAAGATTCAAAAGACAGCCAAGCATCTTAGCATCATTTCCCCACTTTTATCCATTCAAACCATGCCTCAATCTTTGTGTAAATGAGCCCTGTTGTAACACGGTTGTGATTACATCATTATTTACCTTTGTCCCATTTAGCCCATGTAAACCTGCCTAGCTATTCTCTCATCTGCCTTGTTTTTACTTTCCCCTTCTTGTTTTCCCTTGCATTGAGTCTTGGTTTCACTTGCATTCCACTGTAAAATGGACACTTGAGGAGGAGAGAAAGGAATAGCCAGAAATATCACCATATAAAGCTTGTAAGTCTGTCTTCTACCTATAACTGACTGGAATGTCTAAAATGGAGTTACAACTTTCCCAGTGAAGGAGGCTTCCTGCAGAGCCTCTGCATTGCATAAGACCATAGTCCTGATCCCCATCCAGAATCTTCTGAGGAGGGAAATTTCCACTTGAAAGGACAAGCACACCAGCCTGGAGTGGCTAGAAGAACATAAGAAACTTCTTGAAAGAAAGACTGACAGGAAAACACACACACACACACACACACAAAAAACAACAACAACAGCAGTTTGACTGACTAGTACAAGAACAAGCAAGTTGACATCAAGGCAAGTGGTCGGGTCCCCTCAGAGCAAACCCCCTTACAAGATGGAGACTCAATGGAAATACATGAGCAGACATGTGGTCTGACTGGTGACCACGCTGGTCACATATAAGGGGAAGTGAGGGAAAAACAGCAATGAAGTTGTGAGCTAAGTCCTACCATGTTCAATAGACTCCTATGAACCCAGGTTGGCCAGCATTATGGCAAGCCCTGGAGACTCCTGGGCCCAGAATCAGTGACATAGCCACAGAGGACTAGAGTGGAGTGTGAAGCATTCAGCTGATAAGAAGTGAGGAGATATGCACAAGAGCACCCACATTTGCAGAAAATACCCACTTGACCTGGCTTCAATGGCTGGATGATCAGAACTGAACCAGAAGAAGAAAGAAGAGGATAAAAAGAATAATCTGATACAATTTTATGAACTTGACCTACACCTGTGGATGCAGTAGCTCAAAAGAGGGAACCAATTTTTACAGCGAGGATCATTCCCACCTCCCTTGGTACACAGAGTAGACAGGGATGGGCAACTTGGACATTAGCTACCCAAAATGGAGGGGCTACAAAGGCAAGAAGTGACTGCCTTACAAGCTTTCAAGAGGGTGCAGAGGAAGGTAGCATCTCCACTGACTAGTATTCAATCTGTCCAGGTGGGGCTGATGAAAAGAGATGGAGATAGGACTCTTGTGGTATACTAGTGAATAATTGATATCAGGACTGACTATGAGGGTTGGAAATGTAAAGGTATATGTTTTGTGGCAAAAGGAGGGAAGTGGTTGACTTTGCACTACAGGAGCGGCGTTCCCAGGGACCATCAAGTGAGAAGAGCAGAGTGCGGGACCCCTACCCAGAGATACAGTGACACCAAAGATGGAGGCAGAGATGGTTGGCAGACGCCATCCTGCCAAGGAATAGAACAGCAAGAAGCCTTATGCATGAAAAGTTCATTGCTTAGCAAAGTGACAATGAATGTCCTCTTGGTTGGCAAAGCCACAAGGGATGATTCATGCAGGGGCCCCCGCGATTTCTAGCTTTCCCTTGGAAAAATAGTTTATTTCTGATTTCCTTATAAGAACTTTTAGAAAATCTTGCATAATCATTAGATACTTTAAACAAACCTCACGTTATAATAGTTGCTTTTCACATTAACATTAACTTTCACACCATATTCAAACTTATGTAGTTATAAAAATTGTTTTTTACATTAACAATAAGTTTTAACATTAGAGATAACTACACTGGCTAGGGTTTTAGCAATTCAAGCTTAAAATTGTAAGAAACATTCCATGTGGTTTTAGTCAAGGACATTAAGACCTTTAGAAAGCAGCTTAGGAGACAGTCAAGGGCAGTGAGAGCTTGGGAACAGAGGCAGGAATTTGATTAGAAGTTTTGAGAAATTGTTAGCATGAGAGAATTACTGCTTTGTTCTTAACTAGGAAACTTTAGGGTACTTTTATGTTCTTGTTTTTATTGTTTGATCAATTATATGTATGACCAGTTATAGTAAAAATTATGTTTTTGATTGGAGTTGTAACTAATGAATCTATAGAAAGTAATAGATGTTGGTAAAGTTAGAAATTAAGATGTAGAACTCTGTTTAAAATTAACCTGACATTTAAAGAGGATTAGAGAAAAACAAATCAAGGCCAAACTAGATATTTTAGGGAGGATTAGAGAGAAACAGAGTCGCTCACAGAAGGCAGACGTTATCAAGGCAACTAAGGAGTAACTAAGGAGTATAGAGATGCAGGAATGTTTGGTGACCTTGTGTTCCTCTTGTACCTTTGATGTAACAATATAATATTTGATTGATGTGTAACTGCTTGTATGTGACTATTATGAGATCATAGTATATTCTAAAGGGGAGATAAGAAGCAACAATTTTGAAATAAAGAGAGTCAGAGAGTCATCATTACCATCATCTGCCTGAGACTCAAAACGACCCATTGATTCTGTGTGTTTTTTCACTGAATCCGTACCTCCCTCCAAGCTCTCACAAATTGCCGGGTCTGGTCCCCGACAGATGGTGATGTGGCAAGATGGAGCAACTGGGGACTCTAGACCCAGAGAGGGAAAGGGGTGATGACCGAGGGGCAGGCTTGTGGGGTATACCCTTTGGTTGTTTGATGATGCATGGAAGGGATTATAATTATGGCAATGAAATGATATATGATAGGATGAATTTAAAGCTAATGTTCTCCATGTAAACTATCACATAATTCATAATAAAACATTTTTTTTTAAATGGCTGCTGACAGAGAGCTTCCAGAGGTTCAAGCTGGATTCAGAAGAGCATGTGGAATTTCGGGATATCATTTTTGATGTCACATGAGTCTCGACTGAATGCAGCTACCAGAAAGATGTTTGTCTGTGTTTTATTGACTACGCAAAGACTTTTGATTGTGTGGATCATGACAAGCAATGGACAACACTGTGGAGAATGAATATTCCACAACATTTAACTGTGCTCATGAGGAACCTGTGCATAGACCAAGAAGTTTGAACAGAACAAGGGAACACTGAATGTTGAAAATTAGGAAAAGTGTGTACCAGGGTTGTATTCTTTCACCATATTTATTCAATCTGTATCCTGAGAAAATAATCCAAGAAGGTGGGTTATATGAAGAAGAACATGGATTTTCTTTATATAATCCTATAAAGGATTGGAGTAAGACTCATTAACAACCTGCAAAATGAAGACGACACAATCTTGCTTGCTGAAAGCAGAGGACTTAAAATACTTTTTGATGATGATCAAAGTCCACAGCCTTTGGTGTGGGTAGCACCTTGACGTAAAGAAAACAAAAATCCTCACCACTAGAGTAATAAACAACATCATGAAAAATGGAGAAAAGATTGAAGTTATCAATGACTTCATTTTGCTCGGATCAACCATCAAAACTCATGGAAGCAGCAGTCAATAAATCAAATGATGTATTGCATTAGGTAAATGTGCTGCACAAGACCTCTTTAAAATGTTGAAGAGCAAAGATGTCAGTTTGAGGACTAAGGTGCACCTGATGCAAGCCATGGTATTTTCAATATGGCATTTTCATAACCTCATATGCATATGAAAGTTGATCAGTGAATAAGGAAGACCCTAGAAAAATTGATGCATTTAAGCTATTGTGCTGGAGGAGAATATTAAAAGTACCATTGACTGCCAAAAGAACAAACCAATCTGTGTTGGAGAAGTACCAACAGAATGGTCTCTGGAAGCCAGGATGGCCAGACTTTGTCTTTCATACTTTGGACATATTGTCAGCAGTGACCAGTTCCTGGAGAAGTATATCATGTTTGGTAAAGTGGAGAATCATAGAAAATGAGGAAGATGCCCAACAAGATGGATTGGCACAGTGGTAGCAGCAATAGGCTCAAATGTAGCAATGATTGAGAGGTTGCCACAGGACCAGGCAGTGTTTCATTTTATTGTGCATATGGTCGCTATGAGTTGGTACCGACTTGATAGCACCTAACAACAACAACAGGTCTATACACTTTTGACGGTGGTATTTCCATTTCTCTAACACTTACTGGGAAATTTCTGTACTCTTCAATTTACACCACATCAAAATGGCAGTTTTGGCACCCTTGAAGTACTCAAATTGTGTTAGCTTTAAAGGTTCTTTGAATTTGGGGAGCAAAAAAAAAAAAAACAAACCCGAATGGGCAATATGAGAGCTTTAAGGTGGGCAGGGTAATTTCCTAGTGAAATTCTCATAGGGTTGCCCTTGCTACCCTAAAAGAATGAGCAACTGCATTGTCTTGATGGAAAAAAGGTTGCTCAGTACAACTTTCCTTGTCTTTTTCTCAACAATGTAGTTTTCAAATTTACTCAATTTCATAATAAACCCTTGTGATAACCCTGTGTCCTTTGAGAAAACCTATCAAGATTACTCTTTGGAATCCCAAGAAAACAGTTGCCATAACCTCTGAGCTGTCCGCTCTGTCCTGAATTTAACTAGTCCAGTAGATCTCCTCAGAAGACACTACTTTGACCAGGCATTGTTCTTGATCATATTGGTAAATCCAAGACTCATCCCTTGTTACAGTTCATTCCATAAAATCATCTTCACTAGCTTTAAATATTGCTGGGAAGATCAGCTCTTTGATCTAGTTGCTTTTCATGGGGTGCTTTTGGTATATACATAGAGTTGAATGCTTTTTGAGACCAAGATGTTCACTCAAAATTGGATATACTGAACCATGTGAGAGCCCAATTTTAGTAGCTACAGCACCAGTAGTAATAGCACAGTCTTCTTCCACCAGTTTCTAGACTTGTCAGTTTCTTCATTTGTTATCATTCTCTTTGATCTTCCTTAAAACACTTGATCCTTCTAAAAACTGAAGTGCTATGTGGGGCAGCATTTCCATAAACGAAATTGGGGATATGTCCATTTGAGTTTTGTCTAAAATTTACTATTAACCCTGAACTAAAAAAAAAATTTCCCCACGGCACAAAGTATCATTTTTTTTTGAAGGCAGTTTAATGAGATTAAGACACATTTATTACTGCAAGT
>NW_006408901.1:826260-840434 GCF_000296735.1 Chrysochloris asiatica
CTCCGCGGGAGAAAGATGAGGCTTTCTACTCCCGTAAAGATTTACACCCTCGGAAACCCTGTACAGGGTCGCTATGGGTCGCACCTGACTCGATGGCACTTAACAACAACAACAACAAAGCTAAAAAAATGGCAGTAATGGATAGGAAAGAAGGACTAATGGAAAGGTAAACACAAGAAGGAAGTGGAATGAAGAGTGCGGTTGCACTGTGGGGACTGAAATCGATGTCATGAAACAAATTGTGCATGAACTCAAATCAAAATTTAAAAAAATGTTTAAATGGAAAGAAATATCACCTCTACTGTGACTGATGATTCCTATGTACAAATTTGTTTCTGGATCTCTCTTAGTTGTATATTAATCTCTCTGATTGCACTTGCATCCTTATAGAGTGACAGAGTGACGTTGCTAAAATATAAGACAAATCATATCACCACTTTGCTGAAAGTATTCAAATGGATCCCTATCTATCTGCCACTCCCTCATCCTTACTATTATTCTGAACTTATCTCCTGCTATTTCCTATTTCAGTCACTCAATTTCAAACATGCTTACATTCTCAGTGTTTCTTGAATGTGCCAGTCCCACTCCTGTCTTGGGACCTTTGCATTAGTTGTTCCCTCTATGTGGAATGCTCATCCCACAGACAGTCACACTACTAGTTCTCTCATTGTCTTCAAGTCCTAAATCTCAGTGAAGCCTTTCCTGACCACCCCATCTAATGTTAAGTGTCGTCAAGTCAGTTCAGATGCATAGCAATCCTGTATAGGGTTTCCAAGAAGCGGCTGGTGAGCTTAAACCACCGAGTTTGCAGTTCAGACTTTGCAGTCCAGCTCATTAACCCACAGTGCCACACCAGAATTCCACCCTATCTAATAGCAGTGACTTATCTGATATTTCATTTCCCTATGCTGTGCTTTTTGGGTCCCCCGTCCTATTCACAGCTGTTACTACTGTGAGAAGACTATATGTTTTGCTTATTGTCTGTCAAACTATGTGAAACCCCATGGTTGAGAATATTTTTTTCTTTTGACTTTTGTTTATTATCATATCATCAATACCTGTGCCTAGAAGAATGCCTAGTAGAGAACCTGCTCAAAATAATTATTTGTGGGATGAAGCTAAAACTAATGAATTAAAAAGGGATCAAGTTAATTTTCCTTGGATCTACTGTGCTATGGGTCAGAACCAACTCAATGGCACTTAACAACAACAAAACCCAAGAGTTGCAAACACAAATGCTTCAAGGGGATTACTGCATATTTTATTAGAACGAAGCAAGCCAGTTGGGAGTGTGACCACTTGGAGGGAATTCTGAGTCTAAAATGTGTTCAGTCCTTCTTTGTAGACCCTTGTATCCTTTTGGAATATAGGCCTTGTTCCTTGAATTTTTGAGAAGCAAAAAATATGGATTTTTGTAATGTGAAATCCTCCAACTGTCTAAAGTTGCTAATCTGAAATAGAAAACATTAGGTCAAACAAAACATGACAGCTAGATCAAATCCAGGCTGCTGGTGTTCAGTGGGCTAAATTATGTGATGTATGAAAGAAAACTAATTCCTTTTATGATAGGGTGAGCTTGCCTTGAATAATTCTTGAGTCACTGAAACTCAGATAATGTTGCGTGGAAAACTGTAATTGCCAACCTCTCTCAGTTCCTGGAAGTCCACTCCCCAAAATATGTATGAAGTTAGGGAACCTTGGGCTCTTTATACTCACCAGCTCTTCAAGGGGCAGTGAGGGGTGGGAAATCAAGAAAAGGGCCTTTAAAGGGGTCTTTGGGAGAGTGACTTCACAAGTATAAGGAGAAGGGGAAGAGCAGGATACAAACCCAGACATTGAGACACCTCACTTCTGAAGTACTTTATTGGGGCTGCTGCCCTTTCTCCCCACCAACTACCCCTCTTGTTGTTGTTGTTAGGTTCTGTTGAGTTGATTTAAACTCATAGCGACCCTATGTACAGCAGATCAAAATCATCCCTTTATGTGATACTATACAGTCACAGGAAGGAGTTAGCTCCAGCCATAACTCCCAGCTCAATTATACCAAGGCATCTATCTCACCTAACAAATATAAGCTGCACAAACTCCCATCATAGATCCCATGTGCTTGGAATGGAAAAGACTGACTTAGTAGGTACCTGGTGGAGCCAGGAGCCACTGGCTTTGTGTAGTATCTTGCCACTATGGTTCTTTTGGAGATGATAACTTTACAGTGGTAGAGCTATCCTACTGAGAGAAGGATGGACTCTCAGAGTATGCCCAAGCTAGCATAACAACAATCCTCTGTTGCCTCTCCTAAGAAGGTAAGAACCACCCAGCAAGAAGAACAGTGAGGGCGGTGCTATACTTGGGTTCAAGTTTTACTGGATAAAATTATTTCCAAATGGAAGTTGGCACATTTCCCACAGTCCCATTCTCCACAGATATTACTTATTCAAATGCACCAAAACCTTCTGGTTCAATGTTTGCCGTACCTGGGCCATCCAAGAAATGTGAGGATGTGGCTCATAGCCCGGCAATTATGAGGCACCATGGCTAGCTGTGTGCTGTGGAGTCGGTTCCTACCCATAGCGACCCTGTACAGGGTTTCCGAGGCTATAAATCTTTACAGGAGCAGAATGCCTCATCTTTCTCCCGCGGAACAGGTGGTAGTTTCAAACTGCTAACCTTGTGGTTCGCAGCCCTATTCGTAACCACTACGCTACCAGAGCTCCTATGGGGTACCATAGTAGTGTGTTTTGTCTGAGGTTCTGCTTGGCTGGGGAGGCAAGATGAAAAAAGCGGTCTTGTCATGGATTCTCTACAATAAGAAAAGACTTCAGGTATGAACTAGGCTCCTGTTTAACTGGCCTGAGCTATCCATGTCAAAATGCTGTTGTAGGGAGACTGTAACTCAGCTGACTTCTTTGACAATTGTCCTTTTTTTGTTCACATGTATGTTGCCAGAATTCCAACTTTTCCTGAGATTTACCCACTCCCACATCCCTTGTCCCCCTCTATAAATCTTTCTTCTTAGTGTACCTTCTCCCTCTATGTCTCTCCCCTCTGGCCTTCCATTCTTGCAAAGATCCTCCCTTTATTCATCTTTTAGACTCTCCCAAATTCCTGCCCACTATGCCTCTCTCCCCTTTTCTCTGGATACTTCCATACCTCTTTGTGACCCTCTCTACTCAATCTATTGATTGTTTCACTCTAAGTTCCAAGATTTCACTCTCCCTCTGTCATTTTTTTCATTTCTTTCCCACTTGAA
Source organism: Chrysochloris asiatica (assembly GCF_000296735.1). Classification (NCBI taxonomy): domain Eukaryota; kingdom Metazoa; phylum Chordata; class Mammalia; order Afrosoricida; family Chrysochloridae; genus Chrysochloris; species Chrysochloris asiatica. The sequence goes on from NW_006408901.1 coordinate 829,514, forward strand.
TGTCTCCCACTCACTATATCTTCCCTTCCTTCAGGGAGCCTCCCGGATCTCTTCCCAGACCTCTTCCCAGATTTTCCTAAGCAATCATTTCCTCTTTTCTCTCTCACACAGTCTATTTGTAGCTCCTTCCTTTCTGGCTTTCTCGACAGGCCAACTAAGTCCTAGTCAATTTTTAGATGAGTGAATAATGATACTAGCTTGACTTTATTCCATGCCTAAATGTACAGCTGTTTCTTCCTTTCATGTCTCTCCATCAAACACACCCAACCTTTTCAAGAAGACAAATTCCTTAGACAAGGCATGTCATGGCCACACAAAATTTGTATTTTTCAGAAAAAAACAATATTTATGCTGGCAAAGATGTAGCATTAACAGGGACCCTCAAGCTTTCACTACACTAATAAGCAACAATTTTTGCATGTCTACAAATTATACATTTGTTTTCACAAATATGGCAAATTTTACAGTAATAGTTAGGACTTTTTTACCAAATCATAGACATAAATATGGAAATCATCATCAAATTTGATGAAATACACAGAGGGTTTGGCTTTAACTTGATGAATGACCTTGCCTGTCCTTTTGGAGCCATCTTCTTTGGTATATTCCACATGTTTACCTATCAGACCATCTACAACTCCTTCTGGCTCCCTGTCGGTTGGAGGAGACTCATTGGACTCTGGCATGATGCGGAGGTCACCTTCTTTATAATCATCTAAAAGCTGGTACATATATAAGACAGGATCTTTCTCATAGGTAATATAAAACCAGGCTTTCATGATTGGTGCTTGGGCTAAAACCATCCCCCTCCATTCATCCTTAGAACCATGCTCACCCTCAAACATATGTTCCACTGCTTTGCCAATTATGGTGTTTGCAAGGCTCACATCTCTGACTCGAGAAAATGGAACTTTATCAGGAAGGATTTTAAGCTTTAAAATCCTTTCATCTCTGTGAAGTTCTAGTCCATAGACACAGTCAATTCCATCATATTTCACCAAATAAAGAGAGGGATTTATAGGCACCTGATCCAGAACGGTTCCTTTCCACTGGGTGATGGGCTCATCACCTTCCTTCCATCCATGTGAAATTCTGCAGCCCACTATGTTTCTGTGGGTATGGGAGGAAGGTCGGCCTCTCTGTTTCTTCTGGAAGATCTTTTTCTTTCTCATATTTGCAGATCCTGTGTGGTGACCTACAGCTGTCCTGGTATGCTGTCCTGCAGCTGCCTTTTTGTGGAGGGTCTTCATACCTGCAGGGGAGGAGAGAGGCTAGGGAGAAATGTTCAATTTGCATTTCAAATAGTTTTAAATCTGTATAAGGGAGTCCTTGTGTACTAGGTATACTTGCACCCATGTTATTCCTAAGAATCTAGCATAAATGCTGGATATCAAGGCACTCTTGGATGCCTGCCTGCAGTGTCCCCACCCCCACTGCCACTCAAAGCTAAGCTTCTTCCTCCTGTTAGGGAGGGCTTGAGTAGAGCTGGCTGTGGTGGTCTTGGTGGTTGGGGACCCCCACAAGAGGGAATAGGCTCCTTTGCATTTTGCCTGAACCTTTACCGTTATCCCAGCGACCCTCCCCACCCCGTCGCTTGTAACACACTCACAATTCCTCACTTCATCTCTTAATTTCCAAGCATGTGCCTCTTTGACCCCCGCCCATCGCACTCAGCTCTTCATCCTTGTTACCTGCTGATCCCTGTGCCTTCTTTTGGAGCTCATCTCTCAAGTATCTTTTAAGGCCATTCACATTTTCTTGCTGGGCATCCACCACAAAGCTATTTCCCTTTCTGGCCACTCTTGTACATTAGACTGGTGCATTTCCTCAACCCCGCCCTCCGAATCCCAAATCAACCTGTTCAGATCTCATCTCCAACCCTGACTTTCACCACATTTTCCTTCCTCGTACCCACCAACTACCCACCCTTAGTCCAACGCCCACTTCCCCACAGACCCTTGATCGCCGGCCTCACGTGCCCAAATTGGACAACTCGCTGCTCCTTTAGCTGTAATCCTGTGCTATAAGCCAGATGCTTGCAAGGCGAGGATCACATCTAAGAGGGAAACACTCGACTCCTGTGTCCTTTGCCTGGTTGCCCGCCGCGGCAGCCCCTCAGCCACATCGGGCTCCCACCCACCGCTGCCCCGCTGCAGTCTCCTCCTTCTTTTTGTAGCGCAGCTTCCTGCCAGGAGAAAGGCCTCCCCTTCCTGCCAAACACTGAGCGCCCCCACAGCCTCCACCCCCACCATAGCTCTGGGCCAGGCGCCTGTCCTGGACTTCAGTCTCCACCCCCTGTCCCCGCCCCTTCCCCAAACCCTGAGCTGTCAGGTCCACCAGTGCCCCCTCCCCTACTGTTCCACCGCCAATTTAAGATCCCAGGCTGTCCACCCTGTCCCCACTTCCACTCTCTCAGCTTCACTGCCCCATCTGCTTTCCGTCTTCAAGGAATTCCTTCATTCCTTTTTTTAAACTTGCCCTTAAGAAGTTATTCTTTATATGCATAAATTTACCTTTCAGGTCATTTAAGGAGGTTGGGGTAGGACAAGAGAAATGCACTAATGCCTTTTCTGCCATTCTTTATAATGCTCTGTGTCTTCATAATTTTTCCTAACTGGTTATTTTCAGGACTTTAGTTATTGAGTTTTTCTTTCTTTCCTTCTTTCTTTCTTTGTCCACTTTGTGGGTACTGTGTAAAATTGGTATGTAGAGGAAAATAACTAATGCCACCTCCCATTCCCAAGGGTTTGCAGCAAGGCTTGTAGTAGTGATGGGGGTAGGGATGGGAGGATAATTCCCTTTGCCTTCCCCCCACCCCAAGCCCTTAGAAAGCTTGATCATTCAGCACACCCAGTTGTTAAAAATTCTTTGTAATGTTTTACTTGGGATATTGAGGAATATAGAGTTAATATAGTGACTTTAGAAGATCTATATACTTTATATTACATTTCTTTATTTTTATTTGCTCTCTCAAATGTAGAAATTAAATATTACCAATACAATTCTATTGTAAGCCTATAGCCCTGATCCAATTCCGGTCCCCTTCTATCTAAAGCTAATACTTACAATTTTTTTTTTGTTATTCTAGCAATCTATATTTTATACTTCTTACAAGGCCAGGGAGCACTGTGGCTCCATATGATAAGCACTGGACTATGAACCACCACAAGATCAGTGAGATGGAACCCACCAGATGCTCTGAGGGAAAAAAGATGAGGTTTTCTGCTCCCACAAATACTTAAAGCTTTGGAAAACTTATACAGGTTCACTATGTGTAGAAACGGACTCAATGACACTTAACAACAAAAACAATTTACAAGTCCTGGTGTGGAATGATAATTCTGGTGTGGCCTATAGGAAAGCACTGGAAGCTCACCAGCCCCTCCTTGGAAACCTATACAGGGTTGCTATGGGTCAGAACCTACTCAACGGCATTTAACAAGCGCAACATGATCGATGTGGAGTCCTGGTGTGGTGTTGTCGGATGAGCACTGGACCGCAAGGTTTGCAGTTCAGCTGTTCAAACTCACCAGTCGCTCCTCCAAGACCCTTTACAAGATTGCCATCAGTCAGAAACGACTTACAACAACAATAGTAGATCTGAGTCAGATCCAACTGGAAGGTACCTAAAAACAACACCTTTGTAAGACTAACCAATCCTGTATTTAAACAACCTAATTTAGCATTGGAGTGCCGGTGTGGTACTGTGGGTTAATGCACAGGACATCAAGGTCAGTTTGAACCACAAGGTTGATGGTTCAAGCTCATCAGCCGCTCCTCAGAAACCCTATACAGGATTGCTATGGGTTGGAACTGACTTGATGGCATTTAAAAACGACAACAATCTTGCATAAATATTTCTAAGCATATAAATTCACATTTATGAATTTACAAGAAAAAAAATTTTCTTAAAGTTACATTGTCACTGTCTGTGACTTAGATGCTGAGAGATCTCATAATCAAATTTGACTAAGATTTACTTTTAGCTAAACTTGTATTAATTTATTTTTCTGAAGCTTGCTTTTTTTTAATTGAATAATTTGTTTTTAAAATTTCTCTGTCATGTCTCCAACACACACGTTACCTTTAAACACTTTCAGTGTATAGATATACAACATTTTTGACACCCATTCTGCTATTGGTCATTTTGGTTCCTTTTACTATTTCATCATGCAAATAATGCTCCAATGAACATCTTTGGGTACCCGTACCAGAGTTTCTGTAAGTGTATACTACCCACTACCATCAAGTGGATTCTAACTCATAGGGACCCTATAGGACAGAGGAGAACTGCTCCAAAAGGTTTCCGAGGATTTAATTATTTACCGAAGAAGATTGACTCATATTTCTCCCAGAAAGTGATTGATGGCTTAGAACAACATGCCTTTTGGCCCAATGCTTAAACTATGGTTGTACCAGGGCTCCTGCATATATACAAGATGTAAAAAGCACTGAGTTGTTAAGTATAAGGACTTTAAATTTCTTAAATGCTGTCAAATTGCCGTTAATTGGCTGTGACAAATTATAGTAAAATCAGCATTGTATGTGTTCCCTCTTCCCCACATCCTAGAAGATACTTCATATTTTTATAATTCTTCTGTGCCAAACGAGTAAATAAGTGTGGTGTGTGTGTGCTCAGATAGAAAATGGGTATGATAATGCGTACTTTAACCAGCAAGACGATTGTGACAGTAATAAGGATAATTTATTTGTAAAGACAGTAATAAGGATAATTAATTTGTAAAATGACCTATAAACACAAAATTTATGTATGCTCTTTCTTTTTCACACAGGTGAAATGTCATCTACAACCAATATCACTTTATTTATTTATTTTTGTTATTTGTTTATGCCTTCCTCTTTATCTAAGTTAATATGTCATTTTAAAAATTGCTGACTATTAATGAAACTGGATATATTAGCCTATGATTTTTGAACATTCAGTATTTGTATGCTGTCAATTTCATTTTACGGTTTACATTTGGTTTTATAAATTTCTCATTCATTTTTACATTTATGTGTTCTCTTTTTCTAATTTTTTTAAATGGTGGATAAACCATATTCCCTAAAACATCCCAAACACAGCAAATTCCAAATTTACAGTTCAATGACACTGCTTACATTTTTCTTTCTTTCTTTTTTTGAGTATTTATTTGTGTTTTAGGTAAAGGTTTACACAAAGAATTTAGGTTCCCATTTAACAAGTTTTATACAGATTGGCTACATTCTCACAATGTGTCAAAAGTTTCATTATTCCCATTTTGTTTGTTCTGTTTCCATTAATCTTTCCTGCACCTCCTAAGAGTCTCATCTTTGTTTTAAAGTAGATGTTGACCTTTGATCTCCTATAGTTGATTATTTAAGGGTGCACAGTACTCTCAGGCGATATTTTATTTTATAAAGCAATCGATTATTTGGATAAAAGGTGGGAATGGTCTCAGACATTTAAAGGGTATTTTAGGTCAATAGTCTCAGGGGTTCCTCTAGTCCATATTGGTTCAATAAGTCTGGCTTTTCAGGAGAGATCAGTCTCTGGAGAAGGGCATCATGTTTGGTAAGTGGAGGGTCAATAAAAAAGAGTAAGACACCCAATGAGATATACTGACACAGTGGCAGCAATAATGGGTGCCAACATAACAATTATGAGGATGACCCAGGACTGGACAATGTTTTGTTCTGTTGTGCACTATACTGGTAATGGCAAGGTCAGCAATTCAAACCCACCAGTCCCCCTTGGAAGCCTTGTACAGTATTGCTATGAGTTAGAATTGACTTGATGGTGCCTAACAGCATATATATATATATACACACACACACACACTCCTGGTAAGGAGCTGCAGAATCAGCACTGGACTACAAACCACAAGACTAAAAGTTCAAACCCACCACCTGCTCCACAGAAACACCTATACAAGGTTGCTATGAGTCAGAACCAACTTGATGGCACTTAACAACATCCCAAACAACAATAGATACATATATTTATGCATTCTTGTTGTAAGTTCTGTGGAGTCAGTTCTAACTCCTAATGACCCTAACTTATGAATTTTTAAAATCAGGAATTGTATTTTTGTGCTACAGACACATTTTGGGTTCCAGTATATGAAATCTATGTATTTGAAGTCTTGATGTGGCACTGTAGGTTAAGGACTGGACCAAACGGTTGATTTGAACCACAATGGTAGTAGTTCAAATCCACCAGCTTCTCCTCAGAAACCCTATACAGGGTCGCTATGAGTCAGACCTGATTAGCTGGCTCTTAACAGCAACAAATGTATTTGGTCCATCATGCTTTGGTCAATCTTTTGTACTGTGGTGGCTTGCATGTTACTGTGAGGCTGGAAGCCATAACACTGGTGTCACACATGTTAGACAGATTTCAGCTGAGCTGCCAGACTAAGACAGAATAGGAAGGAGAGGCAGACTACTTCAGAATGTTTAGCCACAGAAAACCTTATGAATAACAATGGGACATTGTCAGATATAGTATTAAAATATGAAAATATTATGAATAGTACCAGAATATTATTAGATATCATGATTGGAGATGAAACTCTCAGGTTGGAAGGCACTCAAAATACAAAAGGAGAAGAGCTGACTATGATGGCACAAATAGAGTAAAACTTTTGGGACCTTATTTGCTGATAGAGCACAACTCAAAATGAAGAGAAACAGCTGTAAACATCCATTAATAATTGAGAATGTGGAATGTATGAAGTATGAATCTAGGATAATTGGAACTTGTCAAAAATATAATGGAACACATAATTATGGATATCCTATGCATTAGTGAACTGAAATGGGTTGGTATTAGCCATTTTGAATATGACATTCATATAGTTTACTATGGTAGGAATGACAAATTAAGAGGAATGTCATTATATTCGTCATCAAGAAGAGCATTTCATGACCAATCTTGAAGTACAATGAAGTCTCTGGGATAATATGCATACGTCTACAAGGAAAACCACTAAAGCCAGTGATGATGAAATTGAAGAATTCTACCAAGTTTTACAGACAGAAATTGATCAAACATGCAGTAACGATGTATTTATAATTAATAGGGATTGAGATGCAAAAGTTCAAAACAATGAGGAAGGATTGCTGTTGTTAGGTGCCATCAAGTCAGTACCTACTCATATGACCCTATATATGACAGAACAAAACACTGCTGGTCCTGTGCCAACCTCCCAATCATTGCTATATTTGAGACCATTGCTGCTGACACTGTGCCAATTCATCTTGTTGGGAGTATTCCTCTTTTTTCTCCGACAATCCATTTTACCAAACATGATATCCTTCTTCAGGGACTAGTTCTACTGATAATATGTCTGAAGTATACGAGATGAAGTCTGGACATCCTGGCTTCCAGGGAACATTCTGGCTGTAATTCTTCCAACACAGATTGGTTTGCTCTTTTGTCAGTACAAGGTCCTTTTAAGAATCTCCTCTGTCACCACAGCTGAAATGCATCAATTCTTCTATGGTATTTGTTATTCACTGTCCAACTTTCATATACATATGAGGTCATTGAAAATAACATGACTTGGGTCAGGTACACCTTAGTCCTCAGACTGACATCTTTGCTCCTCATCACTTTAAAGAGGTCTTGTGCAACAGATTTGCCTAGTGCAATACGTTGTTTGATTTCTTGACTGTTGCTTCTGTGAGTGTTGATTGTCTGAGCAAAATGAAGTCTTTGACAACTTCAATCTTTCCTCCATTTATATGGATGTTATTTATTGGTCCAGTGGTAAGAATTTTTGTTTTCTTTATGTTGAGGTGCAAACCATACTGATCTTCATTAGTAAGTATGTTAAGTCCTCTTCACTTTCAGCAAGCAAGGTTGTATCATCTGCATATTGTTACTAAATCTTCCTCCAACAATGATTCCACGTTTTTCTTCATATAAGCTAGCTTCTCAGATTATTTCCATAGTATACAGATTAAATAAGTATGGTGAAAGAATACAACCCTTGTGCACACCTTTCCTAATTTTAAACCATTCAGTGTTCCCTGGCTATGTACGTTCCTTATGAACACAATCAAATGTCTGGAATACTCATTCTCTGCAATGCTGTTAATAGCTTGTCATGATCCACACAATATAATGCCTTTGCATAATCAATAAAGAACAAGTAAACATTTTTCTGGTATTCTCTGCTTTCAGCCAAGATCTATCTGCCATCAACAATGATATGCCTCATCCCACATTTTCTTTCTGAATCTGGCTTGAATGTCTGGAAGCTCTCTGTCAATGTATGGTTGCAACCATTTTTGAATGATCTTTATCGAAATTTTGTTTGCGTAGGATATTAATGATATTATCTGATGAGTTCCACATTCCTTTCGGTCGCCTCTTCTTAGAACGAACACAAATGTGGATCTCTTACAGTTAGTTGGTCAAGTTGTTGTCTTCCAAATTTCTTGACATAGATGAGTGAGTTCCTCCAGTGCTGCATTTCTTTGGTGGAATATTTCAATTTGTATTCTACCAATTCCCAGAGCCTTGTTCTTTGCCAGTGACTTCAGCGCACCTTAGATATCTTCCTTCAGAATCATTGGGTCTTGATCACATGCTACTTCTTCAAATGGTTGAATATCAGTTATCTCTTTCTGGTGCAGTGACTCTATGTATTCCTTCCATTTCTTTTGGATGCTTTCTGCATCATTTAATATTTTGCCATAGAATCCTTCAATATTATAAGTCAAGGATTGCATTTTTTCTTCAGTTCAATTAACTTGAGGAATGCTGATCGTGTTCTTCCATTTCGCTTTTCTAACTCCAGGTCTTTACACATTTTGCTATAATGTTTGACTTTGTCTCCTCAAGCTTCCTTTTGAAATTTTTTATTCAACTCTTTTACCTCCTCATTTCTTCCATTTTCTTTAGCATCTCTATGCTGGAGGGCAAGTTTCAGAGTCTCTTTTGGCATCCATTATGGCCTTTTCCTAACTTCTTGTCTTCTTGATTACCTTTGGCTTTCTTCCTGTATGATGTTCTTGATATGATCACAAAACTTTTCTGGTCTTCGGTCTTTAGTGTCTAATGCATCAAATCTGTTCTTCAGATGATGTCTATAGTCATGAAATAATTCATGAATTCATGAATTAACAAAATCTCTTTTTTAGATGATCTGTAAATTCAGGTGGGATATGTTCAAGGTAATATTTTGACTCTCATGGACTTGTTTTAATTTTTCTCAACTTCAGCCTGAACTTGCATATGATTGGTTCCACAGTTTGTACCTGGCCATGTTTTGTCTGATGATATGGAGTTTTTCCACTGTCTCTTTCCACAGATGTAGTCATTTTAATTTCTGTGTATTCTATCAGTACATGTGTATAGTTTTTTTTTTTTTTATGTTGTTTAAAAAAGGTATTTGCAATGAAGAAGTCATTAGTTGCAAAATTCTATCACGTGATCTCCAGCACTGTTTCTATCACCAAGGCCCTATTTTCCAACTACTGATCCTTTCTCTTTGTTTCCAACCTTTGCATTTCAATCAATGAAATTATCAATGAATCTTGATTGTGTGTTTGATCAATTCCAGACTGAACAAGTTGGTTGTTGTTGTTGTTAAGTACCAGGGAGTCGGTTCCAACTCATAGTGACCCCTGCACAGGGTTTCCAAAGCTACAAATCTTTATGAGAGCAGAAAGCCTCGTCTTTCTCCCATGGAACAGCTGGGAGTGGTTTTGAACTGCCGACCTTGAGGTTAGCAGCGCGATTCATAACCACTATGTTACCAGAGCTCCATGAACAAGTTGGTAGAATTCTTCAATTTCATCATCACTGGCTTTAGTGGTGGGTGCATAAATTTGAATAATAGTAGTATTAACTGGTCTTCCTTGAATTCGTATGGATATTGTACTATCATAGACAGCATTGTACATCAAGACAAATACTGTTATATTCTTTTTTTATGATGAATGCCATGCCATTTCCCTTCAATTTGTCATTCTTGGCATAGCAAAACATGTGATTGTCAGATTCAAAATGGCCAGTGCCAGTCCATTTCAGCTCATTAATTAATGCCTAGAATATCGATGTTTATGTGTTACATTTCATTTTTGACAATTACCAAGTTTCTTAGATTCATAATTTGTACATTACATGCTCCAATTATTAATGAATGCGTACAGCTGTTTCTCTTCATTTTGAGTTGTATACCATCAGCAAATGAAAGTCCCAAAGACTTTTCTCCATTTGTACCATTGTGGTCAACTATACTTTGAGGATTCTAACTTGAAGAATAATAAGGAAGCTGTAAGCCATCGCATAACATGGATGAACTTTGAAGACATTATGCTGAGTGAAATCAGTCAGTCACAAAAGGAGAAATACTGCATAGGACTATTATTGTAAAAGATTCAGAAAAAGCACCCACACTAAAAGGGAAAAAAAAATTCTTTACGGGTTACCGGGCTGTATGGTGTGGGGTGAGGGGAGGCAGGGGAAGATGGAGAACAGGGTAGGGAATAGACAGGATAGTTTGGGTGCTGGAGGGGTGCAATACACTAGAAGGGAAAGGGGAAAGTAAGAACAAAGCAGATGAGAGAACAGTTAGGCAGGTTTGCATGGGCTAAATGGGACAGAGGTAAATAACTATTTAAACTCAACCTTGGAACAACAGGGCTCTGCAATACAAGGATTGAAGCATGGTTTAAATGGGTAAAAGTGGGGAAATAATGTTAAGATCCTTGGCTGTCTTTTGGATCTTTGTTTCCCTTACCTACTATTGTAAAATTTCTATTGGTGATAGAAATGATGCTGGAGATAGCATGATAGAATGCTGCAAAATCAATGATTTGTTCATAAGAGATGACTATACACATGGACCTCACCAGATGGAATACATAGAAATCAAATTGACTACATCTATGGAAAGAAATGATGGAAAAGCTACATATCATCAGT
>NW_006408901.1:841928-845297 GCF_000296735.1 Chrysochloris asiatica
AAAACGTTGTGCGTATTATTACTGAAAACAATCACTTTCCCAGAAGCTACAATTACCGGAGTTAAGAGCATAAAGGACAAGTACAGAATGCACAAAAGTACAATTAAAGAAAATTGCACAGAGGTGGCCAAACAGTGAGTTCGCCAAAGCCATGAATCTGGGATCATGAAGGGGTCACTTCCTGGGTCCTCAGGGTCCATGGCTTGTAAGCCTGAGGAGGGCTCAAAGACTGGATTTTCGTCCATATTATCCTTGTGCCTCAACTTCTCAGTGCTGGTTACATATGCTGCGGTTGCCAGCAGAGGTACAAAAACTGAACAGAACATTTCAAAGATCAGCTCAAGAATATAAAGCCAAATATTACAACAAAATATGCAAAGACCTGGAGTCAGAAAACCAAAAAGGAAGAACATGCTCAGCATTTCTCAAGCTGGGGGAACTGAAGAAAAAATTCAAGCCTTGACTTTCGTTATTGAAAGATTCTCTGGGCAAATTATTTAATGATGCAAACAGCATCAAAAGAAGATGGAAGGAATACATAGAGTCACTGTACCAAAAGGAAATGACTGATATTCAACCGTTTCAAGAGGTAGCATATGATCAAGTGCCAATGATACTGAAGGAAGAAATCCAAGGTGTATTGGTGGAATTGCCAAAGAACAAGGCACCAGGAATTGATGGAATAAAAATTGAAATCTTTCAAGAAAGTTAGGTGGCACAGGAGGCACTCACTCATCTCTGCTAAGAAATTTGGAATCTGTATTTGTGCCCATTCCAAAGAGAGGTGACCCAATGGAATGCGGAAATCATCAGACAATATCTTTGATATCCCACTCGAGTAAAATTTTACGAAAGGCAATACAGAAACAACCGCAAGCATACAATGACAGAGAACTCCCAGAGGTTCAAGCTGGATTCAAAAGAGGCTGTGGAACAAGGGATATCACTACTGATGCCCGATGGATCTTGGCTGAAAGCAGAGAATATCAGGAAGATGTTTACCTGTGCTTTATTGACTACGCAAAGGCTTTTCATTGTGTGGATCATGACAAGGTATAGACAACCTGTGCGTATTCTGGAACACTTAATTCTACTCATGAGGAATCTGTACATGGACCAAGAGGCAGTTGTTCAAATAGAACATGGGAACACTGGGTAGTTTAAAATTAAGAAAGGTGTATGACAGGGTTGTATACTTTCACCATACTTATTCAACCTGTATGCTGAGCAAATAATCCGAGAATTTGGGTTATATGAAAAAAAATGTCACATCAGGATTGGAGGAAGACTCATTAACAACCTGTGATATGCAGATGATACAACTTTGCTTGCTGACAGTGAAGCGGACTTAAATCATTTACTGGTGAAAATCAAAGAGCACAACCTTCGGTATGGATTACATCTCAATGTAAAGAAAACAAAAATCCTCACCACTGGACCAATAAACAACATTTTGATTAATGGAAAAAAGATAGAAATTTACAAGGACTTCACTCTTCTTGGATCAACTAGCAACACTCATGGAAGCAGCAGTCAAGAAATCAAATGATGTATTGCATTAGGCAAATCTTTTTTTTTTTTTTTTTTTTTTTTTTGCCGCACACGACCTTTTTAAAGTGTTGAAGAGCAAAGATGTCAGCTTGAGCACTAAGGTGCTCCTGACCAAAGCCATGGTATTTTCAATAATCTCACATGCATGTGAAAGTTGGACAGTAAATAAGGACGGCCATAGAAGAATTGATGCTTTTGAGTTATGGTGTTGGAGGAGAATATTTAAAGTGCCATGGGCTGCCCACAGATCCAACAGATCTGTGTTGGAAGAAGTGCAGCTAGAGTGCTTCTTGGAGGCCAAGATGTCCAAACTTCATCTCTCAAACTTCAGAAATATTGTGAGGAGGGATCAGTCGCTGGAGAAGGATATCATGTTTGGTAAGGTGGAGGGTCAGAGAAAAAGAGGAAGACCACCAACAAGATGGATTAGCCAACTGGCAGCATCAATGAGCTCAAGCGTGGCAACAATAGTGAAGTTGGCCTAGGATCGGGCCGTGTTTTGTTCTGCTGTGCATAAGATCGCTGTGAGTTGGCACCAATTCAATGGCACCTAACAACAACAACAACTATTGTAAAATAGACACTTGCAGGGGAGAGAAAGGAATAGCCAGAATCATCACCATAGAAAGCTTGTAAGTCCATCTTCAGCCTATACCTTATTGGAATACCTAAACTGGAGTTAGAACTTGCCCAGTGAAGGAGGCTTAATGAGGAGCCTTTACATTGCATAAGACCATAGGTGGAATCCTGATCCCCATCCAGAATCTTCTGAGGAGGGAAATTTCCACTTGAAAGGACAAGCAGATCAGCCTGGAGAGGCTAGAAGAACAGAAGATGCTTCTTGAAAGAAAGACCAGCAGGAAAAAAATTTAAAAAGTACTGGCAGTCTGAGTGACTACTACAAGAACAAACAAACTATTGCCCCGGGAGCCATCAAGGCACTTGCCTTGGTGGTCAGGTCTCCTCAGGGAAAACCCCCTTCCAAGACTAAACCTCAAGGGGAATACACGGGCAGGCATGTGGTCTTGCTGCTACCATGTTGGTCACCGATAAGTGGAACTGGGTGTGGGGGGGGGGCATCAATAAAGTTGTGAGCTAAAACCAATCACATTCAATAGACTCTTGTGAACCTGGATTGAGACATGGTTGGCCATCAGTATGATGAGACCTGAGGACTCGTGGGCCCAGGGACTGGGACATGGCCACAGAGGACTAGATCGAAGTGTGCAGTGTCCAGTTGATATTAAGTGAGGGGAGATAAACAAGAACACCCATACTTGCAGATAGTACCCACTTGACCTTGCTTCAATGGCTGGATGATCAGAACTCGACTAGAGGAAGAAAGAAGAGGAAAAAAAGAGTAATCCGTTACAATTTGATTAGCTTTACCTATGCTCTTGAATGCTTTAGGTCCAAGGAGGGAACAAATCTTTACAGTGAGGATCATCCCCACCCCCTTGGTACACAGGGCCAACAAGGATGGGCAACTTAGACATTGGCTACCTAAAATGGGGGTGGAGGGGTACAAAGGCAAGAAGTGACTGTCTTACAAGCTTTCAAGTGGGAGCCTAGTTCCAGAGGGTGCAGGAAAAGTTATAATCTCCACTGAGTGGGTTTCAACCTGTCTGGTGTGGCTGATGAAAAGAGATGGGGGTTAAGACTCTTGTGGTTCAATAGTGAATGATTGCTATCAGGATTGACTGTTAGTGTTGGAAAGGTAGACATTTTGTAACAAAAGGACGGGAGTGGTTGATTTTGCAGTTGAGGAGCAGAGGTCTCTGGGACCATCAAGGGAGAAAAGCGTAGTGCAGGACCCTA
>NW_006408901.1:850120-857030 GCF_000296735.1 Chrysochloris asiatica
GTGGCATCAGGATTGGAGGAAGACTCATTAACAACCTGCGATATGCAGATGATACAACCTTGATCTTTGTCTGGTAGGGTGACCTAAACGTTCATTCCTGAAAGATGGGGCTATTAGTAGTAATGTTGGAATTGGGTTGCTGTAGTTTGCCACTGAGTTTAATCACAGAGCATTGTAATACTAAAAGACATCCAGAGTCATCGCCTGGATTCCACTCTTTACCTCCATTATGTAATCTCAATCCTTGGTAATGAAGATAATCACACCACCCAATAAAGCAGCTCCTTCTTTGCTTGTTCAGGCATGAGGAGCCCAAAATGATGAGAGGGCACTATTACCTTGAAGTTCAATGGAATAAGTGATGTGTCTTAAGAAAGAAGTGTTTCTCCCTTTGTAACTAAAACGTCTAGACCTGAAGACATGGGGTCATAGGGGCAAGAAGCAACATTTTTGAAAGTGCAGCCGGAGTGCTCCTTGGAGGCCAAGATGGCTAAACTAGGAGTTACTGTGAGTGGTGCCAGTCACATTTCCAGCCCTTGGTTCCTGGACCTGTGAATCCTGACTACTAGAAAAACAGTATCATGTATTGGACACCAGGTCAGAGCATATACCGCCTCCTGGAGAATATTGCCCCAAACTTGCAAGGTATTGCCACTTAGATGGCACCATAATTGTGTCTTAAAAGGCCATTTCTTTCAATCAAGCTAGCTGCTCAGGATGGTGAGGAACATGGTAAATGAGTGAATTCCATGAGCATGGACTCATTGCTGCACTTTATTTGTTGTGAAGTGGGTCCCTTGATCTGTGGCAATGTTGTGCGGGATACGATGATGGTGGATAAGTCCACCGATGGTAGTTTTGGCAAAATCATTGTGTTCAGGGATGGTAAATCCATATTCTGAGTAAGTTTATACTTTAATAAGAACAAAATGCTGCCCTTTCAATGATGGAAGTGGTCTGATATAATCAACATGTCACCAACTTGCTGGCTGATCACCTCGAGGAACGTTCCCATATCATCGACTCTGTGTTGGCTTCTGCTACGGGTGGCAGTTTGGGCACTCAGCAGTGACTGCAGCCAAGTCAGCCTTGGTGAGTGGGTGTCAATGCTGCTGAGCCCATTCATAACCTCTATCACTGCAAGCATAGCCATTTTGTTGATAAGCTCATTGGACAATGACAGGAGTGGCTGGAGAAAGAAACTGATTAGTTTCTACAGAATGTGTCCTCCTGTCTACTTGACTGTTAAAATCCTCTTCTGTATAGGTGACCCTTTGGCGAGCATTTACATGAGACACATATATCTTTCTGTTTGTTGCCCATTCACAAAGCTCTATCCACATAGCTCTTCTCCACATATTCATGTCACTAATTTTCCAATCATGTTCCTTCCAAGACCCTGGCCATACCGCCAAACCATTGGCCACAGCCACACATCTGGCCATTTCTCCTTCCAAGCAAAACGAACAACCAGATGCACTGCTCAAATTTCTGCACATTGGGAGAATTTCCCTTTATCACATTCCCTCAGGGAAGTCCCAGAAAGGAGTTGTAGTGCTGCTGCTGTCTACTTTTGAGTGGTACCTGTATATCATGCAGAAACATCTGTATGAGTTTTCTCTTCCCTACTCAATTGATCATAAAGAACTTCCCATGAGTCCATAGGCATAGATTGGGAGGTAGAAGGTAATGTGGCATATATGGAGACAAGGCCACTTCAGGTCTTGCTCGAGCCCGTTCTCACATAACCACTTCCATTTAATGCTGCTATGAACATGCAAGCTTATGACTCTGTGGGTCAGAGAATACACAATTCATAGGTAGCTTAGGTCACATGGTGATATGGTGACCCATGGTTAGGCATTCATTCTCTATTAAAGCCTGGTAACAAACCAAAAGCTATTTCTCAAAAGGAGAGTAATTATCTACAGAGGATGGCAGGGCTTTGTTCCAAAATCCTAAGGGTCAGTGCTGTGACTCACCTGTCAAAGACTTCAAACTACATCTCAATCTTCCATTAACACCTCAAGCATCATTGGATCAGCTGGATCATATGGTCTAGGTGGAAGAGTGACTTGTATGATAGCATGAACCAGTTGCTGAATCTTCTCTGTTCTGCGCTCCACACAAAATTAGCAGCTTTTTGAGTCACTTCATAAATTGGCCTGAATAACACATTCAAATTAGGATATGTTGTCTCCAAAATCTAAAGATGCCTACCAATTGTTCTGCCTCTTTTTCAGTTATGGATAGGCCACATCTTGACATACCCCACAATATTGAACCTTTAGAAATTTCACTGAGATGGAAGGGTGGGCTAATATTCCATCCTCTATCAAGTCCTGCTGTGGCACTGTGGGCTTATGCGTCAGACTGCAAAATCATTTGAACTGCAAGGTTGGCAGTTCAAGCTCACCAGCTGCTCCTCGGAAACCCTATACAGGGTTGCTATGGGTCAGAATCGACTCAATAGCACTTAACAACAACAACAACAACAACATGCAGATGGAGTCCTGGTGTGGCACTGATTATTGTGCTGGACTGCAAAGTCAGTTTGAACCTCAAAGTTGGCAGTTCAAGCTCACCAGCCACTCCTCAGAAATCCTACTATAGGGTCAGAACTTACTTGATGGCATTTAACAACAAGCATGCAGGTGTTTTACCAATAAGTCTGGAATCATTTGTACTTATTCCTTACTAGGTTCAATCAGCAAAATATCATCGATGTAATGAAATGTTGTGATTATTTTGTGGCAGTGAAAATTGATCAAGGTTCTTGTGGATTAAGTTATGACAAAGTGATGGAGAGCTGATGTACCTCTGAGGTAGTACAGTGAAGGTGTGCTTCTTTTAAAAGCTTTTTATTGTAAATTGAGTAAAGGTTTACAGACAAGATCATCAGCTTTACATTGAACAAATCATAGACCTTGTTCCATCTCCACATTTACAGTACCCTCCATACAGCAACAGTTATCCTGCTTCCTCCCTGTGGCTCCTATTTGCATTCACTCACCTTCCTATCCTTTCTCAACTTTGTCTTTAGAAAAACGTTTCCCTTTTGATTTTGAAGATTCAACATTGTATAGTTAGTATACCTTGCTAATGTTGTTGTCCCCAACCCCTATAAACCACTTGCCTGAAAATTGGGCCACAAGGGAGAGTTCCTTTCCAGACCTGAAGGGTGGTTGAGGGCCATAATCTCAAGTTATTCTAGTCCCTTTCTGACCGGGGAACTTTTTCACAAAAATTATTTTATTAAATAATTTTGAGTTTTGTTTCACATTTACTCTCACTCTATCTGGGACAGTCTAATATGGACACCATCTATCTATCTATTCATCTATCCATCCATCCATCCATCCATCCATCCATCCATCCATCCATCCATCCATCCATCCATCCATCCATCTATCCATCTATCCATCTATCCATCTATCCATCTATCCATCTATCCATCTATCCATCTATCCATCTATCCATCTATCCATCTATCCATCTATCTATCTATCTATCTATCTATCTATCTATCTATCTATCTATCTATCTATCTATCTATCTATCTCAAACTTACTCCCTTAACCATTCCACCTATGTCACAATCCATATATCTATGCACAGAGTACTATTGTTTCAATGTAGTGTATCACTATTTATCTTTACCCCATGCATACTTCCCCATGTCTTCACTTATCTTCATTACTCTTCTGCCATCCGCCCTCTTGTGAATTGCCCTCATTTTTATTATAAATTGTCCTATCCATCACTTGAGCTAACATGAGTCTGCCTTGTACCCAGTGAATTATTTTCCCTTCCCTCCCACCCTGAAAAACATGAAATAATGTTTCTTTTAGTATGGAAATCATTTTTTAACCTTTCACAATAATGGTCTCAAACAATATTTATCCTTTTGTGATTGACTGATTTCACTCAGCATAATGTCCTCCAGGTTCATATGTGTTATGAGATGTTTCAGAGATTCATCATTGCTCTTCAGTGTGGCATAATATTCTATAATATTCTATTCCATGTATATAACAATTTGATTGTCCATTATTCCATTGATGGATGTTTGGGCTGTCTCCATCTTTTTTCTATTGTGAATAGTGCTGCAATGAACATCGGTGTGCATATATCTATTCGTGTTATGGCTTGTAGTTCTTGTGGATATATAATAAGGAGAAGGATTCCAACTTCCTGAGGAAGTGCCATATCATTTTCCTGAGTGGTTGAACCATTTTAAGTCCCACCAACAATGTAGGAGGCTCCCACTATTGCTAGCATTTACTGTTTTCTGTTTTTATGAACTTCAATGTTAATGTTTGTGTGACATGATATCTCATTGTTGTTTAGATTTGCATCTGGTATGGTGCTGCATGATAATGCACTGAACCACAATGTCAGCCTAAACTGCAAGGTTGGCAGTTCAAACTCACCAGTGGATCCTCAGAAATGCTATACAAGGTCACTATGAGTCAGTAACCGACACGATGACACTTAAGAACACCAACAATGGCTAATGAAGGTCTGCAGTTCAAAACCACCAGCTGCTCCTCAGAAACCCTATGAAGGGTTGTTATGAGTTGGAACCAACTCAAAGGCACTTAACAAAACACCAATGGCTAACTTTTATCCTGGTCTATGTACTACCTTTTCCATCTTCTGGTGAAATCTTTTGATGCTTATGTCTAATTTTTAAGAGGTTGCAATCATCGATTTTCTCTTCTGTCTGTTTGCTTTTTGTAATATTTGATAGCGTATGAATGCCATGTACTAGGGTCCATAAGTTTGTCTCTACTTTTTTGATTGATGAACTTTATAGTTCTATGTTTTGCATTTAGATCTTTAATCCACGTTGAGTTTGTTTTTGTATATTGTGTGTGATATGGGTCTTGTTTCATTCTTCTGCAAATGGATTTCCAGTTTTGCCAGTATCGTTTTCTGAAGAGACTATCTCTTCCCCATTTAATGGTTTGACACTTGTCAAAATCAGTTGACTGTATTGGATTTACTTCTGGGTTCTCAATTCTGTTACATTGACCCATGTATCATTCATTGTATCAATACCAGGCTATTTTGACTACTGGCGCTATGTAGTAAATGTTGAGATCAGGGAGTGAGAGGCCTCTACCTTTGTTCTTCTTAAGCAGTGCTTTGCTTATCTGAGGTCTCTTTGCCTTCTATATAAAGTTCATGATCAGTTTTTTAATCTCTTTAAATAAGAATGTTGAAATCTGGATTGATATTGCATTACATCTATAGATTGTTTTTTGTACTATTGATATTTTCACAATGTTACATCTTCCTATCCATGAGCATGACATATCCTTCCAGTTTTGTAAATATCTTTGGGTTTCTTGTAGTAGTTTTTTTGTATTTTTCTTTGTACAATGCATTAGTTTCTCTGGTAAGATTTATTCCTAATTATTTCATCTTTGGAGTGGCTATTGTAAATGGTATTTTTTCCCTAATTTCCTTGTCAGAGCTGTCTATATTAGTATAGAGGAATCCAACTGATTTTTTAAAATGTTTTATTGTGAATTATGTGATAGTTTACATGGGAGAACATTAGTTTTACATTCATCTTATCTTATATAGTTTCATTGCTATGGTTACAATCCCCTCCATGCATTATCAACCAACCAAAGGGTACACACTATAAGCCTGCCACCCATCGTCAGCACACAGCCCCTCTCCCTCTCTGTGTCTAAAGTACCCAACTTCTCCATCTCTCCACATCATTGTCTCTGCCTCCATCTCAGGCATCAGTGCTTCTCTGGGTAGTGTCCCGCTCTCCACTCTTCTCCCTTGATGGTCCCAGGGACCTCCACTCCTAGACTGAAAAGTTAATCACTCCCCTCCTTGCTACAAAACGTCTACCTTTCCATTTCCAACCCTCACAATCAATCCTTATAACAATTATTCACTATTGTATCACAAGAGACCCATCCACATTTCATTTCATCAACCCCTCCTAGACAGATTGTATAATAGTCAGTGGAGATTCTATCTTCCTTCACACCCTCTGTATCTAGGCTCCCTCTTGAAAGCTTGTAAGCCAGTCACTTCTTGCCTTTGTAGGCCTCCCCCCCACCCCATTTTGGGTAGCCAATGTCCAAGTTGCACATTC
The DNA here is from genome assembly GCF_000296735.1 of Chrysochloris asiatica. Classification (NCBI taxonomy): domain Eukaryota; kingdom Metazoa; phylum Chordata; class Mammalia; order Afrosoricida; family Chrysochloridae; genus Chrysochloris; species Chrysochloris asiatica. Next base: position 856,248 of record NW_006408901.1, read on the forward strand.
CTGTCTACTCTGTGTATGGAGGAGTGGGAATGATCCTTGCTGTAAGGATTTGTTCCCTCTTTTGAGCTTCTGCATCCATAGGTGTAGGTCAAGTTCATCAAATTGTATCAGATTATTCTTTTTTTCCTCTTCTTTCTTCTTCTGGTTGAGGTCTGATCATCCAGTCATTGAAGCCAGGTCAAGTGGGTATTAAGTGAAGGTGTGGTGTTCTTGTGCATATGCCCTCTCTTTTTATCAGCTGGACATTTCACTCTCCACTCTAGTCCTCTGTGGTTATGTCACTGACTCTGGGCCCAAGAGTCCCCAGGTCTTGCCACACTGCTGGCCAACCAGGTCTCCACCCGGGTTCACAGAAGTCTATTGAACATTGTAGGGCTTAGTTTGCAGATTCATTGCTGTTTTTCCCTCACTTCCCCTTAATCAGAGCGTGTATTCCCATTGAGTCTTAGTCTTGGGTTTACACTGAGGGGACCCGGCCACTTGCCTTGATGTCTCCTGGGCAAGCAACTTGCTTGTTCTTGTTGTAACAGTCTGTCTGCCTGTGTTTTTGTATTTTTCCTGTAGGCCTTTCTTTCAAGAAGTATCTTCTTTCTTCCAGCCGCTCCAGGCTGGTCTGCTCGTCCTTTCAAGTAGAAATTTCCCATCTCTGAACATCTGGATGTGGTTCCAGCTTCCAAGTTTGGTCTTATGTAATGCAGAGGCTCCACCGGAAGCCTCCTTCACTGGGCATGTTGTAACCCCATGTTAGGTGTGCCAATCAGTTATAGGCAGAAGACAAACTTA
>NW_006408901.1:867035-869237 GCF_000296735.1 Chrysochloris asiatica
ACAACTCTTCATAGTATTCTGTTATTACCCTTTTGATTTCCTTCGGTTCCATTGTGACATCATTCATGTAGTTTCTAATACATGTTATTTGTGTCTTCTCCCTCTTTTCTTTTGTTAGGTTTGCCAATGGTCTGTCAATTTTGCTAATCCTTTCAAAGAACCGGCTTCTTGTACTGTTGATTGTTACTATAGTTTTTCTGTTTTCTATCTCATTTATTTCTGCTCTAATCTTTATTATTACTTTTCTTTTGGTGCCTGTAGGTTCCCTCTGTTGGTCTGTTTCTAATTGTTGTAGATGCTGTGTTAATTTTGGTTCTTTCTTCCTTTTGGATCTGTGCATTTCTTTCCCCGTGTCCCAAAGATTTTCGCATATTGTGTTTTGGGTCTCAGTTATTTCTAGGAACTTTGTGAATTCACGTTTAATTTCTTCTACTACCCAGTCACTTTTCAGCAGTGTGTTACTCATTTTCTATGTATTTGACTTGATTTCCTTGGTCTTCCTATTGTTGATTTCTAATTTGATAGCATTGTGGTCTGAGAAAATGTTTTGTAGTATTTGATATTTGTAAATTTATGGAGATTTATTTTCTGGCCTAAAACATGGTCTATTCTGGAGAATGTTCCATGTTCACTGGAAAAGAATGTGTATTGTGCAGTTGTTAGGTTGAATGCTCTGTACATATCTATGAGGTCCACTTGGCTGATTGTGTTGTTTAGCTCTTCAGTGTCTTTGTCAAGTTTCTTTCTGGTTGTTCTTTCCATTTTTGAAATCAGTGTACTAAAATCACCCACTATTATTGTAGATTCATCTATTTCTTTCTTCTAATCTATTAGAGTTTGCTTTATATATTTTGGAGCTCTTTCATTGGGAGCATATATATTTATTATGGTTATTTCATCTTGTTGAATTGTCCCTATAATAATGGCATAATGTCCATCTTTATCTATTATGCTATTTTTTGCCTTAAAGTTCATTTTATCAGAGATTAGTACTGCCACTCCTGGTTCGTTTTTTATTGCAATCAGATTGGTATGTTTTTTCCATCCTTTGACTTTTAATCTGTTTTTGTCTCTGTGTGTGACATGTGTCCCTTGCAGACACCATGTTAAAGGATCTTGTTTTCTTATCCATTCAGTCACCCTCCGTCTCTTAACAGGTGCATTTAATCTGTTTACATTCAGTGTAATTATCGATAGGTATTGATTAATTGCTGCCATTATGTTTGCTTTTTTGTGGTGTTGCTGATTTCTTTGTTCTGTGTGTCTTCCTTTGTTGAGTTCATGCTTTTTGTGTTCTTTCTTCTGAGTTTCCTCACAGTTTTAATGTTTCCATGTTCTTCTTGCGTTTTCATTCTCTTGGTATGTTGTGAAGTGATAATTTTCTTTGAGGTTGTCTTATAATCCATTAACTTTTCTCTCCATTTAGTGCAGTCTATTTTATCCTGTAATCCATCTGACCTTCTCATCATCTGGATCTCTCTTCCTACGTGTTTACCTTCTTTTACATTGTACTTGTTTTGGTCATAGATTAACCTCCCAGATTCTCTGAGTTTGTTCTTATAGTTTTATTCTGTTTTCTACTCTGCCTTCTGTCTACTCAATTCTGGGAGGTGCTGTCACATATGTCAATCTCTGGTTGTTGTCTGTTCTTGTTGGTTCTCAGTCCACAGAACTCCCTTTAGGATGTTTTTCATCACTGGGTTGGCTTTGGCAAGATCTCTTAGCTTCTATTTATCCTGAAATGTTTTGATTACACCATCATATTTGATTGATAGCTTTGCTGGATAAAGGATTCTTGGTTGGCAATTTTTTTCTTTCAGGATTTTATATAGGTCTCCCCATTGCCTTCTTGCTTGCAAGCTTAATCTCACTTGCTTGCCTTTGTATGTGACACTTCTGTTTTCCCTAGCTGCTTTCAGAAGTGTCTCCTTATCTTTGATTTTGGAGAGCTTGGCTATGATATGTCTTGGTGATTTTCTTTGGGGTCTATCCTTCCTGGAGTTCGTTGAGCTTCTTGACTGTTTATCTCTTCACTTTTCAGGATGTTAGAGAAATTTTCTTCCAGCAGTTCTTCAACTATTTCCTCTGTGGACTTGTGTGATTCTTCTTCTTCTGGAATGCCGATAATTCTTAAGTTATTCCTCTTCATGTTGTCCAACATGACTCTTAGACCTTCTTCAGATTTTTTTATTCTTTTTTTTT
>NW_006408901.1:870590-891826 GCF_000296735.1 Chrysochloris asiatica
AAAATTGGCAACATATATTGTCTACCTTTGCTCCATTTCCCCCTGGCGTTTCTGCTCCTCTGTTTGGTCTTCCCATTTGGTCTCACCCAAGATGTTGGCTCCGGGCCTCCGAGCCCAGCCTGGCAGGTTGAAAAGTTTGTGATTTTTTACTTCAGCTTCAAGTTCCATAATCTATAAGCCTTCAAACCTTCAAAAATATTCCTATGTCTGTGGTTCTGAGTTTTGGAGCTCTGCCCTGGATCTGCTTTGCCTGGTATTCTGTGGTGTTGCTCCCAACTGATTTTTGTATATTGATCTTGTACCTGACCACTTTGCTTAATCTTTCAATGAGTTCCAATAATTTTCTTACTGAAACTTTGTAATTGTCTATGCATAGGGATTTTCCCACTAGAAAGGACAAGCAGACCAGACTAGAACAGCTAGAGTAACAGAAGATGCATCTTCAAAGAAAGATCATCAGGAAAAACCCAAAATTAAAATGACAGTATGATTGGCTACTACAATAATAAGCAAGTTGTTCATTGGGAAGCCATTAACGCTAGCAATCAAATCCCTTCAGAACAAACCCCCCACCCCAAGACTGAAACTCAAACGGGACAAATAAGCAGGCCTGGAAGCTTGCTGACAACCACCTTGGTCTACTAGTGAGTGGAAGAGGGGGAAAGGCAGCAATGTAGAAATGGGTCGAGTTCACCTGTATTCCATATTCTCCCATTGACTTGGAGATGATAGAGAGAAGAGGAAGTGCTGGTTGGTCCAATGTGTGGTGAGACCTTGGGATACCTGAGCCCATGCACAAGGATATAGCCACAGAGGGCTAGAGCTGAGAGTGAAGCATCCAGCTGATAAGAAGGGAAGGGATATGCAAAGAACACCCAAACTTGGAGATGCTACCCACTTGACCTAGCCTCGATGGCTTGATAATCAGAACTCAACTAGAGAAAGATTAAAAAAGAAAACAATTTTTGATAAAGGAAAAAAGGTAAATTGCTACAATTTGATGAACTTGAACTATATTTATAGATTTAGTAGCTCAAATTACCAATTCTGTTCAATTGATCAATATATCTTTCATTTTACCAGTTCTAGGCTGTTTTGACCACTGTAGCCATTCAGTAAAATTTGAAATCAGGGAGTGAGAGGCTTCTGACCTTGTTCTTCTTCTTAAGCAGTTCTTTGCTTAACCTGGGTCTTTTTCTTTTTCATATAAAATTTGTAATTATTATTTATATCTCTCTAAAGAATGTCATTTTTTCTAAAGGTAATACAGAAACAGATACAGTCATACATTGACAGAGAACTTCCAGAGGTTCAAGCCAGATTCAGAACAAGGGATATCGTTGCTGATGTCCGATGGATCTTGGCTGAAAGCAGAGAGTATCAGAAATATGTTTACCTGTGCTTTTGTTTGTGTGGATCATGCAAAGGATCATGACAAGCTATGGACAACATTGTGAAGTATGAGTATTCTGGAACACTTAATTTTGCTCATGAGGAATCTATACCTGGACCAAGAAGCAGTTGTTCAAACAGAACATGGGAACACTGAATGGTTTAATATTTTAAAAAAGTGTACAACAAGGTTGTATTCTTTCACCATACTTATTCAACATGTATGCTGAGCAAATCATCCAAGACACTGGGTTATATGAAGAAAAATGTGGCGTCAGTATTGGAGGAAGACTCATTAGCAACCTGGGATACGTAGATGATACAAACTTGCTTGCTGAAGGTGAAGAGGACTTAAAACATTTACTGATGAAGATCAAAGAGCACAGCCTTCAGTATGGATTGCATCTCAATGTAAAGAAAACAAAAATCCTCACCACTGGACCAATAACCAACATTCTTATCAACAGAAAAGATTGAAGTGGTCAAAGACTTCATTCTTCTTGGATCAACTATCCACACTCACGGAAGCAGCAGTCAAGAGATCAAATGATGTGTTGCATTAAGCAGATCTGCTGCACAAGACCTTTTTATAGTGTTGAAGAGCAAAGATGTCAGCTTGAGGACTAAGGTGTGCCTGACCCAAGCCATGGTATTTTCAATAACCTCATATGCATACGAAAGCTGGACAATGAATAAGGAAGACCATAGAAGAATTGATGTATTTGTGTTATGGTGTTGGAGGAGAATACTGAAAGTGTCATGGGCTGCCCCCAAAATCAATAGATCCATTTTGGAAGAAATGCAGCCAGAGTGCTCCTTAGAGGCCAAGATGAACAAACTTCGTATCTCATACTTTGGACATATTGTCAGTAGGGAACAGTCACTGGGGACAGATATCATGTTTGGTAAGGTGGAGGGTTCAGAGGAAAAGAGGAAGACTCCCAACAAGATGTATTGGCCAAGTGGCAGCATCGATGGACTCAACCGTGGCAACAATAGTGAGGTTGGCCCAGGATCGGCAGTGTTTTGTTCTGCTGTGCATAAGGTCACTATGAGTCAGTACCGACTCGATGGCACCTAACAGCAACAACATATACAAAACCAACAACCTACGTTACTCTCAATGGGGAGAAACTGAAAGCCTTCCCTCTCAGAACAGAAACCAGACAAGGATACCCTTTGTCACCACTCCTATTCAATATTGTGCTGGAAGACTTAGAAAATGCTATATGGAAAGATAGGGAAATTAAAGGCATCCATATTGGCAAAGAGGAAGTAATACTCTCTGTATTTAGAGACATAGAAAACCACAAAGACTCAGTAAAAAAGCTACTATACCTCATTGGAGGGTTCAGCAAAATGGCAAGGTGTAAGATCAACCTATAAAAATCAGTTGAATTTCTCTAAAACCAATAATGACAGCACTGCAAAGGACATTAGTAAAGCAATACCAATTAAAATATCCTCACAAATGATGAAATATCTAGGAATAAATGTAACCAGAGAAACAAAAGACCTATACAAAGAAAACTACAAAACACTACTACAAGAAGCTAAAGTAGACTTACAAAACTGGAAGAATATACCATGCTCTTGGATAGGAAGATTTAACATTGTGAAAATGTCAATACAGCATTCAACACATATAACGCAATCCCAATCCAGATTCCAATGACATTCTTTGTTGTTGTTAGATGCCATCGAGTCGGTACCGACCCATAGCTACCTTATGCACAGCAGAATGAAACACTGCCTGATCCTGGGCCAACCACTACTGTTGCCACGCTTGAGTCAATCGGTGCTGTCACTTGCCAATCCATCTTATTGGGGGTTTTCCTATTTTTGTCTGACCCTCCACCTTACCAAACATGATATCCTTCTCCAGTGACTGGTCCCTCCTGACAATATGTTCAAAGTATGAGAGATGAAGATTAGCCATCTTGGCCTCCAAGGAGCACTCTGGCTGCATTTCTTCCAAATGGAAATACCATGGCTTGGGTCAGGTGCACCTTGGTCCTCAAGCTGACATTTTTGCTCTTCAACACTTTAAAAAGGTCTTGTGCAGCAGATTTGCTTAATGTAGTGTTTCTGTATTACCTTTAGCAAAACTTTACTTGCATGAGATATCAACGAGATAGTTCGATGATTTCCTCATTCTGCTGGGTCACCTCTCTTTGGAATGGGCACAAATATGGATCTCTTCCAATCAGTCAGCCAGATAGTTGTCTTCCAAATTTCTTGGCAGAGATGAGTGAGAGCCTCCTGTGCCACCTCACTTTTTTTGAAAGATTTCAATTTTTATTCCATCAGTTCCTGGTGCCTTGTTCTTTGCCAAGTCCTTCAATGCACCTTGGACTTCTCTTGAAAAGGCTGAACATTAACCATTTCGTTTTGGGACAGTGACTGTGTGTATTCCTTCCATCTTCTCTTCATGTTTTCTGCATCATTCAATAATTTCCCCCAGAGAATCTTTCGATATTGAAAGTCGAGTCTTGAATTTTTTCATTTCCCCCAGCTTGAGAAATGCTGAGTGTGTTCTTCCTTTTTGGTTTTCTGATTCCAGATCTTTGCACATTTTTTGTAATATTTAGCTTTATCTTCTTGAGCTGATCTTTGAAAATGTTCTGTTCAGCTCTTGGACCTCCTCATTTCTTCCTTTTGCTTTAGCATTTCTATGCTGGAGAGCAAGTTTCAGTGTCTCTTCTGACATCCATTTTGACCGTTTCCTTCTTTCTTATCTTCTCAATGACTTTTTGCTTTCTTCATGTATGATGTCCTTGATGTCATCCCACAACTCTTTTGGTCTTCGGTCTTTAGTGTTTAATGTATCAAATCTGTTCTTCAGGTGATCTCTAAATTCAGGTGGGATATATTCAAGATAATATCTTAGTAGTATTGAGTTATTTGTCCTCCAGATCACTGGTTCTTGGCTTCCATATCTTCAAGTCTACTCCTTTCCCCTTTCAGTGTATTGTCCAGTTCTGATATTCTATTATTAATCTTTTGGGCCTCTTTTTGCAGATTTTGAATTCTGTTCGATGCTGTATCTATCTTATTTGATTGTTCTAGTAGTGTTTTCCTGATTTCTTCCTTATTTTTCTTAATTCCACTGTAAAGTGTTTTGATACATTTTATTATCATTTTTCTGAATTTCTTATCAGGCATTTTCAAAGCCTGCCCTCCTTCCAATATGGAGTGTAGGACTACCTTCAGATCATTTGAATCTGTCACTTTATCTTGTTTTGGGACGTGTGCAGATATGGTCATGTGCTTTTGTTTATTGGGCATGTTCAGTAGTTAGCTATGGCCTTAATACTTATATAACTTTGTGTTTTAGTATATTGTTTTTTGTGCTTTCTGGTTGCTTCCAGGTAGATGTGATTAGGAGATGGGCTTCCTTTTTCTCCTCTTTTTATTACTCCACTCAGAGTCATTTTCACAGGTGTTGGCTGCCTACCTGGTGTATGGCAGCTGGTATTGGTTCTTGCCTGGATGGAGGGATTTTATAGGATGTGACTGTAGCTTGACTATGTGACCACAAATGCTGTCTCTTCTTGGCTAATGTAGGGAGAGAAAGAGCCCCTTAAAGGTAATGAAGGGACCAAAAAACAAAACAGCAACAGAAAAAAAGACAGATTGGATACTGTAGTCTATAATTGCAGAAAAGAGAGGAGAAAAAAACAAAATAGTCTTTAACCAAATATGAGTTTGATGTTAATGTCTCTCTTTCGGCTTCTTGCCTTCAAGGCCGCCGGAGAAATTTCAAGATGCCACTGTTGGTAGTTATGATGTAACTCAGGATTTAATTTTTGGCTTGTTTCTTTTTAATCTATGTGTCCCCCTCTCCCCATTCAAGCCTTTACATAGTGATAAACAGTTCAGGACTAGCTATGAACATTTTGTGCTATCTTTTGGTTTTGAATGGAAACTGTTCCTTTAAACTCTGCTAAGCAGATCTGTGTCCATACATAGTAGAACCCTCTGGGAGTGGGGGGATGGGATGTCCCTTGCTAAAGCACCTCCTCTCATCACCTGAATGGAGTTGCGCAGGCAGCAAGAGACTAATGAATAGATACAAAAATAAAAGAAAAAGAATGTCCACACCTTTATCTCTGAGGATCTGTCAGGTGTCAGTCTTCAGTGGCTTTGATCCTTCCTTGGCTTGGTCTAACCCTCTGAGCTACTGAGCCCAGAGGATAGCCAAAACCATTAGCTTTCTTGCTTCCGCTACAAATTCTACTGGCTGTAAGCCTTCAAACTTTCTAAATATTCCTTTATATGTGGTTCAGAGTTCTGGGACCGTCCCCTGAACCTACTTTGTCCCGTATTCTGTGTTATTGCTGACGGAGATCCTCACTGCATTTCTCGCCAATCTGCCATCAAGCCCCACCTATAATTTATATGTTTTGAGGTTCCTTTGCTGAAAGCATAGATATTTATTACAGTTAATCTCCTCTAGTTCAATTTACACTTTAATCATGAGATAATGTTCTCCCTTCTCTTTTATGCTAGTTTCTTTCCTAAATTTTATTTTATCAGAAATTAATATTGCCTCTTAGGCTATTTTTATTGCTATTTATATGCTTTTTCCTATCCTTTAATATTTAATCTGTGTTTGTCTTTTTGTGTAAGGTGTGTCTCTTGTAGATAGCATTTTGAGGGATCCTATTTTCTCATTCATTCTGCTAATCTTTGTCTATTGACTGGTGCATTTAATCCATTGATATTCAGTATATTTATATATTCACATCAATTAATTGCAGTCATTTTGCTGTGTGTCTTTTTGTGGTGCTGATGGTTTCTTATTCCACATATTTTCCTGTGTTGAGTTCATTTATTGTCAATTTCTTCATAGTTTTAATGTTTAAAATATCTTCAAGTATTTTCCTATTCTTGATTTGATGGTGTATTAAGTTTCTTTGAGGTTGCCCTGTAATTTATTAATGCCTTCCCCATTTTAGAGCAGTTTGTTTTCTCTTGAAATCTACTTGAATTCACTGTAATTTGTAATTCTGTAACTGTACTTTTCCTCCTTTTTGCTTTGTAGTTTGTCTACATTATAGATTGATATCTCTGATTCCTTGTTTTCAATTTTGTAGTTGTGTTTTACTCTGGATGCCTCTATAACTAGATTGAAATCTGGGTGGTGTTGCAGTGTATGTCATTCTCTGGTTGTTGTCTACTGTTATTAGCTCTCATTCCAAAGGAATTCCTTTAGCAGTTGTTTTTTTAAAGTTGGCTTCATTTTTACAAATTCCTTAATTTATGTTTATCTGCAAATCATCTAATTTTGCCATCGTATTTGAGGGTCAGTTTTGTTGGGTATATGGTTCTTTTTTTTTCTTTCAGAAATTGTCTTCTTGCCTGCACAGTTTCTGCTGAGAAATCAGAGCTTAATCTTATTGGCTTTCCTTTGTAGGTAACATTTCACTTTTCCAGAGCTCCTTTCAGGATTCTTTCTTGGCCTTTGATTTTGGAAAGTTTGATTATGATATGTATTGGTAATTTTCTTTTGAGGTCTATTCTGTTTGGGGTTCATCCAGCTTCCTGGGTGCTTATCTTCTCATCTTTCATTCTTTTAGGGGCATTTTCTTCCAGCAGCTCTTCTACTATCTTTTCTGTTATTTTCTTTGTTTCTTCCTGTTCTGGAATTATGATCAACCATAGGTTATTCCTTTTCATGCTGTCCCACATGAATCTTAGGGTTTCTTCAGAAACCCTAAGATTATTCTGATTGTTCTCTTAACTTACTAGTGTTGAGATATTTATCTTCCACCTGACTATTTCTGGCTTCCATTGATTCAAATTTACTCCTTTGTCTTTTAGTGTACTTTCCATTTCTGATATCTTAGTACTAATCTTCTGAATTTCTATCTGCAAGCTTTGCATTGTCCCCGGTCTTTTATTTATTTTGTTTGATTGTTCCTATAGCACTTTTCTGAATTCTCCTTTGCTTCCTTGACCTTTCTGTCAATCTTTTGGAGAGACCTAAATACTAGTCTCCTGACTTCTGTTCAGGTATTTCCAGTATCTCTTTTTCTTTAAAAATATTTTCTAGCTCAGCCTCTTGGTCTTTTATTTGAGCTAATCTACCTTCTTTTTACTATAAATAGAAAGTGTCTGCTGTTTTGTGGCATTATGGTGTTGTTGTATTTGTACTAAGTTGGTGAATATATGTTGATGTAATCTAAGTCACAAACTGTCTCCTGGTAGGTGTGATCAAGATATGAACTTGTGCACTGTTTTCTGTTCTCTGTTCATGCAGTGCAGTTCAGGGTGCATTTAGTTGGCATTGGTTGTTGGTATTGATCTGGTTTATAGCAGCTGGCATTGGCTGTATGTAGTCCAATTGTTGGGGTTGTAGAGGGTACAGCTGTGGTTGAGTTGTACAGCTACAGTTGTTTTCTGGCTTTCCCAAGTTTTCCTGCATTTGTATGCTGATAGACATTGACCTTCTCTGTGGTCCCCAGGAAAGTGTAGACTACCAGAATGTTGTGGGGGAAATCACACGTTTGTCTCTGGGAATCAGAGGTATGTTTATTTGTCTCTGTAGCAACTCACAGATGCTCAAGACAGCTACAGCAGGTCCTGCCAGCAACCACAATTCAGTGGTCACCTCCTGTCTTGCCATGTCTCACCAGCTTTCTCTCCCAGTGAGCACTTGATCAACCTCTCTACCCCTTCTTCTGAATTTCAGAGTTCCAGGACCATCTGCATCTGTCTCATCTGATTTTCTGTATCCTTGCTGCAAAGAGTCTGCACAATCTTTCTGCCTGGTCATCCATCTTGCCCCGACTCCACTTGGCCTCCATAAAGTTCCCTGTAACAAAATAAAACTCTCTTTAGTTAATAGCATCTTGAGTAATTATAAGTGAAGTACAAAATGAAAAACAACACAAATAGTACCAAAAATGAAAGCATTTCAGCTTTTAGAATTTTCATTGTGGAATAAAATCAAGAAACTATCAAGCATTGCCAGAATCTACTATTGTTTCTTGATTATGCACAGAGTGGGTGGATATAAGTGCAGTGTAAAGATGAGAATTCTACCATTAAACCACCACTGTTCCCCTCATCATGATATTTTAGCTGTATCTCTATGTTTCTGCAATTCTCTTAATTCATATTTGCAAATGACTGAAAGATACCCTCATTTATGTTGCTGTTACTGATTAAATATTCATACCACAGGTAACTTGTCATTTAAATTTCACTTTATTCTATTATTATTACATGTGTATACTTGTTTGTTACTGAACACTTAATTGTGCTCATGAGGAATCTGTACATGGACCAAGAGGCAGTTATTCGAACAGAACATGGGAACATTAAGTGGTTTAAAATTAAGTAAGATGTGCGACAAGGTTATATTCTTTCACCATACTTATTCAACCTGTATGCTGAGCAAATAATCCAAGAAGCTTGATTATATGAAGAAAAACGTGGTATCAGGATTGAAGGAAGACTCATTAGTAACCTGCAATATGCAGATGATACAACCTTGCTTGCTGAAAGTGAAGAGGATTTAAAATACTTACTGATGAAGATTGAAGATCACAGTCTTCCGTATGGATCATATCTCAATGTAAAGAAAACAAAAATCCTCACCAATAAACAACATTCTTATCAACGGAGAAAAGATTGAAGTTGTCAAGGACTTCATTCTTCTTGAATCAACTATCAACACTCATGGAAGCAACAGTCAAGACATCAAATGACGTATTGCATTAGACAAATCTGCACAAGACCTTTTTAAAGTGTTGTAGAGCAAAAGATGTCAGCTTGAGGACTAAGGTACGCCTGACCCAAGCCATGGTGTTTTCAATAACTTTATATGCATGCAAAAGCTAGACAGTGAATAAGGAAGACCATAGAAGAATTGATGCCTTTGAGTTATGGTGTTGGAGGAGAATACTGAAAGTACCATAGGCTTCCAAAAGAACAAACAGATCTGTGTTGGTAGAAGTGCAGCCAGAGTGCTCCTTGGATGCCAGGATGGCCAAACTTCATCTCTCATACTTCAGACATGTTGTAAGGAGGGACCAGTCACTGGAGAAGGATATCATGCTGGAGGGTCAGAGAAAAAGAGGAAGACCTCCAATGAGATGGATTGGCAAAGTGGCAGCATCAATGGGCTTGGCAACAATTGTGAGGTTGGCCCAGGACCAGGCAGTGTTTTATTCTGTTGTACAAAGGGTCGCTATGGCACCTAACAACAACAACAAATATATTTTTTTATTTATGTTTTTGCCTTTACAAAGCATAAAGGATATACCAGTTTTATTTTCTAAAAAACAATTTTTAATGTTTGATTTTTGTGTGTGTCATTATTTCCTTTTTTAAAGAGATTAATAAATATTATTTTAGAACAGCTTTGTATTTACAGAAATATTGCATATGAAGTACAGAGTGTTCTTATATTCCCTTCCTTCAAGACATATACTTTACACTATCTTTAGCATCTTGCATTAGTGTGGTGTATTTGTTACAATTCATAAGCCATTATCAATTCATTATTTATAACTAGAGTCTGTAGTTTACATTAGGTTTTACTCATTTTGTTGTGCAGACCTATGTGTTTTGGCAAAAGCATAATGTCATGGTAGCGTTCTGGTTACTAATTGGGTTGCTAGCCTAAGGTCAGATGTTCAAAATTACCAGCCATTCCATGGGAGAAATATGAGGCTTTTGGCTCCCATAAAGATTTACATCCTTGGAAACCCTACACAGGGTCACTATGAGCCAGAACCAACTCCAGAGCACATAACCCCTACCTCCACCATAGTAGTGTGTCAAAGCAGGATTGCACTGGACTGCAAGGTCGGTTTGAATCTCAATATAGTATCATAAAGAATAGCTTTGTTGTTGTTGCTGTTGTTAAGTGTCATCAAGTCAGTTCCAACTCATAGCAACCCTGTTTAGCGTTGCTTATGGTCTAGCACATTATCCTGCAATGCCACACTAGGATAATACTGACCTAAAAATCCACTCTACTCCACCTATTCATCATTTTTATCTCCACCCCCCCCCCCATTATCTTCAGAACCTTTACTTGCCATGGTCTGTTTTTTTTTGAAGATTGAGTTTATGGATTAGTTTTGATAATTCTGTTTTGGGGGTAGTACTGGTGTGATCCTGTAGGATAAAGCACTGGACCACATGGTCAGTTTGGACAACAATTTTGGTGGTTCAAACACCAGCTGTTCCTTGGAAACCCTATATTTTCTTCCCAAGTTTTAAATAGTCTTTTCACCTTTGAAATCATTTTGATTTGTCTTAATTTATAAATTGATATCTCTGGTTCACTATTTTTAGTCTTGTAGACTTGCTTTATTTTGAATACTTCTATATCTGGATTGATTTCTGTGTTGTATTTTCATGTATGTTAATCTCAGGTTAAATGTCATTATTGTTTTCTGTCTAAAGAACTTCATTTGGTATTCTTGCAAAAAAGATCTGGTTTTCACAGATTTCTTTCATTTCTGTTTATCTGAAAATGTCCTAATTTTGTCATCATATTTGAGGGACAGTTTTGCTTGGCTGAAAGTTTTTGTCTTTCAGAGTTTTATATATATCATTCCTTTGCCTTCTTACCTTCATTATTTCTGTTGAAATAAAAGTTTACCCTTATTGGTTCTCCTTTATTTGTGCCAAAGTGCTTTCACATTTCTCTTTTTTCTTTGGCTTTGAAAAGTGTAATTATAGGTCCTTGTGATAAGGTAACTGAAAAGAAAAAAAATGAATGTCACAAGAGACTCTGAAACTTGCTCTTCACTGTAGAGATGTAAAGTAAATGGAAGAAATAAAGAAGTAAGAGTTGAACAAAAAATTTCAAAGGGGACCTCAAAAAGACAAAATCAAATATAATAATGAAATGTGCAAAGACTTCAAGTTAGAAAAGAAAAAGGGAAGAACATGCTCAGCATTTCTCAAACTGAAATAACTGAAGAAAAAAATTAAGCCTAGACTTATAATATTGAAGGAGTCCTTGGAATTCATCATCAAAAAGCACATATCAAGATTGGTTTTGAAGTAAAACAATGCCTGTGATAGGATAATATCCATATGCCTACAAGGAAGACCATTTAATACCATTATTATTCAAATTGACACACCAAACATCAAAGTCAGTGATGATGAAATTGAATAATTCTACAAACTTTTTCAGTCTGACATCATGCAATCAAGATATCTTGATAATTATTGGTGATTGGAAGGCAAAGGTTGGAAACCAAGTGGAAGGATCAGTGGATGGAAAATACAGCCTTGCTGATAGAAACAATGCTGGAGATATAATGATAGAATTTGCAAGACCAATGACTTGTTCATTGCAACTATACTTTTAAACAACATAAACAAATGGACATTACTAGATGGAATACACATAAATGAAATTGCCTACATCTATGGAAAGAGACAGTGGGAAATTTCCATATCATCAGTGAAAACAAGACCAGGGGCTTAATGTAGAATAGCCCATCAACTGTTCATATGCAAATTCAGACTGAAGCTGAAGAAAATTAAAGCAAGTTCATGAGACCCAAAATATGACTGTTAAAATATTCCACCTGAATTTAGAGATGATCTGAAGAACAGATTTGGTGCATTAGGCACTAAAGATGGAACACCAGAAGAGTTATAAGAAGAAAGCAAAAGAAGACAAGAAAGAAGAAAAAGGCCAAAATGGATGTCAGAAGAGACTCTGAAACTTGCTTTCCGGCATATTGATACTAAAGCAAATGGCAGAAGTGAGGAAATACAAGAGCTGAACAGAAAATTTCAAAGGTCAGTTTGAGATGACAAAGTCAAATATTATAATGAAATGTACAAAGACCTGGAGTTAGAAAACAAAAAGGGAAGACTACACCCAGCATTTCTCAAGCTGGGGGAACTGAAAAAAAAAAAGTCAAGCCTTGACTTGTGGTAAATTATTGAAGGATGCAGAAAGCATCACAGCAAGATGGAAAGAATACACAGTCACTGTAGCAAAAAGAAATAACAACGGTTCAACCATTTCAAGAAGTAGCATATGATTAAGAGTCAATGATCCTGAAGGAAGACGTACAGGGTGCATTAAAGCAAATGGCAAAGAAAAAAGGCACTGGAAATTAAAGGAATACAAATTGAAATATTTCAATAAACTGATGTGGCTCTGGAGACACTCATTTGGAAGACAACTACCTGGCCAGCTGAGTGGAAGAGATCTGTATTTGTGTCCATTCCAAAAAGAGGAATATGGAAATCATTGGACAATATCACTGATATCACATGGAGTAAAGTTTTACTAAAGGTAATACACCAAAAAAAAAAAAAAAAAAAAGCTGTAAACTTAATATTGACAGAGAAATTCCAGAGGTTCAAGCTGGTTTCAGAAGAGGATGTGGAATGAGGGATATCATTGCTGATGTCAGATGGATCTTGGCTGAAAGCAGAGAATACCAGAAAGATGTTTATCTGTTCTTTATTAACTATTTATGGGTGGATCATGACAAGGTATGGATTTCATTGCTAAGTATGAGTATTCTGGAACACTTAATTGTGTTCATGAAGAACCTGTACATAGACCAATAGGCAGTTTGAGGACTCAGGTGTGCCTGACCCAAGCCATGGTATTTTCAATAACCTCATATGCATGCAAAAGTTGGACAGTGAATAAGGAGGGCAGTAAAACAATTTATCCTTTTGAGATATGGTTGTTTTTTTAAAAATTGTGACTTATGTGTTAGTTTACATGGGTAAACATTATCTTTACATTCATCCTACTATATTTTGTTTAATTGCAATGATCACAATCCCCTGCATGCATCATCAAACAACCAAAGGGTACACCCTTTACTCCTGCCCCTTTGGCTGCCAGCAAACAACCCCTCTCCCTACCTGAGTTCAGAGTTCCCAGCCGCTCGTTTGTCCACGTCATTGCCTCTGCCTGGATCCCTAGTGTCACTGCCTTTCCGGAGACTGCACTTCGTTTTCCCCCTTGATGGTTCCAGGGATCTCCACTCTTGGACTGCAAAATCAGCCAATCCCCTCCTTTTGTTACCAAACTTTTACATTTACCTTTCCAACACACTGTCAGACCTGATAGCAAACATTCCCGATTGAATCACAAGAGTCCTTTCCCCCTCACCTTTTATCAACCCCATCCAGATAGGTTGGAAACAATTCAGTGGAAGTTCTACATTTCCCTGTATCCTCTGGAGCTAGGTTCCCTATTGAAAGCTTGTAAGCCAGTCACTTCTTGCCTTTGTAGTCCCCCCCATTTTGGGTAGCCAATGTCCAAGTTCCCCGTCCCTGTCGACCCTGTATACCAAGAAGGTGGGAATGATCCTCACTGTAGAGATTTGTCTGATCCTTTGTCATACTGCATCCACAGCATAGGTCAAGATCATCCACTTATAGTGGGTTACTCCTTTTATTTTTTCCCTCTTCTTTCTTCCTCTAGTAGTGTTCTGATCATCCAGCCATTGATGCCAGGTCAAATGGGTACTATCTGCAAGTGCAGATGTTCTTGTGCATTCCCCTTGCTTTATATCAGCTAGATGCTTCACACTCCATTCTATTCCTCTGGGGCCATGTCCCAGCCCCTGGGCCTAGGAGTCCCCAGGTCTCATCATACTGCTGGTTAACCAGGTCTCAATCCAGGTTAACAGGAGTCTATTGAATGTGGTCGGACATAGTTCACAACTTCATTGCTGTTTTCACCCCCTTTCCCCTTATCAGTGACCAATGTGGTCAGCAGCAGGACCATATGCCTGCTAGTGTATTCCATTTGAGTTTCAGTCTTGGAAGGGGGTTTGCCTTGAGGGTACCTGACCACTTGCCTTGATGGGTCCCTGGGGAACAACTTGCTTGTTCTTGTAGTAGTCAGTTGGACTGCTATTGTTTTTTTTGTTTTGTTTTCAGGTGGTCTTTCTTTCAAGAGGTATCTTCTGTTCTTCTAGCTGTTCCAGACTGGTCTGTTTGTACTTTCAAGCGGTAATGTCCCACCTCAGAAGATTCTGGATGATAATCAGGATTCCACCTATGGTCTTGTGCAGTGCAAATGCTCTGCAGGGAGCCTCCTTCACTGGGCAATTTCTAGTCCCATTTTAGTTATTCCAAACAGCTATAGGCTGAAGACAGACTTACAAGCTTTCTCTGGTGATGTTTCTGGCTATTCCTCTCTATCCCTTTTAAGTGTCTATTTTACAATAGGAGGTAAGAGAAACCAAGATTCAACAAACAGCCAAGCGTCTTAACATCATTTCCCCATGTTTACCCATTCAAACCATGCCTCAATCTTTGTATCCATGAGCCTGTTGTTCCTTGTTTGTGTTCAGATTGTTATTTACCTCTGTCCCATTTAGCCCACATAAACCTGCCTAGCTATTCTCCCATCCGCCTAATTTTTCCTTTCCCCTTCCCCTTCTAGTGTATTGCTCCTGCCCCCCAGCACCAAACTATCCTGTGTCTATTCTATATCGTGTGTTCCACTATCCTGTGCCTATTCCCTATTCTATGCTCCACCTTCCCCTGACTCGCCCTAACCCCACCCCCTACACCCTGGTAACCAACAACAACTAAAAAAAGACAATAATAATAAAAATAAATAAAAGATAATTTTCCCCCTTTCAGTGTGGGTGCTTTTTCTTAATTTTTTACAATAAAGGCTCTATGCCGCATTTCTCCTTTTGTGACTGACTGATTTCACTCAGCATAATGTCCTCAAGGTTCATCCATGTTATACGGTGGCTTGCTGCTTCCTTGTTATTCTTCAGGGTAGCGTAGTATTCCATTGTGTGTATGTACCAAAGTTTGTTTATCCATTCTTCCATAGATGGGAGCTTAGGCTGTCTCCATTTTTTTTCTATTGTAAATAGTGCTTCTATGAATATGATGTGCATAACTCACGTTATGGCTTATATTTCTTGTATTCAAGTAGAGGAATTGCTGCATCATAAGGTATCTCTATTTCCAACCTTCTGAGGAAGCACCATATTGTTTTCCAGAGTGGTTGGACCATTTTGCAATCCTACCAGCAATGTAGTAGGGTCCTAGTATCTCCACATCTTCTCCAACAATTATTATCCTCTACTTTTTTAATCTTTGCTATTATTGCAGGTGTGAGATGATATCTCATTGTTGTTTTGATTTGCATCCTCTAATGGCTAGTGATTGTGAACATTTCCTCATATGTTTGTTGACTGCCTGGATCTCCTCCTTGGTGATGTGTATATTCATGTCCTGTGCCCATTTTTTAATTGGGTTATTTGTCTTTTTCTTGTAGAAGTGTTGTAGGTTCCTATATATTTTGGAAATTAGTCCCTTGTCTGATGTGTCGTTGCAAAAGATTTTTTCTGGTTCTGTGGGCTCCCTTTTTACTCTTTTGAAGAAGTCTTTTGACTTAGTAGTGTTTGCTTCATATATCTTGGTGCTATTTCATTTGGAGCGTAGATTTAATTATGGTTATGTCATCTTGCTTACTTGATCCTTTCATCATGAGATAGTGTTCTTCTTTATCTCTGATGGTGGTTTTTGCCTTAAAGGCTATTTTATCAGAGACTAGTATTGCCACTCTTGCTTGTTTTTATTGTTGTTAGCTTTGTGTATTTTTCCATCTTTGAACTTTTAGTCTGTTTTTGTCTTTGTGCGTAAGGTGTGTCTCTTGCAGGCAGTATATTGAAGGGTGTTGTTTTCTTATCCATTCAGCCACTCTCTGTCTCTTTACTGGTGCATTTAATCCATTGACATTCCATATAATTATTGATAGGTATGGATTAACTGCTGTCATTATGTTAAATTTTTTTGTGGTGCTGTTTGTTCCTTTGTTCTGCATGTCTTCTTTTGTTGCATTCATGTTTTTGTGCTATTTCTTGTTGGTTTCTACTTTGTTTGAATGTTTCCTTGTTCTGCTTGAATCTTCATTTTCATGGTAAGTTGTGAAGTATTAATTTTCTTTGGGGTTATACTGTAGTCTGTTAATTTGTCCCTGTGTTTAAGGCAGTCTATTGTATCCTGCCATCTACTCAACCTCCTCACCACCTGGATCTCTGTCCCTTCTTTAATATTGTTAATATTTTGATCTTTGGTTAGCCTCACAGGTCCTCTGAATTCATTGCTGTAAATTTGTTCTGCTCTGAATTCTGCTATCCATTGACCGAGTTCCAGGTAGTGTTGGCACGTCTGTCAATCTCTGATTGTTGTCTGTTTTTGCTGGTTTTCATTCCAAACAACTCCCTTTAGGGTGTTTTGAAGTGCTGGATTGGCTTTAACAAAATCTCTTAGCTTCTGTTTATCCTGGAATGTTGTGATTGCACCATCGTATTTGATTGACAGTTTTGCTGGATAGACGGTTCTTGGTTGGCAGTTTTTTTTTTCTTTCTTTTAGGGTTTCTGTCTCCCCATTGCCTTCTTGTTTACATGGTTTCTGCTGAGAAGTCAGAGCTTAATCTGATTTGCTTGCCTTTGTAGGTGACACTTGTCTTTTGCCTGGCTGCTTTTAGGATTCTCTCCTTGTCTTTGATTTTGGAGAGCTTGATTATGATATGTCTTGGTGATTTTCTTTTGAGGTTTATCCTTCCTGGGTTTCTTTCAGCTTCTTAAATGTTAATCTTGTTCTTCAAGATGTTAGGAAAATTTTCTTCCAGTAGCTTTCCTATCTTAGCAGTATTGAGAGATTTGTCTTCCAGCTCACTGGTTCTGGCTTCCATCTCTTCTATTCTGCTCCATGCCCTTTCAGTGTATTGTCCATTTCTGATATTTTATTATTAATCAACTGGACTTCTTTTTACAGGTTTTGGATTGTTTCCAATGCCATATCTATCTTGCTTGATTGCTTCTGTAGCACTTTCCTGACTTCTTCCTTATTTTCCTCCACCCTTTTTTTGGAGCATTTGAATTTATTTCCATATTATTCTTCTGAATTCCTTCTCAGGCAGATCCAGAGCCTGCTTTTCTACTGGAAAGTCTGTGTCTGTTTCCAGCTCATTTGTCTCAGTTACTTTTTTCTGTTTTTGGACATGTGTTGATATATTTAATTGTGTTTTCTTGGACATTTTCAACAGTTATGTGAATTTTTGATGCTTAAATGGATGTATATTGCTTTTTGTTAAGCTTGCTGAGCATCTCCTGGTGGATATAACCTGGAGATAGGCTTTCCTTTTCACTTGTTATGCCTAGCAGCTGATTTTGGCTTTTGTCCCAATGGTGGGGTACTACAGGGTATGTTTGTAGCTTGGCTATATGGACACAACTGCTGTCTCTTCTTGGGTAAGGTAGTGGGAGAAAGGTCCCACTCCTGGGAGAAGAGTGAGGCCAAAAGACCAACGACAGAAGCAATATAAAAGCAGAGACAAAAACCACCAATCAGAAACAAAAATAAAATTTTGATTGACAGTGTTCACTGGCCTTTGCTGTACAAACGGTCCCACTTAGGTAAAGTATAGGGCGGGTTCCCAGGGTCAAAACGTTTTAAGAAGCAGCCTGTGGGTTTCCTCTCTGTGCCATTGGAAAACTGTGGGTACAATGCTGGACCCTTTTGGGGGTGTGGTCCCCCCTGCCTGAGGCATCTGGGCTGTGCAGTTAGGGCACGATTGGGGTGAAGAGGAGAGATACGTGAAAAGTGAAAGATGAAAAATAGGTCACACCTCTCTCTTCAGGCCTGCGCTGCTCTGTGGCTTCTAGTGCTGGGTTGCTGCCTCTGCTTGGCTGTGGCCCTGCACTCTGCCCTGAGGACTTCTGGCTGCCGAAAATCACCGTATTTTGCTTTCATGCAGATTTCTTCTCAATGGGTGCTGGGGAACTGGTGCTGGAAACCTTAAATAAGATCCAAAGCACTGTCATTTTTCTGAAGACTGCTCTTTCTCTCCTTTTTTTTTTGGTTTTGGCGAAGGAGGTTTCACTGTCTGTCTCTGTTTTCCCTGCCCCCAAACCAGAAGTCGAGATATGGTTTTGGAAGAGTATATTAAACGTTCCATGGACTGCCAAAAGAACAAATAAATCTTTGTTGGAAGCAGTATAGTTAAGAGTGCTCCTTGGAAGTCAGATGGCGAGACTTCGTCTCGCATACTTTGGACATAATATCATGTGGGACCAGTCTCTAGAGATGGATATCATGTTTGGTAAAGTGGAAGGGCAGAGAAAAAAAGGAAGACCTCCCCAATGAGATGGACCTGCACAATGTTGGCAGCGGCGGGCTCAGGCATAACAGTGATTGTGAGGCTGGCGCAGGACTGGGCAGTGTTTTATTCTGTTGTGCACAGGGTTGCTCTGAGTCGGTTTCAACTTGATGGTACCTAACAGCAACTACAACAACTAACGTCTTTCTGGTATTCTCTGCTTTCAGCCAAGGTACATCTGATATTAAAAGTGCAATCCCTTGTTACACGTCCTCTTGTGGATCTGGCTGGAATTTCTGAAAGTTCCCTGTTGATGTATCATTGCGATTGTTTTTGAATCATTTCAACAGAATTTTACTTTCATGTAATATTAATGATATTGTTCAACGATTTCCACAATCTATTGACTCACCTTCCTTTAAAATGGGAATAAATATGGGTTACTTCCAATTGATTGGCCAACTAGCCATCTTCCAAATTTCTTGACATAGATAAGTAAGCACTTCCAGGTTATCACCAGTTTTTTGAAAGATTTCAATGTGTATTCTGTCAATTACTGAAGCCTTGTTTTACGCCATTGTCTTCAATGCAGCTTGAATTTTTTCTTTCTGTTCCATCTGTTCTTGATCATATGCTACCTCTTGAAAGGTTGAATATCGATCATTTATTTTTTGTACAGTGACTCTGTGTATGCTTTCCTTCTTTTTTTATGCTTTCTGCATCATTCAGTATTTTGCACATATGTTGTTGTTGTTATGTACTGTGGAGTCGGTTCCGACTCATAGAGACCCTACACAGGGTTTCCGAGGCTGTAAATCTTTACGGGAGCAGACCGCTTCATCTTTCTCCACGGAACCGCTGGTAGCACACATAGGATTGTTAATATTGTAATTCAAGGCTTGAATTTGTTCTTCACATCTTTCAGCTTGAGAAGTACTGAGTGTGTTCTTCCTTTTCAGGTTTTTAACTTCAGATCTATGCACATTTAATTACAATATTTGACTTTGTCTCTCAAGCTGCTGTTTGAAATTTTCTTTTCAGCTCTTTTGCTTTGTCATTTCTTCCACTTGCTTTACCTTCTCTTTACTCAAGAAAATGGTTCAGAATCTTTTCTGACATCATTTTGGTCTTTCATTTTTTTGCTATCTTTTTAATGACCTCTGCTTCCACTCTATATGATGGTCTTCATGTCATTCACAACTCTTCTAGTGTACCAAAAATAAATGATAACTATTCATCCATTTCAAGTGGTAGCATATGATCAAGAGCCAATGATCCTGAAGGAAGAAGTCCAAGGTGTATTGAAGGCATTGACAAAGAACAAGGCACCAAGAATTGTTGGAATACAAATGGAAATCTTTCAACAAACTGATATGGCACTGGAAGCACTCACTTACCTATGTTGAGGAATTTGGAAGACAACTACCTGGCCAACTGACTGGAGAGATCCGTATTTGTGCCCATTCGAGATGGGTGACCCAATGGAATGACAATATCATTGATATCCAATGCAAGTGAAGTTTTACTAAAGGTAATTAAAAAATGGCTACAACCATACATTGAGAATTTCCAGAGGTTCAAGCAGGTTTCAGAAGAGAATGTGGAACAAGGGATGGTTACTGGCTGAAAGCAGAGAATAACATAAATATGTTCATCTGTGCTTTATTGACTATACAAAGCTTCCAATTGTGTGGATCATGACAAGCAGATAATTAATATTCTGGAACACTTAACTGTGTTCATAGGAACATAGATCAAGAGACATAGTTCAAACAGAACAGGGGAACACTGAATGATTTAAAATTAGGAGAGATGTGTGCTACAGTTATATTCTTTCACCATACTTATTCAATCTGTAGTCTTAGCAAATAATCTGAAAAGCTGGATTATATGAAGAAAATATGGCATAAGGATTGAAGGAAGACTCATCAACATCCTGCCGTATGCAGATGATACAATCTTGCTTGCTGAAAGAGAAGAGGCCTTAAAATACTTACTGATGAACATCAAAGGCCATGGCCTTCAGTTCATTATAGGTTGCACCTCAATGTAAAGAAAGCAACAATCCTCACAACTAAACCAATAAACAACATCTATATAAATGGAGAAAAGATTGAAGTTGTCAAAGACTTCATTTTGCTTGGATCAAGCATCAGCACTCATGGAAGCAGCAGTCAAGAAATAAAACAACGTATTGCGTTAGGCAAGTCTGCTGCACAAGACCTCTTTAAAGTGTTGAAGAGCAAAGATGTCAGTTTGAGGACTAAGGTGTGCCTGACCCAAGTCATGATATTTGCAATAAACTTATATGCATGCAAAAGTTGGATAATTAATAAAGAAGACCATGGAAGAATGGATGCACTTGGGTTACAGTACTGGATGAGAATAAAAGAATGAATAAATCTGTGTTAGAATAAATGCATCCAGAGTGCTCCTTGGAAGTCAGGATGATGAGTCTTCTTCACTCATGGTTCATACATATTATCAGGAGGTCACTGGAGAAGGAAAAAAAAGTGGAGGGGCAGAAAAAAAGAGGAAGACCCCCAATGAGATGGATTGGCACAGTGGTAACAGCGATAAGCTCAGGCATATTAACAATTGTAAGGTTGGCCTGGGACTGGGCAATTTTCCATTCTGCTGTGCATAGGGTCATTATGAGTTGGGACCAACTCAAAGGCACCTAACAACAACATGGGCAAAATAGTGAATGATCAATAAATATGGAAGGTAATATAAGAGTCACTGTAC
>NW_006408901.1:891961-900154 GCF_000296735.1 Chrysochloris asiatica
AAAAACAAGATTCCAGGAATTTATGGAATACACATTAAAACACTTCAACAAACTGATACAGCACTGGAGGTGTTCATTCATTTATGTCAAAAAGCTTGAAAGACAGCTTCCAGACGAACTGATTGGAAAAGATCCATATTTGTTCTTATTCCCAAGAAAAGTGACCTAACAGAATGTGGAAATCCTGAAACAATATGATTAATAATATCGTGCATGTGAAATTTTCCAAAGATAATTTTTAGATGACTCCAACAGTATGACACGTAACTGCAAGAAATTCAAGCTGCATTCTGAAGAGGACGTGGAACAAGTGATATCATTGCTGACATCAGGTGGATCTTGGCTGGAAGCAGAGAATATCAGAAAGATGTTTACTTGTACTTTATTGACTATGCAAAGGCTTTTGACTGTCTAGATCATGACAAGCTATGTATAACAATATGAATATGGGTGTTCCAGACTACTTGACTGTTCTCTTGAGAAGCCTGTATATAGACCAAGGATACTGAATGGTTTTAAATCAGGAAAAGTGTACACCAGGGCTATATTCTTTTACCATACTAATTCAATCTATATGCTGAGCAAATAATCTGAGAGAAAAATTATATGATAGGAAGAAGAGTCGTTAACAATCTGTGATATACAGACATACAACCTTGCTTGCCTAAAGTGAAGAGGACTTAAACTACTTATTGAGGAAGAGTAAAGACTACAGCCTAGAATGGATTGCACCTTAAATTTAATGAAAACAAAAATCCTCACAACTTGACCAATAAATAATAACATCATTCTAAATGGAGAAAAGATTGAAATTGTCACAGACTTCATTTTGCTTTTATCTATAATCATCTCTAATGGAATCAGCTGTCAAGAAACCAAAAATTGTATTGCAGTGGGTAAATCTGCCTCACAAGGTCTCTTTAAAGTGTACAAAGATGTCAGTTTGAAGACTAAGGTGTCCCTGATCCCAGCCAAGTTATTTTCAATAGTCTTAAATGCATGTGAAAGTTGGGCAGTGAATGAGGAGGATCAGAGGAGTTGTGCATTTAAGTTGTGCTCTTGGAGAAGAATATTGAAAGAACAAACAAATCTGCGTTGGACTAAGTTCAGCTAGAAGGCTCCTTAGAGGCCAGGATGACAAGACTTCATCTCTCTTGCTTTGGACATGCTATCAAGAGGGATCAATCCCTGAAGAAGGACACTATGCTTGCTAAATAAGAGAATAAGCAAAAAGGAGATGGGCTGGCACAGCTGCAGCATCAATGGGCTCAAGTGTAACAACAATTGTGAGGATGGTGCAGGACAAGGCAGTGTTTTGTTCTGCTGTGCACAAGGTCACCATGAGTTGGATCCTATTTGAAGACACCTAACAACAACAACACCAGCATACTTTTTGAGGTTTGTTTAACTTCTTGAATGTACATCTTATTTTTCATATTATTAAGGTAATTCCCTTCCAAGAAATCTTTGACAATTTTGATCACATGTAAGTTTTTCCTCTTCATGTTATCCTGCAAAAATCTGTGTTGTTAATTTATTTTGCTTTGTTTTTTCAGTCTTTTCTTTGATTTTTCTTCTAACAGATTAGTATTGAGATATTTATCTTCAACCCCTCTAATTTTGCCCTCCATTTGTTCAATTCTTTGCTTTTCAATGCATTATTCATTTCTGAAATCTTAATATTATTCTTTTGAATTTCTGTTTAAAGTTTTCGTATGTTTCTAAATTTTCTTTTATTTTGTCATCAATCTTATTCTTAAAGAACAGCCTCACTAAATATAATGTTCTTGTTTGACTGTTCCTTTCTTTTAGCACTTTAAAAGTGTCATTCTATTTCTTCTTGCCTCTAAGGTTTTTCAGGATAAATTGGTATTCAATTTTTTAAAAACTTTTTTATTGTGAATTGAATGAAGGTTTACAGACAATCAGTTTTGCATGAAACAAGTAATAGACTTTTTTCATCTAAATGATTTCAATTCCCTCCTTCCCTCCATGCAAACATTTATGCTGCTTCCTCCCTGTGGTTCCTTATCCCATTTCATCCACCTTCTCATCTCTTCTCAACTTTGTCCTTAGGCAAATGTTGCCAGATATTTAATTTTATTTCAATGCCTTTGAATATTGTCTTTTGCTCTGTCACCACTTTCCTCAGGAAAGGTGTGTGCCAGGGTTGTATTCTTTCACCATACTTATTCAGTGTGTATGCCAAGCAGATAATCCAAGAAGCTGGATTATAAGAAGAATGTGGCATCAGCTTTGGAGGAAGTCTCATTAATAGTCTGCGATGTGCAGCTGATATTATCTTGCTTGCTGAAAGTGAAAAGGACTTAAACTACCTCAATGTAAAGAAAACAAAACCCCTCACAGCTGGAACAGTAAATAACATCGTGGCAAATAGAAAAAAGATTGAAGTTCTCAAGTACTTCATTTTGCTTGGATCCAGCATCAACATTCATAGAAGCATCAGTCAAGAAATAAAACAACACATTGCTTTAGGAAAATCTGCTACCTTAAAATGTTCAACAGCAAAGACATCAGTTTGAGGACTAAAGTGAGCCTGACCCAATACTGATATGTTCAATAGTGTCATGTGTATGTGAATGTAGGACAATTAATAAGGAAGACCACAGAAGAATTGATTCATTTGAGTTATGGTGTTGCAGAAGAAAATTAGAAGTACCATGGGCTGTCAGAAGAACAAACAAATATGTGTTCAAAGAAGCACAACCATAATACTCCTTAGAAGCACAATGGCCAAACTTTATCTGTCATAGTTCAGATATATTATTAGGAGGGACAAGTCCCTGGAGAAGGTAAAATGGACAAACAGTGAAATAGAGGGAGACCCCCAATGAGATGTATTGGCACAGTGAGGATGGCAAAGGACCAGGTGATGTTTCCTTCTGTTGTACATAACAGAACTTAACAACAATAACAACAATTTGACATTTGAGAAACTGATTATCACGTGGCTTATTGTTGTTTTTAAAGTGTCATCCAGTTGGCTATGACTCATGTCAACCCTGTTTAGGTAGGTGGGTTTGAACTACTGACTTTGCAGTTAGCAGTCCAGTGCTTATCCTACATGATTCACCCTACTGAACTTCTTGGATATCTCATTTTATGTAATTTTCAGATTTGGAAATGTTCCTGTCATTAATTCTTCAACTATTTTTTTCCTGTGCCATTCTTCTTCTCTTTTCCATTAATAATTCCCATGATACATATATTGGTTCAATTGATGCTGTTCCACTGTTGTGTTGAACTATGCTTGATGGTGTTTATGCTTCTTCCTTGTTCCTTTTTTCAAAAAAAAAATGTTAATTTCCTTGTCTTTCACTGATTGTGATCCCTTTTACTGATCCTGTCTTTTGCCTTTTCAATCCTATTATTCAAACCTTCCATTAAGTTTCTATTTTCAGTTATTATATCTTTCATTTAATATATATATATATAGAGAGAGAGTCAAAGTTTGGTGCTGTAGGATAATGTACTGGACCACACGGTTGGTTTAAACCATAAAGTTGGTAGTTCAAACTCACCAGGTGTTCCTTGGAACCCTATACAGAGTCGCTATGAGTTGGAACAAACTTAGATAGCAATTACTATGGTATATATGATTTTCATTTCTTTGCTTAAATTTTTGTTCATTCATTGTTTTCATGATTTCCTTTTGATCTTTTTTTTCTGCATATAATTGTTTATTTTACAAACACGTATCATGCTTACTGTATGCCATTTTACAAGTAAATCATCTCATTTAAACATTGCTTCATTTAGCCATTATAATTTTTCAAAACAGATATTTGTACCTACATTTTACAAATGAGGAAATTGGACTCTGAAAACAAAAAAGTAATTTCCCAGGATGTCACAATCAGTCTAGCAGTGGAACAAGGGCCCCAGTTGTGTCTAGTACTGACCCCAATCTCTATATGTGTATGTACTTTTTTGCTACACTTTCCAAAGAGATGGAATGATATATTGTGGGCTCCAAGGAGCCTGGAGTTAAGAGTCATCCAGGCAGTCCTTTGATTTTGTCATACTTGGTTGAAGAGTAAGGGTGATACCTACCTGCTCACATCAATCACTGACATTGAGGGAAAATGAGTTCACACACCACCATGAAAATGAGTTCTCGCTGTGGAGAATGAGTATTCCAGAACACTTAATTGTGCTCATGAGGAACCTGGACATAGATCAAAAGGCAATTGCTCAAACAGAACAAGGGAAGATTGAATGGTTTGAAAATTAGGAAAGGTGTGTGCCAGGATTGTATTCTTTCACCATACTTATTCAATCTGTATGCTGAGAAAATAGTCTGAGAAGTTGTATTATATGAAGAAAAATACTGATGAAGATCAAAGACCACAGCCTTCAGTATGGGTTGCACCTCAATATAAGGAAAACAAATATCCTCACCTGTTGACCAATAAATATCGTTATGATAAATAGAGAAAAAAATTGAATTTGTGAAAGACTTCATTTTGCTTGGCTCCATCTTCAAGACTTATAGAAACAGCAGTCAATAAATCAAGTGATGTATTGTTTTAGGCAAATCTGCTGCACATACCCTCTTTAAAGTGTTCAAAAGCAAAGTTTGAGGACTAAAGTGCACCATGGTATTTTCAATAGCCTCATATCCATGTGAAAGTTGGACAATGAGTAGAAGAAATTGATGCATTTGAGTTCTGTGCTGGAGAAGAATACTAAAGGTATCATGGACTTCCAGAAGAACAAACAAATCCATGTTGGAATAAATACAATCAGAATGCTACTTGAAAACCAAGATAGCCAGATTTCGTCTCTGGGTAACATGGAGGACAATGAAAAAGTGGGAGACCCCCCAAAAGAAATATATTGGCAGCAATAATGGACTCAAGTGTAGCAGCAATTGTAAAGGTGGCACAGGACCGATTGATGTTTTGGTCTGTTGTTCATAGAGTCGATATAAGTCAGCACTGTCTCAATGGCACCTAGCATCAACAACAACATCTCTGAGTTAACTTCTGAGTGATGTTGCCATGTCAGTCTCAGGTTGTTGACATTGTTTGTCCAAAGAACTCCTTTTAGTATTTCTTGCAAGATTGATCTGGTTTTCATGAAGTCATTTAATTTCCTTCTGTCTGGAAATGTCCTAATTTTGTCATCATATTTGAGGGACAATTTTGGGGGTATATAATTTTTGGTTGGCATTTTTTTTTCTTTCTTTAAGACTGTCAAATATGCCATTCCATTACCTTCTTCCTTGCATGATTTCTACTGAGAAGTAAGGGCTTAGTCATATTGGTTCTCCTATGTGGGCGATTTTTTGTTTCTTCTGAGGATTCTTTCCTTGTCTGGTTTTAGACAGTTTGATTATGAAATGTGTTGGACATGATCTTTTAAAATCTATCCTGTCTAGGGTTTGTTTATCTCTTGAATACATATCTTCTCATCTTCCATGATATTAGCAATGTTCTATACTAATAAGTCTTCAAGAATTTTATTTATATATTTTGTCTCTCCTGATTATAGAATAATTGTTCCTGATGGTGTCCCACATAATTCAAATGCTTTCTTCAATTTTCTTTGTTATTTTTATGACAGTTCTTCTAATAGATTAGTATTGAGAAACTTATCTTCAATCCTACTCTTTGCCTTTTCAATGCACTGTTATTGAAATCTTAGTTTAAATATGAATTTCTATTTTCTGTTTTTATATGGTTTCTAAATTTTCATTTATATTTTCACTTTATTCTTGTAGTGTTTTCCCAAATTCTTCTTAAGTTTGATCTGTGTTTTCCTTTATTTCATGTGCAGTTTTCTTGATCTTTCTCTCAATCTGTTAAATGTACTTAAATATCATTCTTTTGGGTTCTTCCTCAGATATTATCAATATCATTTTTCTGTTCTATGGTGAGGTTGTCCACACTTCTGATCAACAAGAGGGCATGAAAAGCAAGGGAGGCTTGCACCTTTATCATCACCAACCACCAGGGTGTGCATGTGCTGCTAAGCCACTGTCCAGATCTAATGATGCTTGCAAAAATTCAAGATGGCTTTCTTGTTGGACCCGCTGACAATTAACATCAGCACCCTCTCTTGCTACTTTTGCTCAGCTTGATCTTCAAAATGGTATTCAATTCACTTCTCTATCCTTTCCTCTGAAGCGCAGGGCTGCAGGATTATTATCTCTATCTGTTTCATTTGGTCTCTCATATCTGTTGTAGAGTTTAGATAGTGCATCTGCCTGTTTTACCACCTTGCCAGAAAACTAATTTCCTTTAGTTCTTTGTCTCTGTTTTCTTTTACTTTTATGAGCTTGTCATTAAACTATATTCTTCCATTTTATTAATTAGTCAGAGTTCCATAGATATGTTGTCTCTTCCTTCATTTTGATTATTTGGGAGAGCTATCATTTCTATTTTCTTGGTGTTTCTTGTCTTCTTTTGTTAACTTCAGGCCATATGATATTTACTTAATATTAGTTTTCTCAACTCTTCCCATTATTTTCATCAATAGCATTATTTTCTGGAAGAACCTCTTAGGTGGATAAAGAATTTAATCCTAGCTTTGTACACTCTTCTCACTATTCCTGATCAGTTTTTCATTTTCCATCTAGCGAAAAGAAGGGTATTAGTGTAATTGTGATCTCATAGAAAGAAAAAGGACATGTTCTCTTTGTTTATACTTTATTTATAGTTTGTAGAGAATTCATACAATGTCTTCTTTAAATATTGTCCATTTCTGATATTCCATTATTAATCGTTTGGACCTCTTTCTGTAGGTTTTGAATTTTTTCCAATGCTGTATCGATCTTATTTGATTGTTCCTGTAGCGATTTCCTGACTTCTGTCTTATTTTCTCAACTCCATTGTATAGTGTTTTGATACATTTTATAATCACTTTTCTGAATTCCTTTTCCGGCATTTCCAAAGCCTGCCCATCTTCCAGTATGGAGTGTAGGTCTCCTTCCAGCTCATTTGCCTCAGTCACTTTATCTCGTTTCTGGACATGTACAGATATGGTCATCTGTTTCTGTTTTTTGGGCATATTCAGGGGTTATCTGTGGCCTTGATACTTAGATGGGTATGTGTTTTGGTATTTTTATGCTTTCAGATTGCCTCAAGGTAGATGTGATCAGGAAATGGGCTTCCCTTTTCACTCTTCTTCTTCAGAAATTTCAAGATGCCACTGTTTGTCGTTTTGACGTAACTTAGGATTTGATTTTTGGTTTATTTCCTTTTTTGTTTGCTTGTCCCACTCCACAATCCCCGTTCAGGCCTTTTTTCTAGTTGTAAACAGTTCAGGGCCAGCTGTGACCGTTTGGTTTTAATTGGAAACTGTCTCTTTAAATTTCTAGGAGATCTGTGCACATGCATAGTAGAACCCTCCGAGGGTGGGGCTGGGGAGCCTACTAGCTCAGGCACCCCTATAGTCACCAGAATGGAGTTGCGCTGACAGCAAGGGACCAATGAACAGCTACCAAGAGAAAAGAATGTCCACACCTTTATCTCTGTGGTTCTGCCAGGCATCTGTGGCCACTCCAATCCTTCTCCCGCTTGTTCTCACCCAAGATGGCGGCACCTGGAGCAGCTGAGTGTACCGGACTAGAAAGCAATGGATTTCTTGCTTCTGCCACAAATTCCCTTAGCTGTAAGACTTCCAACCTTCTAAATATTCCTTTATATGTGGTTCAGAGTTCTGTGACCATCCCCTGAGCCTGCTTGGTTGGGTATTCTGTGTTGTTGCTGGCGGAGCTCCTTACTGCACTTCCACCTGATCCGCCATCTTGTTTGTTCTCTTCTTTAAATATTGTTAGAATCCACCAGAGATACTGGCTATCTATTTGGGAAAGTTATTAATTACGAATTTGATTATTTGGTTGCATATAAAACTATGCAAAGTATAAGACTATGAAAAGTATGGTTGACCGTGATGACACAAATGGCGTAAAGCCCATGGGAGTAAAGCTCTCGGGACCTTCATTTTCTGATGGGGCACAACTCAAAATGATGAGAAACAGTTGTAAACATCCATTAATAATCAGATCATGGAATGTATGAAGTATGAATCTAGGAAAATTGGAAATTGTCAAAAATGAAATGGAATGCATAAACATTGATATCTTAGGCATTAGTGAGCTGAAATGGACTGGTATTGGCTATTTTGAATCTGACAACCACATGGTTTACTATGTCAGGAATGACA
>NW_006408901.1:900254-904441 GCF_000296735.1 Chrysochloris asiatica
GAAGAAATACAAGAATTCTACCAACTTCTTCAATCTGAAATTGATCAAACATGCAATCAAGATGTATTGATCATTACTGGTGATTGGAATGCAAAGGTCAGAAACAAAACGGAAGGATCACTAGTTGGAAAATATTGCTTTGATGATAGAAATGATGTTGGAGATAGCATGATAGAATTATGCAAAACCAATTATTTGTTCATTTCAAATACCTTCTTTAGACAGCATAAGAGATGATTATATGGACCTCACCAGATAGAATACACAGAAATCAAATTGACTACATCTGTGGAAAGAAACGGTGGAATAGCTCCATATCATCAGTCAAAACAAGGCCAGGGGCAGATTGTGGAACAGATTATCAATTGCTCATATGCAAATTCAAACTGAAGCTGAAAAAAATTAAAACAAGTCCACGAGAGCCAAAATATGACCTTGACTATATCCCCAGTGTTTAGACACTAAACACTGAAGACCAGATGAGTTGTGGGATGACATCAAGAACATCATAAAAAAGTCATTAAGAAGACAAGAAAGAAGGAAAAGATCAAAATGATATCAGAAAAGACTCTGAAACTTACTCTCTAGCATAGAGATGCTAAAGCAAATGGAAGAAATGAGGAGGTACAAGAGCTGAACAGAAATTTTCAAAGGTTAGCTCAAGAAGACAAAACCAAATATTACAATGAAATGTGCAAAGATCTGGAGTCAGAAAACCCAAAGCGAAGAACACACTCGTCATTTCTCTAGCTGGGGAAACTGAAGAAAAAATTCAAGCCTCAACTTTCGTTATTGATGGATTCTCTGGGCAAATTATTGAATGATGCAGAAGGCATCAAAAGAAGATTGAAGGAATACACAGAGTCACTGTACCAAGAGGAAATGGTTGATGTTCAATCGTTTCAAGAGGTAGGATATGATCAAGAGCCAATGATACTGAAGGAAGAAATCCAAGGTGCATTGAAGTAATTGGCAAAAAACAAGGTATCAGGAATTAATGGAATAAACATTGAAAATATTTCAAGAAAGTGAGGTGGCACTGGAGGCACTCACTCACCTATGACAAGAAATTTGGAAGACAACTATTTGGCCAACTGATTGGAAGAGATCTGTATTTGTGCCCATTCCAAAGAGAGGTGACCCAATGGAATGAGGAAATCATCGGACAGTATCCTTGATATCCCATGCTAGTAAAGTTTTTGTAAGGAAAAGAAAGAAAAAGACGAAGGAGAGAGTCTTGGCTTCAACAGCAATCAGGTTTATTGAGAGTAAACCTGGAAGGGGGTAATCTTAAGTCACCAAAGGAGACCAGGAGCCTGTCTGTTTTCTTACAGACTGGGATATTTAAGGCGGTGTGGTCTGGATACACTTCTGGGGAGTTTACAATGGGTGGGGGTATGGAGATTTTCCTGAAACCTGTAATTACTGGGGAGGGGGTGTCTCCAGGTGTAACAAAGACCCACGCCTTCTGGAGACCGGAAGCTCAAGCAGGACCCCATTCAGTGCCAATTGGGGATAGTTGCAATATCATTCCGTTGATCAGGCGCAAAGTCCTTCAGTTTTACTAAAGGTAATACATAAATGGCTGTAAGCATTCATTGACAGAGAACTTTAGAAGAGGACATGGAACAAAGGATATCATTGCTGATGTCTGATGGATCTTGGCTTAAAGCAGAAAATACCGGAAATATGTTTACCTGTGCAAAGGCTTTCAATTGTGTAGATCATGACAAACTATGGACAACATTGCAAAGTATGGGTATACCAGAACACTTAATTGTGCTCATGAGGAATCTACACACAGACAAAGAGGCAGTTGTTCAAACAGAACATGGGAACACTGAATGATTTAAAATTAAGACAAGTATGCAGCAGGGTTGTATCCTTTCACCATACTTATTCAACCTATTTGCTGAGCAAATAACCCGAGAAGCTGGGCTATATGAAGAAAAACATGGCATCATGATTGGAGGAAATCTCATTAACAACCTGCAATATGCAGATGATACAACCTTGCTTGCTGAAAGTCAAGAGGACTTAAAATACTTACTGATGAAGATCAAAGAGCACAGCATTCGGTATAAATTGTATCTCAATGTAAAGAAAACAAAAATCCTCACCACTGGACCAATCAACAACATTCTTATCAATGGAAAAAGATTGAAGTTGTCAAGGACTTCATTCTTCTTTGATAAACCATCAACACTCATGGAAGCAGCAGCCAAGAAATCAAATGACATATTGCACTAGGCAAATCTGCAGCACAAGATCTTTTTAAAGTGTTGAAGAGCAAAAATGTCAGCTTGAGGACTAAGGTGCGCCTGACCCAAGCCATGGTATTTTCAATAACCTCATATGCATGTGAAAGCTGGACAGTGAATAAGGAAAGCTGTAAAATAATTTATGCTATTGAGCTATGGTTTTGGAGAAGAATATTAAAAGTTCCATGGACTGACAAAAGAACAAACAGATCTGTGTTGGAAGAAGTGCAGCCAGAGTGCTCCTTGGAGGCTAGGATGGCCAAACTTCATCTCTTATACTTTGGACATATTGTCAGGAGGTTCCAGTAGCTGGAGAAGGATATCATGTTTGGTAAGTTGGAGGGTCAGAGAAAAAGAGGAAGACCCCCAGTGAGATAGATGGGCAAAATTGCAGCATCAATGGGCTCAAGTGTGGCAACAATTGTGAGGTTGGCCCAGGACCGGACAATGTTTCATTCTGTTGTGCATAGAATCGCTATGAGTCAGTACCTACTCGATGGCACCTAACAACAACAGCAACAACAAGATTATGCAAATGATCTGTTTCTCTTTATGTTTCGTAAATTGTGTTTTCCCAATAATTGACCCCATTTTTTTTTAACTTCTCAAACTTGGGGGCATAAAGTTGTTCATCGTGTTGTTAAGTGTTGTCAAGGTGTTTCTGACTCATTGCGACCTTGTATAAGGTTGCTGAAGAGTGGCTGCTGGGCTTGAACTGCTAACCTTGTAGTCCAGTGTTTATCCTACAGTGCCGCACTGATTGTTCACTGCATTGCTTTTTTATTTATTTATTTGATTTTATTCCCTCTGGGTTCTGTTGTTGTTTGTTGGTTTTTGTACACCAAATCACTCAGGAATATACAATCATTCAAATACTCAAAGGGCATACCCTGCAAGTATGCCTCCCCACCTCCCCCACCAGGCACCAGCACACAGTCCCTGTCCCTCCTTGATTCTAGAGTCCCCAGCGGCTCCATGTCATCATCTCTGCCTCCTTCTCTGGCATTGCCACTTCTTTGAATAGGGTACCACACTCCACGCCCGCTCTTCTCCTTTGATGGTCCTGGGGTCCTTGGCTCCTGGACTGCAAAATTAACCACTCCCCTCTTTTTGCTACAAAATCTCTATCTTTACAGTTTCAGCAATCACAATCAGTCATGATAACAATTATTCAATATTGAACCATAATGAGTTTTATCCCCATCTCCTTTAACCAGCCTGGCATCAACACGGTGAAAACCACTCATTGGAGATACTACCTTGCCCCACACCCTCTGAAACTAAACTCTCTCTTGAAAACTTGTAAGACAGTCACTTTGAGTCTTTGTGACTCCGCATTTTAGGTAGCCAGTCTTTAAGTTTCCTATCTCTATCAACCCTGTGTACAGAGGGCATGGGAATGATCCTTGCTGTGAAGGTTCCTTTCCTCTTGGTTGGTATTTTAAGCTACTACATCCATAAGTATAGGTCAAGTTCATCAAATTGTAGCAAATTATTTTCCTCTTGCCGAGTTCTGATCATCCAGCCATTAAAGTTAGGTCAAATGGGTACTATCTGAAAGTATGGGTGTTCTTGGCATCTCCCTTCACTTCACATCAGCTGGATGCTTCACTCTCTGCTCTAGCCCTCTGTGGCTATGTCCTTGTCCATAGGCTCAGGAGTCCCCAGGTCTCACCGTACTGCTGGCCAACTAGGTCTCACCATACTCCATGTTGGGAGTCTATGTAACATGGTCAGACTCACCCACATCTTCATTGCTGCTTTTCCCATACTTCCACTAAACGGTAGATAAATGTGGTCGCCATTAAGATTACATGCCTCACATCCAAAAAGAAGAAAGAATTAAAATTAACACATTAACACGGCATCTACAACAATTAGAAACAGACCAACAGAGGGAACTCACAGTCACCAAAAGAAAAGAAA
>NW_006408901.1:907684-921304 GCF_000296735.1 Chrysochloris asiatica
TGTTTTTATCAGGAATGGATGTTGGATTTTGTCAAATGCCTTTTCTGCTTCAATTGATATGATCACGTGGTTCTTTACCTTTTTCTTGTTTATATGGTGGATTACATTGATTGTCTTTCTAATGTTGAACTATCCTTGTATCCCTGATATGAATCCCACTTTGTCATGGTGTATTAGTTTTTTGATGTGTTGTTGAATTCTGTTGGATAGGATTTTGTGAATTTTTGCATTTATGTTCATGAGGAATGTTGTTGTTGTTGGTATGTGCTGTGGAGTCGGTTCCAACTCATAATGACCCTATATAGGCTTTCTGAGGCTGTAAATCTTCAAAGGAGCATAAAGCCTTATCTTTCTCCCATGGAACAGCTGGTAGATTTGAACTGCTGACCATGAGATTAGCAGCCCAATTCATAACCACAATGCTACCAGATCTCCTATTCATGAGGAATACTGATCCATAATTTTCTTTCTTAGTGATGTTCTTCCCTGATTTTTTTTATAAGGGTTATGCTTGCTTCATAGAATGTATTAGGAAGTTTTCCATCCTTTTCAATATTCTGTAATAATTTGTGTAGAATTGGTGACAGCTCTTTCCTGACTGTTTGGTAGAACTCACCAGTGAAGCCATCTGAATCTGGACTTTTTTTGATTGGGAGTTTGTTAATGCCCTGGTCAACTTCTTCCTTTGTTAAAGTCTGTTCATGTTTTCTACTTTATTCTGTGTAAGTTTAGGTAGGTCATGATTTTCTAAAAATGTATCCATATCTTCTAAGTTTTCAATTTTGTTTTAGTACTACTCTTCATGTTATTCTTTTAATATATTTTTTGTTTCGATTGGTTCCATTGTAACATCACCCATGTAGTTTTTTATGCATACTATTTTCTTTTATTAGGTTTGCCAAAGGTTTGTCAATTTTATTAATCCTTTCAAAAAACCAGGCACTTGTCTTGTTAATTCTTTGTATGTTGTTGTTGTTGTTAAGTGCCATCGAGTCGGTTCCGACCCATAGCAACCCTGTACAGGGTTTCTGAGGGTGTAAATCTTTATGGGAGTAGAAAGCCTCATCTTTCACCTGCGGAGTGGCTGGTAGTTTCGAACCGCTGACCTTAAGGTTCGCAGCCCAATTCGTAACCACTATGCTCTATCTCATTTATTTCTGCTATAATCTTTATTATTTCTTTTCTTATGGTGACTGTGTGCTTGCTTTGTTGGTCTGTTTCTAATTATTGGAGATATTTTGTGTAATGTATTAATTTTTGTTTTCTAATTTTTGGATGTGTGCATTTATTGCAATAAATTGTCCTCTCAGATCCGCTTTTGCTGTGTCCCAAAGATTTTGGTATATTGTGTTTTTGTTCTCATTTGTTTACAGGAACTTTGTGAAATCACTTTTTTTTTTTTTTTTCTTTTACTACCCAGTAACTTTTAAGCAGCCAGAACATGGAAACACTGAATGGTTTACAATTAAGAAAGGTGTGCGACAATGTTGTGTTCTTTCACCATACTTATTCAACCCTGTATACTGAGCAAATAATCCAAGAAACTGGGTTATATGAAGAAAAACATGGCATCAGGATTGGAGGAAGACTTGTTAACAACCTGTGATATGCAGATGATACAACCTTGCTTGCTGAAAGTGAAGAAGACTTAAAATATTTACTGATGAAAATCAAAAAGCACAGCCTTTGGTATGGACTGCATCTCAATGTAAAGAAAACAAAAATCCTCACCACTGGACCAATAAACAACATTCTTATCAACGGAGAAAAGATTGAAGTTGTCAAGGACTTCATTCTTCTTGGATCAACTATCAACACTCATGGAAGCAGCAATCAAGAAATCAAACAACGTATTGCATTCGGCAAATCTTCTGCACAAGACCTTTTTAAAATGTTGAAGAGCAAAGATGTCAGCTTAAGGACTAAGGTGCGTCTGACGCAAGCCATGGTATTTTCAATATGTATGTGAAAGCTGGAGAGTGAATAAGGAAGACCATAGAAGAATTGATGCTTTTGAGTTATGGTGTTGGAAGAGAATATTGAAAGTGCCATGGGCGTTAAAAGAACCAATAGATCTATTTTGGAAGAAGTGCAGCCAGAGTACTCCTTGGAGGCCAAGATGGCCAAACTTCGTCTCTCATACTTGGGACCATATTGTCAGGAGGGACCAGTCGCTGGAGAAGGATCTCATGTTTGGTAAGGTGGAGGGTCAGAGAAAAAGAGGAAGACCCCCATTGAGATGGATTGGCCAAGTGGCAGTAGCGATGAACTCAAGCGTGGCAACAGTAGTGAGGTTGGCTCAGGATAGGGCAGTGTTTCATTCTGCTGTGCATAAGGTCGCTATGGGTCGGTGCTGACTGGATCTCACCTAACAACAACAACAACAACAACAACAACAAGAGGTGACTACCTCTCCTTTATGCTCTTTGTTATTAATACAGGCCCAGGTGTTAAGCAAAGAAGCCCTGCTGATTCTGTAGGATAAGCACTGGACTGTTAACCATAGGTAGGTAGTTTAAACCTACCAGTGACTCCAAGGAAGAAAGATGAGGTTGTCTGCTCTTCAAATAGGGTCACTACAAGTCAAAATAAATTTGATGGCAGTAGGTAGATTGTTTTGTTTTTTAACATTAATTAATTCAGGTTCTGTGATAGGTAATTGTATCTGTTATTTCATCAATACTTGAAAGGAGCCTAAAATTTCTCCTAGAGGAGCTGTGTACTCTATCAAAGGCACCATCCTTCCCTCTGCTTCTTGTATATCACCATTGGATATCATTGGATCAGTCAAATGAGCAAATTCTCCTTCTGTATCTAACACCTCCAATCCTGCTCTCTCCTGATGGCTCTGATATATCACCATCCAGGAAAATGCTTGTAGGTCTGTAACTGGAAAGCAAACAACACCATTTTTGAATATCTCTAGTTGTGCACTTGATGTGGAGTTGTTCTAAAAACCCCCACCCCTCCTCTCTATATATGTATGTTGGATATACCACCCTGAGCTTGAGAAGAATCTCCCACTCTAATATCCCTCCCCCAACAAATAAGAAAAAGCCGTCATTTCTTTATGTCTTACTGCACTGTTTCCTAAGGGAAGAGGGTAGTCAAACTGTCTAGTCAGCAAGTGCATTGTCTTTGTACGTTCACCATGATTAAATCTTTAAGTGGCCATTACAATGGTCTATGGATCTTGTTGCTTATGTCTGATGAAGTACATAGAATACTCACCTAATACCCTGAGTTCAAGCCTAGAATTGTGTGCTCTGGGCCATAATGTAGGTACTTTGGTCAGAGTAGATAGCATCTGTTCACTGGAACACTTGAAGGAATCTTTTATCAATGTGTCCCGAGTGCCAACTGTATTTTCTCTTCTAACATGTTGAGAAAAGCTGTCCATCATTGTTAGGGCACAGATGTGGCTTAATGAGGGCAACAGAGGTCCTGTGAAACCTACTTACCAACACCTACATTGTTCTGTTGTGCATAGGGTCACTGTGAGTCAGAATGGACTTGATGGCACCTAACAAGAAAAACAGCATGGTGCTCAGATACCCTTGGAAGCATGGGTATGTAAGTACCAGTCATTGTACTGGGATACAGCAATGTGAACCTCCAAATTAGTCAAAGAAATGTCATGATTGACATCCCAGGCAGTAATATTCTCAGAATCACCATATTAATGGAGTGATAGATGCAATTGGTCACTGCTTTTTGTTAGATCAATCTTTTTGATCTCCTGCAATTCCTAGTCTGGAATGTCATTCTTATTCACCTTCTTACTCTTATACTCCTTCTCAATGGACGCCTTCCTATGTGCCAACTGATATAGAAAATCCTCTTATATACATTCATGGGTCCCAAGATATGTTGTAGGCAAAAGATGAAAGACAAAGGGATCTAGGGGTTTTATACCTCAGTGCAAGAGAAAGGGGGTAAGAGGAAGGGATTTAGCTGTATTGATATGATCATCCTGTAACTATACTGTTACAAAGGTATCTTTGTTCAAAATCAAGCAACATTCCTGTGACCAGAGTCTTTAGCAAAAGAACAGTCCTTGTCCTGTAGATACATGACTAATTTTAGGCCTGAATTTTCTGATTGAAACAATAGGCTAAAAGTCACCAAGAAACACTACCTGCCCTCATATGCATTACTCAGAACAATTAGTTATCGAGTTGATGGGAATGAATCTCACATAAGGAAAGCAGCAACTTTACTCCAAGTGCCAGAGATTTCAAATTCCTCTGATTTTTTGTTTTGCTTTTTTCTAGACTGTTAATTCTGAGTTTCTCTGTGAACTATTCTTTAGAAAGTCAACATCTTGAAACCTTTTTAGCTGTAATTCACTGTTTTTATAATACAGCCTTGCTGATGTGGCAATAATGTATGTTGGAGAAGTGTTTTATAATCTTATCATTAAAAAAATATTACTCTTGCAATGGGTATATATAACCCTAGACAGTGATCTTCTCAAACGTTTCTTAGAATTTCCCCCCAGTGAGACTGAAAGACTGGAGGGAGTTGTAATTATACAAACATTTCCCTTTAGGTGGGCTATGTCTCTGGTAATGTGTTTTCTCCTGATGAGTAGGATTTGTTTTTGTGGAGAAGGTTTTTGCTAAGAGATGAATTTTATTGATTCTTCATTGATAGTGTTCCTAGGACAGGACATAAATGTGTGGGGAGCCCCAAGTGTTTCTTACTCTCAAGCTAGTCTGCACTCAAATCCTACAATTTGTCATAACGATCATTTAAGTCTTCTTACCAGTTTTTGGCTCCAACAGCTTCTATTTCAGCTAAGTATTTCTTGGCTATTATTTTTTGTGTGTATTCAATTGTATCTCCACATTTTGGGGAAGTAGCTTGTAGTGTAACCTAAATTCTCTGAAGAGTTCAAGAAGAGTGAATGATTTTCAGCTTATTCAATTTATTCTTGTTGTAAGACAGGAATTACGACACAATTTAGCTCTTTACACATCAGAAGTGGGACCATAAATCCTTCAATATTTTCTTTTAAATTTTGTGGATTTGTTAATGATTGGCTTTTGATTGATGGGAAAAGTAATAATAATAATAAAAAGTTCTCCTAGACATATACATACAGACTTTTGAAATAAATGAAATTGAGTCATTTCAAATATTGGAATTTCTTGTCCTTTCCTCAAAATCTCCTGTGGAGTCTCCTCTAAATGTTATTGTTGTGGTTCAAATACTATCTGGATCATTCACACATATACACAATACCCTACATATATTTCTCACTTTAATATTCCTTTCATGAATATAAAGTACTACCAAATTGGGGGCAAAAACAACAACAAAGAATTATGTAGTATAGAAGAGAGGTCATCTACATATTTGATATATTTCTATATTTTATTTTATAGTATTAT
The DNA here is from genome assembly GCF_000296735.1 of Chrysochloris asiatica. Classification (NCBI taxonomy): domain Eukaryota; kingdom Metazoa; phylum Chordata; class Mammalia; order Afrosoricida; family Chrysochloridae; genus Chrysochloris; species Chrysochloris asiatica. The sequence continues at coordinate 913,081 of NW_006408901.1, forward strand.
CTATACAGTAACATGTCTAGCTTGTAAAGATTTAGCTTTGTTTTGTGAAAATCTGCATATATCTTACTTTATCTTGAACATGTTTTATTAAACATTTATTATTGCAGAATATTTAGTGTTTGAAGAGCATTTTTGTGAAAGAGATTCTACTGTTATAAATAAAAATAGCTTTAAAAATGAAATAATAAATTCTGTTTTAGAAAAATTAATCTAGTTGCCAATAAGTTAGGTAGGTTACTAATATGTTACCAAAAAGTAGCATTCTTTCAATGACAGGAAGTTTATGAGGTACTGGGTTATAGTTGTGAACAAAGCTAGCATATTTCTTCTTGTGGGGATTAAACTTTAATGAGGAGGACAAACACATATATGACACAGTGTGATTAGAGCTATGGGCTGGCACAGACTTGTTGGGTGTTGGCCAGGGAAAGTTTTTCTTGGGGAAAGATAGTTCCTAGCTGAGATGTAAACACTGATTAGAAGAACATTTGAAATAGGGAAAGTACTGTTTCTAAAGGCCCAGAAATGGTAGAAGTTCATTTTAGAACATGAAAGTCATTCAGTGTAGTGGGATCATATTTGTAGGCCAAGGAAATTAAGCTGGAGAAATTTGGACTTTATTCCAAGACTAACAGAAAAAAAACTGAATGAGGTTTAGATAAAGGAGGGACAAAATCTGATTTATATTTCAGAGACATAATTCTAGCTGCTCTGTGAAATGCTGGAATGGGAGTTTGGGGTCACCAACATAGGCTAGGAATGTATTCCAGAAATTCAGGCTAAACATGTTGAATCACTACTGTGGCAATAAGTATAGAAAGGTGTGTACTTTTTCCAGGAATGGTTGTGGAATTGAAGTGACAGAATGTGATGATGAACTGACTGTGAGAAGAGATGGAGGGGTAGTCAGGCAATGGTGACTTCTAAATATATGACTTTGTCAACTGGAATATACTATGAAAGTATAATTTAGTGTTGTTAAGTGCCATTGAATCAGTTCTTGTTCATAGCTACCCGTATAGGGTTTTCAAGGAGTGGCTGGTGAGATTAAACCTCTGACCTTGTGGTTCAAACCAACCTTGTGGTTCAGTGCTTTATTCCACAGCATAGTGCCACACCAGGATTCTTATATTAATTTAGTTAGATAAATAATGTTTATCTCACTAAATAATATTTCTCATTAAACTAAACTATATTTTAGTTTAATTTAATTAAAACTATGTAATCTAATGAGATACATAATAATACTATTGGAGTTGTTGTTGTTAATGGAGTAGAATGCATTAATTTAGTACATGATGAGTTTGAGGTACCTACAGAGAAAAGGAAAAACAAAATCTATAAATTAATAAAACTTGTAATTCCAGGCAAATAAAGTTGATAAGCATGTTTCAGAAAGTTGCATATAGTTGTTCTACATAAAAGGATAAGTCAAAAAGTATTACTACTAATGTTTAGTTCGTGCACAACTTTATTCCAAACAAAAGGTGTTTAAATATGTCTCTGCAAATAGTGGATGGCTGTAGACAAGTTCTCTAAGTAATATCCATCTAAATGCAATCTGATTAATTCAGCAGGCATAATCTGGTCTAAACATCTACTTTATTAGAGATTACCTACACCTCTGAAGCCTAGAAAACCCATAATGCTAAAATCTTTGAATACAAACAATATTGACCTGAATCCTTAGACCAAGAAAACCATGACATTCCTTTGATTCAATTCAAAAACTAATTCAAAAACAATATTCTGAAATAATACCCAGGGCTAAGGTAGAAGATAGGTTATATAAGAGCTAGGTATCCCAACCACAGATAGAGTAACACAAAAACTGATTTTTTTTTTTTTTGATGGAAGATGCTTTAGTTAACATTTTTCCTTCCCTCCTAATTAATAATATTTTATGTAATTTTATATGTATCTACCACTTGGAACATGTTTATAAGCAATATCCTTCTCACTGAATCTCAACAAGGGTCCCTATGAGTCAGAACCGACTTGACAGCACTTAACAACAACAACACACACACAAAAGGGGAAGCTTACTTTGTCATATATTCTATTAAAAATGGAAAAGAAGTACAAATATATTCATAAAAAGTATGAATACAATATCAAAATTATTTTCACAATGTATCTGACTTGGATATCAAAATACATTAATAAGCCAGTGTCCTTGAACTTCTTGTGTGGTGCTTTATTGTGAACCAGGATTGTGAACCACATGATCAGCAGTTCAAACCCAGCAATTGCTCCTCATAAACCCTATACAGGGTGAGTAAGAACTGACTTGATGGCACTTAACAACAACAATGACAAACCACTGAATCAATTCTGACTCATAGATACCCTTTGGGAACAGAGAGAGTGGCTGGTGGGTTTGAACCAATGCCACTGTAGTTCAAACTGACAGGGCCACCTGTGTTCCTGAAAATGTATTAATAGTTAAGACATCTTCAGAAAAACTGAATGACATAGAGACATTGACATGACAAAAGGGAATGGATGAAATACTTGTACATGAAGTTGCTGTATGAAAAAGAATAGGTCAATATTCAACCATTTCAGGATGTGGCATATAATCTAGAATCCCTGGGACAAGTTATGCTGAATGCATAACAACAACAACAAAAATTAAAGCTACAGGAATTGATGGGATATTAACTGAAATGCTTCAACAAACAGATGCAATGCTGGAAGTGTTTTCTTATCTATGTCAAGAAATTTGGAAGTTAGCTTCCCGGACAACTGATTGGAAGAGATCTATATTTATGTCTATTCCTAAAAAAGGTAATCAAATAAAACACAGAATTTATATTACCAATATCACGTTAGCAAAATTTTGCTGATGATAACAAACAAATGGCTGAAATCATACATAGACAGGGAACTGCCAGAAGGTCAAGCCTGATTCAGAGAAGGATGTGGAACAAGGAACATCATTGCATATATTGGATGGATCTTAGCCAAAAGCAGAGCATGTGTGAAAGATATTTACCTGTGTTATCTAGACTCTGCAAAAACATTTTATTGAGTGGATAACAAAGAATTTGAATTCCAGAAAACCTAATTGTGCTTATGTGGAAGCTGTGAGGCAACCAGTCAATAATTACCTTCAGGCCATGCAATTAGTTCTAGTATGAGCACCTCTAATTACCCAGGATGTTTTCAAGGGTCCCAGAAAACTGGGTGAGAGACCTTAGGTGGAATCCTGAGACCCATCCAGAACCTTTGCGGTGGGACAACTCCCACCAGAAAGGACAAGCAGACCAGCCTGGATCAGCTAGAGTGACAGAAGATACATCTTCAAAAAAAGATCATCAAGAAACCAGCCCTCCCTGCAAAAAATGGTAGCATGATTGGCTACTACAAGAATAAGCAACTTGTTCACCTGGAAGCCATCAAGTCAAGCGATCAAATAACTTCAGAACAAACCCCCCTTTAAGACTAAAATTCAAAGGGAACACATGAGTAGACATGTAAGCTTGCTGGTGACCACATTTGTCTACTGTGGTAGACAATGAAAAGGCAGCAATGAAAAAATGGGCTGAGTTCAACCACATTCCATAGACTCCAGTCGACTTGGAGATGAGAGAGAGAAGAAGAAGGGCAGGTTGGACCAAAGTGTGGTGAGACCTGTGGACATCTGAGCCCATGGACAAGGACATAGCCACAGAGGTCTAGAGCTGAGAGTGAAGCCTCCATGAAGTGAAGGAAGACTCACAAGAACACCCAAACTTGCAGATAGTACACGTTTGACCTAGCCTCAATGGCTTGATAATCAGAACTCAACTAGAGGAAGATTAAAAAAAAAATGATAATAGAAACAAGGGTAAATTGCTACAATTTGATGAACTTGACCTATACTAATGGAGGAGTAGCTCAAAATACCACAGAACAACCTTAGAACAACAGGGTTCTGGGATACAGAGATTGAGCCATGGTTGGAATGGAGAAAAGGGGGGAATAATGTTAAGATGATTGGCTGTCTTTTGAATCTTGGTTTCCCTTGCATTATATTATAAAATAGACACTGGAGGGGGAGAGAAAGGAACAGCCAGAAACATCACCATAGAAAGCTTGTAAGTCCGTCTTCTGCCTATAACTGATTGGGATACCTAAAATGGGGCTACAATGTGCCCAGTGAAGGAGACTTCCTGCGTAGCCTCTGCAATACATAAGAGTATAGGTGGAAGCCTGAACCACATCCAGATCTTTAGAGATGGGAAATTTCTACTTGAAAGGATTAGCGGACCAGCCTGGAGTGGCTAGAAGAACAGAAGATACTTCTTGAAAGAAAGATCTACAGGAAAAATACAAAACAATAGAGGCAGACCAATTGTTACTACAAGAACAAGCAAGTTGCTTGCCCAGGAAACATCAAGGCAAGTGGTCGGGTCTCCTCAGTGCAACCCCCCTTCCAAGACTAAGACTCAATGGGAATCACGCTCTGATTGGTGACTACGCTTGTCACCGATAAGGGGAAGTGAGGGGAAAAAAGCAATGAAGCAGCGAGGTAAGCCCTACAATGTTCAATAGACTTCTGTGAACCTGGGTGAAGGCCTGGTTGGCCAGCAGTGTGGCAAGACCTGGGGACTCTTGGGCCCAGAGTTAGTGACATAGCCACAGAGGACTAGAGTGGAGAGTGAAGCATCCAGCTGATAAGAAGAGAGGGCATCTGCACAAGAACACCCACACTTGCAGATAATACCCACTTGTCCTGGCTTCAATGACTGGATGATCAAAGCTCAACCAGAAGAAGAAAGAAGAGGGAAAAAAGCATAATCTGATACAATTTGATGAACTTGACCTACACCTATGGAAGCAGTAGCTCAAAAGAGGGAACAAATCCTTATAGCAAGGATCATTCCTACCCCCTCCACACACAGAGTAGACAGGGATGGGCAGCTTAGACATTGGCTACCCAAAATGTGTGTGGGGGTGGTGGTACAGAGGCAAGAAGTGACTGGCTTACAAGCTTTCAAGAGGGAAGCTAGATTCATAGGGCATAGAGGAAGGTAGAATCTTCACTGAGTATTATACAATCTGTCTAGGCGGGGCTGATGAAATGAAATCTGGATGGATCTCTTGTAATACAATAGTGAATAATTGTTATCTGGATTGCTTGGGAGGGATCGAATTGTAAAGGTAGACGTTTTTTAGCAAGGAAGGGAGTGATTAACTTTTCAGCCTAAGAGCGGAGTTCACTGGGACCATCAAGGGAGAAGAGTGGAGAGCGGGACCCTACCCAGAGAAGCAGTGATGCCTGAGATGGAAGCAGAGACAATGACGTGGAAAGATGGAGCAGTTGGGGACTTTAGACACAAAGAGGGAGAGGGGTTGTGTGCTGATGACCGGGGGGCATGTTTGTAGTGTATACCCTTTGGATGGTTGACGATGCATGGAGGGGATTTTCACCATAGCAATGAAAAGATATATTATAGGATGAATGTAAAACTAATGTTCTCCCATAATTCACAATATCACATAATTCACAATAAAACATTAAGAAAAAAAAATACCACAGAGAGGGAAGGAGTCTTCACATCATGTATTAGTGCTATCCCCTCTGTATATAGGGTAGATAGGGACAAGCAATTTAGACATTGGTTACCTAAAATAAGGGGGTGGTAAAGGCTCGAAGTGACTTCATTACAAGGTTTCAAGTTTAAGTGTTGGAGAGATAAAGTCCCCACTGAATGGTTTTCATCTTGTCTAGATGGGTCTGGTGAAAAGAGATGGGGATAAGATTCTTATGATTCAATGGTGAATAATTGTTATCATGGGTAATTGCGACTGTCACATTTATAAAGGTAGAAGTTATGTAACAAAATTGGGGGAGTAGTTAATCTTACAGTCCAGAAGCAAAGGATCCTAGGACCATCAAGGGAGAAGAGCACAAGCAGAATGCGGGACCTTATCCAGAGAAGCAGCGACACCAGAGATGGAGGCAGAGATGGGGACATGGAGAAAGGGAGCAGCTGAGGACTCTAGATTCATGGAAAGAGAAAGACTGAAAGCTGGCAGCCAGGAGGCAGACTTACAGAATGTCTTTGGTGGTATATGTGCCTGAGTGTTAAAAAAAAAAAAAAAAGGAGCTAAAATGAATATAGAGAAATACTGTTAAATGTACATGGAGGGTATTATAACCATTGTAATGAAACAAAGTATATGATTTGTTGAATGTAAAACTGATGATTTGCCCTGTAAACTTTCACTCAATTCACAATAAAAGCTTAAAAAAAAAAAAAAAAGAATGGGTGAGAGAGCGTTCCTCTGTGCTCCCTTAATACCTTGTGCTGAGATATAAAGTAATATTTGTTTCTCTTCACAATAAGGATCCTAACCTACCACCAGGCACTGAGGAGCATGGTGTTCCATATGATAAGCACTGGACTGCAAACCACAAGGTCCATGGTTCCAGACCACCAACTTCTCTGTGGAAGAAAGATGAGGTTTTCTGCTCCCATGAAGATTTAAAGCCTTGGAAAGCGTAACAACAACAACCAGGTGCTGATCTATTTGGTGACAAAGACCATGTCTCATTCACAAGTTTGTACATAATGTAATGTTTCACAAATATTTGTTGAATGAATAAATCTCAAGGAATTATGGTTATGTGATTTAAAAAAAAAAGATGCAATATTTCAAACAAGACAAGAGGATAAGACATAGTTTAAAACTGGAAACAAATAATCCAAAAGAACTCAACATCAGAATTGCAACAGACTCAGTTTCACTGCTTGATGAAAGTGAAGAAAACTGGAACATAATTAAAATAAAAATCTTTACAACTGGACCAATAAACAGCAACACAGTAAATGGCAAAGGGAGTGAAGATGTCAAGGAATCTTGACTCAGCCTATTTCTTCATTGCTGCCTTTCCCCCTCTTCTTGTGTCAAAAATCAATGCCAATAGAAGAACAAGTTAGGACATTATTATTTTTTTTTTTTTAGCAAATCTGCTGCAAAGGACCTCTTGAAATATGTCAAAAACTGAAATATGTCACTTTGATGAATAAGGTGCACCTGGCCCAAATCATGATGTTTTCAATGGCCTAATATGCATGTCCTGGTATGGCGTTCTGGGTTAATACACTGGACTGCAAGGTTGGTTTGAACTGCAAGTTCAGAGATTCAAGCTCACCAGCTGCTCCTTGGAAACCCTATACAGGGTTGCTATGAGTCTAACTGATTCAATGCACTTAACAACAACAATATGCATGTAGGAGCTTTCGTAGCATAGTGGTTATGAGTTGGGATGCTAACCTCAAGGTCAGCAATACAAAACTATCAGCCATTCTATAGGAGAATGATGAGGCTTTCTGCTCCCATAAAGATTTACAGCTCGGAAACCCTATTCAGGGTCACTGTGAGTTGGAATTGATTCCACGGCACATCACCACCAATAAGCATGTATAGACTCCTAGTATGGTGCTGTAGGCTAAGCACTGAAATGCAAGGTAGTTTTGAACTGGAAGGACGGTGGTTCAAACTCATCAGTTGCTCCTTGGAAACCCTATATAGGGTTTCGAAGATTCTGAACTGACTGGAAGGCACTTAGTAACAACAACAACACTGGACTGCCAGCTACAAGGTCAGTGGTTCAAATCCACCAGCCCCTCCTCAGAAATTTTATATTGGGTCCCTATGAATCAGAACTGACTAGAAAGCACTTAACAACAACAAACTACAATGTGCACATGAAATTTGCACAATGAAAAGGAAAGACTAAAGAAGAACTGATGCATTTGAATTGTGTTGTTGTTGAATATTGAATATCCTTTGGATTAGCAGGGAATGAACATCATCTGTCTTAGAAAAAGTATAGCCAGAATGCTTCTTTAAAGTGAGGATGATGAAACTTTGTCTTGTTTACTTTGGACATGTCATCGCTGGAGAGAGACATCATGCTTGCTAAAATACAGGGTCAACCTAGTACAGGCAACCATGCTGGCCTTCCAATATACATCCCTGCTTTTTCTAATGGTACCAATAGTTACTCCTCTTCCAATGGTGGGTCCACTTCTAGCCCACCTCCAGAATCAAGAAGAAAGCATGATTGTGTGATTTGCTTAGAGAATGAAGTTATTGCTGCCCTAGTTCCATGTGGCCACAACCTCTTCTGCATGGAATGTGCCAACAAGATCTGTGAAAAGAGAACGCCATCATGTCCAGTTTGCCAGACAGCTGTTACTCAGGCAATCCAAATTCACTCTTAACT
>NW_006408901.1:921706-923266 GCF_000296735.1 Chrysochloris asiatica
GCTCCGCGGGAGAAAGATGAGGCTTTCTACTCCCGTAAAGATTTACACCCTCGGAAACCCTATACAGGGTCGCTATGGGTCGGAACCGACTAGATGGCACATAACAACAACATAATGGTACTCCCCAGTAAACTTCCTAATGAATTCTTATGACTGTTATCAGGCTTTATTGGCATTAGTCTAAAGTTATTAGAAAACTTATAAAAGGCTGCTATGATAACACTAAACCTAAGTGGTCTCTTGTCTATTACTTTGGTTTGAATTATTAATATTATCCTGTAGACCCTGAGACATAGCTTGTATAAGAATTGTGAAAGCTGAAGTTCAACTTGGCTGAGTGAAGATAATCATAGGTTGTGTGGGCCTATGAGAAGTGTGTACTTGTAAGATTTCAAAATGATGGGTCCCAAAGCCTCACCAAATTACAAGTTTGTGGAGGCATTACCAATGATCCAGACACTTGCAGTGCTGCCTTCTTTACACTGCCAGTTTTGACAAAACAGGTTTGTTTGTGTTTTTATTTTATAAAAATGTATGCCTAATCCTGCAGGATTGCAAGTAACTTTTTAATGCATTGTGATTACTTAAGTGGTAAGAATAGGGCCGAAGGCAGTTAACTAGATCCCTGATTATTATTTGATACAAAAACTGCTACACTGACCTTCATCTCATCCAGAGTGTTCAAGGATAGCGTGATCAGTAGTAACTCAGGAATGCGGTTGTCTGGATTGTGAATTCCTACCCATTGCCACCCTTGGGGAATGTGAAAATGGCCACCTGTGTTTCCCCATTTCAGGAGAGGCTTTGGAATACACCTATTGGCTAATAGCTGAGGATGCAAACATTCCATTCATTAGTCTGATCAAGCTATTAATTTTTAGACTAGATCAAAATGTGAAACTTTTTTTTTCAGTCCATTTTTGTATTGTACATTATAAATATATTTTTGTTTTTTAATAATTTGGGGTTTGGGGAGAGGGAGCTAGGGATAGCAGTGCCCTGAGCATAACTCACTAAAGCAGCTGTGCCAGGCTCGTCAGTTGACTTCATTTAAAACTGTGTCCCATCAAAGGAAAGATTTCTCTGAAATACACTTTTACATTTCACCTGTGGATGTGTCTAAGTTCATCCTCAGTATGTTCCCAAATCTTTGCTGGCATTGAAAGGACAAAACATCATACTAGTGGGTTTTTCTACTAATTATTTTTTTGAAGCATTATTTTCCCAACACAAAAGAGCTTGTTTTCTCAGTATAATGAAAAATTGAAATCCTATGTGTATTGAATAGTAAATAGACAAATTTTATTTTTTATTTCCACTTGAAGAGCTACATTTCGTATAAAAGTTTACAAATAACTGTTTTTATTTTGATTTTTTTCAGTATAAAAAAAGTTGCCTTGATGGCATATTATGATGTGTAATGCTAATTGCTTGTAGGCTAGTTAAATGTCAGTATTGAAACCTAATCCTTAGCTGCCGTCTTATAGTTAGGAACGAATGTTCACGAAGCATGTGTTTGTATTTTATTGCATCATACACTGCAACTAACCAGCCAAGGAA
>NW_006408901.1:926202-927785 GCF_000296735.1 Chrysochloris asiatica
CATATTTTGGTGTTTTGTCGAAGATCAGTTGGCTGTACGTAGATGCTTTAATTTCTGGATTCTCGATTCTGTTCCATTGATCTATGTGTCATGGACTTTTTAAAGCCAACTCTGGCTGTACAATTTGGTGGTTTTATTTACACTCTTCACATTGTGCAACTGTTTTAGCTTGCCTTTGCCAAATTATTCCACCACCGTTGATAGGAAGTCATTCCCCCTAAGCTTGTCTTCTCGCCTTTTGAGATGCTCTTGTCAGTTTGATCACTAAAGATTAATCCTTGAAAGAGCTCAATGCTCAAGGCAGATATACTCTACTAATTTGGTGAAATTGTTTGGTTCATAGCAGACTTCTGGAAAAAAGTTTTGGTTTGAGGTGTAAGGTTTAAAGATTATCTCAGAACAATTGCATTGAGGGGGAAGCAGGTATCCAGCCGCAATGGAATCCAGAAGACCTGGATTCCATTCAGAATTTGTAATTTTGGTGTTTTGGTTCTTTTTTACTTCTATCTACCATCAATCATGCATCCGTGTGTATGTGTGTGTGTGTGTGTGTGTGGAACTAAATAAATGGAATTAAATAAAGCTATTGACTCAGTGCAGTGTGTGTTGAATTTTCATATGCTAATGTCTTGATGTATGGCGCTGTAGGATGAGCACTGGGAGAGCTAACTGAAAAGTTGGCAGTTTAATTCTACCAGCCAGGGAAATGAGGGAAACCTTCAATGAGATGTATTAAAACAAAGACCAAATCAATGGACATATTGTGAAGATCACAAAGTGTTGGATAGTGTTTCCTTCTGTTATATATAAGGTCACTTTGAGACCAATTGAGGGCACCTACCAGCAAGAGTTTATTAATTTAATGGGTTCATTGTATATTTTAAATGGCAGTTCATTGATGTTTAAATGTGTGGCCAAAATATACCATTGTTCTGTTGACTATATTTACACTTGTCTTTTGTGAACAGGAGATCTTAATTAAAATATAATGAACTTATCATTCTTGTTCTTATGGTTAATATTTTCTATTTTTTAAAAAATCTGTCCCTACTCTGGGGCCATGAAAACATTTTCTTTTTGTGTTCTGAAATATTAATGGCTTTAAGTTTTAATCTACCTGCAATTGATGTATGTGACTTATATTCAGTAGAATTCCCTTTCCTCTTTAATTATATATATATATAGATATCCAAGTGCCTTAGTGAGCTCTGGTAGCGTAGTGGTTACGAATCGGGCTGCGAACCTTAAGGTCAGCGGTTTGAAACTACCAGCTGCTCCGCGGGAGAAAGATCAGGCTTTCTACTGCCGTAAAGATTTACACCCTTGGAAACCCTGTACAGGGTCGCTATGGGTCGGAACCGACTCGAAGGCACTTAACAACAATAATCCAAGTGCCTTAGTGAACCACTTGCTGAGCAGTTGGTGATTTTCAGTGACATATATGTTGTAAATCAAGTGTGGGCTAGTTTCTATAATACCGTGGCTCTATTTATCTGCCTCTATGAGTTGTGGTGTTGGAGGAGAATACTAAAAGTGCCATGGACTGCCAAAAGAACAATAGATCTATTTTTGAAGAAGTGCAG
>NW_006408901.1:927885-938283 GCF_000296735.1 Chrysochloris asiatica
TATATGTAGGGAAGTCATAGGGATTATAAATTCAATTTGAGTAAAGTTTAAAAACCATATATTTTATGATAAAGGGCCTTTAACTTAAGATGGCCAAAGCACTGATATTATATATTTGCTCTAAAGAGAATTATAAGTTTAATTTTTCTGATATTAAAAGTTACTTAATAAAGACTTGTTTCCAATAAAATAAATAAATAAAATACAGGGTCAGCAAAAAGAGGGAGAAAATTAATGAAACGGCTTTACATAATGAATACAATAATGGGCTATAAAACCTAGAGATGATTATGATGACCCAGGACCTAATGAATAGATGCCGACTTGACAACCCTAGCAATAAAACAGCATCAAAATTATTTTTTACCAAATATATGCTTTGGATAAGAAACAACAAATAAACAAAGCAAAGTGTTCATTCTGATTCAGCATTTAACCAAAGTATTACAAATATTCTAGTAAAAGTACTAAATAGAATTTCACAAATAGTCTTGAAGATCAATGGTTTGAATCAAAGAACAAAAAAAAGAAACAAAAAGAATGTGGAAATGGAGCTAATATTGGTATGTATTATGATCAAACAATACACTGTAACAACAAGAACAACAAAACAGATTTCAGACTCAGACAGATTTGTGCAAAAACTGGACATAGAAAACTAAAGAAATGCATCACCTTCCTTCCAGACAGTGTGCTAATCTAATAAAATGGTCTTCAAAATAATGTCCTTATTATAATTATTTTTTCAGAAAAATGAAGTGTGCTGCCACTTATTTGTGGCATTGTAGGATAAGCACTGAACTTCTAGCCATATGGTTGGAGGTGAAATCCACCAGTTGTTCCTAGGAAAATCCTATGCAGGGTTATGAGTAGGCACTGACTTGACAGCACTAAATAAAAGGATCTGAACTCTATATGTAGCTTTGTGCATGCCTCAGGGAACCAAGAAAGAGGAAGTGATCCTCTGCTGTTTTCTGGAAACTGAATAAATCAAAATATGTACATATTATGTAGGGATAACTATGATTAATCAATTTTCATTTAACACAATTTCCATTTATATATTCATTCTCAAAAAGAACTCTGTTCAAGAAACAGCGTTACCAGAGAAGCGGGAAGAGAGAGAGAGTAGCTGAGGACTCTAGACTCATGGAACTAGAAAGGCTGTGGGCTGGCAGACAGGAGGCTGGCATGTAAAATGTGCCCTTTGGTTGTTTGTTGTTGTTGTTAGGTGCCATCCAGTAGATACAGACTCATAGCGACCCTATGCACAATAGAATGAAACACTGCCCGGTCCTGGCCCAACCTTACAATTGTTGTCACGCTTGAGCCCACTGATGCTGCCATATTGCCAATCCATCTCGCTGGGGGATCTTCCTCTTTTTCTCTGACCCTCCACCTTACCAAACATGATATCCTTCACCAGTGACTGGCCAGTCCCTTAAACATTAGATATTCCTGTGTCTTTCTGTGCACACTAAAAAAAGGAAAAGAAAATGGGAACAGAAGCAAATACAGTTAAGCAATGGTGCATGCAGGGGATTATAATCATTGCAATGAAACAAAATTCGATTGGTTGAGTGCAAAATAGATGTTCTGCCATGTAAACTATCACTCAGTTCACAATAAAAGCATTAAAAAACCTCTAAATAACTTTAAAAAACTCTGTTCTTAACGTCTCTCATTTTGTCAGTATGTGATTATTATAGTCTCCAAAGAAATACAAGTTATCATTCTTGATTTATTTTTCTATTATTATATATGTATATAATAAACATATATACATTTTTTTCCCAGTGAGGTACTTGGTTATAATCCATCCTTTATCTGAAAATATCTCCAGTATCTGCCTTGTCTATTCCATTTCCATAGACACCACTTTACTCCAGGCTTTAAGCTTTATAACAAACCTAGATTGCTAATTAGCTTCCTCAATGATTTACCTATACCAGTAACTCCCATCTAATCCACATGTACACTTCCATTACATGAAATTTTCTAAAACAGCATTTTCATTATCTGACCATCATGACTAACTCTTATATATGCTTACAATAAAGTCATTATTCTTACTGTTTTCTCACCTCTGAGTCATCTTGATAGTAAATTAATAATTTTCTGTTATTGTTCTACAATTACATATTATATCTCATCCCATTAACTGTGATCTCTTTAGAGTTCAGGGTTACATAGTCCTCTTCTCATAAAATCCCCAATATATTATGCTATGTTTCGCTCAATGATTCTCAGGAAACACTTGTTGATTTGAAACAAAAATAGTGGCATTTCTACCTAACAAATTGCCTTCTCTTGCTTCCTGGATAATTTCACAAAGAGTTTATGTCACAGAGACAAATAAATTTCAACAGCTATCTATATTTCACTCCTACTATTCAAGTTTTTTTTATTTATATCAATTATACTAATTGGTAATAATTTAAAGTCTAATATATTTTGAACTTGCAACTAAAGTAATTAATAGAACCCCTAGAAGCATATTTTTTTCAAAGTATTATGAATGTTATTGTGCTTTCAATTGGTAATTTTTTAAAATCAACCAATCACTGAAGAGAAACAGAAAGGAAATAAAATTATATTAAAACATGTACCATTCCCTAAAAGTCGAGACTGTAAATTCCAAAAAGGCAAAGTTCCCTCCCCCCCAAAAAAAGCTAAAGAGGATAGAGAGAAACTCTGTTAACTGATGGTATGTGGAAGGGATTATAATCAATGTAATGAAACAAGGTATATGAATGTTTGAATGTGAAACCAATGATGTGCCCTGAAAACTTTCACTCAATCCACAATAAAAACCTTAAAAACAAACAAACAAACAAAAAACATGTACCATTATTCAAAAGGAAAGATAGCAACTTTATGCATCACCAACAGAAATTAAGCTTCTTACCTTGGAAGTATAAAGAACACTCCATTATTGTGATAAAAAAATGATGTTGAAAGAAAAATCATTTCAACAAGTTTTCATAATGAAACTCTGTGAGCAAATAGGCAAATAAAAATTTTTATTTGGAAAGCAGTAAATTGTCCTTTAAAAAAGGACAAAATGTCCTTTGAAAATTCCAGGAATGAGTAAAACATTATATAGTTTATGACGTTTGTTTTGTTTTAATTCAGATTAAGTTGGTTTAAGACATTAAATAAATGAAGTCACAAATATTAAATTCCCTTCATGTTTAAATAATTTATTTGATGTTTGAGACTTGTGTATTCATCTCAATACTTGACATACTTATCTGTAGGACACAAAAAATAGTGGTCTGTTTAAAAGACCTCAGTAAATGACAATATATTTTAAAATGCACTTTTGAGTACAAATATTTCCAATGAGAAGAAGAATAGCTGTTGAATGGATAGATACTATTAAATTCAGAGCATTTCTGAAATTTACAAATGTATATCTACTTTTTGCTTTTTAACTAAATGAACACAATCACTTAAAAATAGGTGTGTCAGTGTATGTATACCTGCAAACAAACAACATGCAAAAACATTTTGAAGTGGAAAAATTTTAATGAACTGCCAAAATTCTACAATAACTGTCATCCACAGACTCCACATGCAAACACTACTTGTCTAATACTTGTTAGAGCAAATAAGAGAGCAAATTGTTAGAGCAAATAAGCAGAATTCCTTGACAAAACTTTTTTTAAAATGTAAATAGAGAAAACAGAAATCCACTTCTTACTTGAAGAGTACATAAAATAATCTCTATAATATGAGTCATATATACACATAGCATCATGTAAGCTCAGAAAATAACATCTTCTTGTACACATACCTATAGTATTATACATACACTTATAGTACATGCTTAGCATATGTCATCACTGGAAGCAAACAGGCAATGAAAACAGTGGCAGGAAAGAAACTATCTATTAAACACTTAAAAACAAAAGATATAACAAGGATTTGGAATGTATATGTAAGGGAAAGGACTGTTGGGAAAGTAAGCAGAAGGTAACAGAAACCAATTAAAACAGAAAACAGCAACTACTAGTAATTATAAGAATGAATCACAAAAGTTAAATGGGTGCAGTGGGAAAGTTGAAAAGATATTTTCCTCCTTGCTTTAAGCTATATACAAAATGTTGTTGCTAGCCAAAACCCAGTTGGAATGTGAGTTGGCTAAACTATATGAATCATAGGATAGACTTTCCAAAACTATAACACAGGGTTGTTCTGAATAACAAATGAGTATCAGCTATGAAGATGCTCCACAAACTACGAAGTGCTACACTCATGTATGACAAAAATTATTTGCACAATATTTAAATTCAATCTTTCTTTCCAGTTCTGGAAAGAGCAAACCATGAGCTCCACTATCAAAGATTTTCATACAAAGT
This sequence comes from Chrysochloris asiatica, assembly GCF_000296735.1. Taxonomy (NCBI): domain Eukaryota; kingdom Metazoa; phylum Chordata; class Mammalia; order Afrosoricida; family Chrysochloridae; genus Chrysochloris; species Chrysochloris asiatica. Next base: position 932,250 of record NW_006408901.1, read on the forward strand.
AAGGCTCCATAGTCATAGTGAAGCCTGACTTTGAAAGGAGAGCTAAGATAGTGACAAACTCATCAAAAGGAGAGGTATGCAGATATACATATGGGCAATGTCAGAACTCCTAGCATTTCCTTGCAGCAATTTTTGGGGGTAGATTATTCAGTGGAAAGAAAAAAAGAGATTCACTTTCATGTTTCACTCTAACTCTAATGAAGTTTCATTGTTTGCACACGGATAGAATTAAATGATCCTATGGCAATTAACAACAAAAAAATATTAGTCCCTTAAAGCAGAAAGGACTGAAAGGGTTAAAAAATTATATAAATTCATAAAAAATTCCAAAGCATATATTTTCCTCTTACATATGAAAAACTGAAAAAGATGAAAAGTCTAAGGTATGCTAGCTGTGTGTGTGCATTGCTATGAGCATTTCACAGCTAGAAAATGAAAATTCAGTGAGACTAATTTATTCAAAGTTCATTTACTCAATACTACAGAGCTCAAATTTGAGTCTAGCTCTGATTTAACTAGAAATCCTGACTGGCATTTTCTATACCACCACCACCACGGCCTCCCTTCATCAAAAGACAAGACACTAGAAAGATAAACAGTGAAAACAGCCAACACATAGTTTTGGGTTTCTTTTCTTGTTAGCACTACTACTTGTTAAGAAATGTGTTGGTAGTGAATAATATATTTCCATTGTTGTTGTTGTTGTTAAGTGCCGTGGAGTCGGTTCCGACCCATTACACTTCAATAAATGCCCTAAACAGCATTTCTTCCTCCCCTGATGATTAGTAACTCTATAAGGACAATTCATCACATCAGAAACATAGGTAATAATGTATCATCAGCTGCTAATATCACAAAAAGAGAAAACCAGATATTATGTGAAACTTAAAATAAACACAACACCATCTACAAAATATTCTTTCTCCCAACAATGAAAGTACTCCCCAACAATGCTATTTTAATCTTATCAAGCCTCTATATCAAACTATCAGTTTGAGAAAATAGAGGGTAGAGGAACAGGGATGCAATCTGCACAACTTGAACTGTGTGACAAAAGACACAAATCCATTTCTTCAACAAATGAAATTTATAGGGAAAAAATCAATAAAAGGGGAACCGACTCCACGGCACATAACAACAACAACAACAACAAGACTTAATAAGCACTCAAAGATTTGTAAAAATCATGGATATAAAAATCATTAAAACAAATGCCATTTGTAAGACAATTAGAAATTTAAACCCTGCTTGAATATTTGTTGATGTTTAAAATTACTATTAACTTTAAATATGGTAAGTTAATTGCAGTTGTACTTCAAAAAAGCCCATAGCTTTTAGAGAATTATACTAAATACTTATTAATATAATAATGTGATTCTTGGTATTTGCTTCAAAATAATACTGGAAGAGAGGCAGTGAGTGGGGTGTAACTAAAAAAAAAATGTTCATGAATTGATAATTGTTGAAGCTGGATACATTTGAAATATTTGTAAGGGGAAAAAAATGTCCTAATTACTTTCAAGGGAATAAACATTTTCATGGAATCACAGAGCTGTAAAGGGCCTTGTAAACAATCACTGTAAAGCTCCTCATTTTATAACTAAGGAAAATTAAGGCTCAGATGGATTAAGTTACTTGCTCAACGTCACAAAATCTGTCAATTCCACCCTGAAGATCAGAATTGAAATCACTTATTTGTAGTCCAAGGATCTATTCTTTTGCAAACCAATAAGAAATGACTGTTTAAACATTTAGTCCAGAATACCCTCAAAACTGAATGTAATGGGAGTAAGCCAGGGGATGATGAATGAATAGAATTCATACCAAAAATGAGCTGCCAGTTACTGTGATAAGGTCTGTTTCTCTCTGAGAACCAGGGTTTCCTACTGGACTGGAGAGCCCAAATGGGGTTTCTTCCTCCCGTTCAAAGAAGTCAGGGTCAGAATGTCCGTTCCATTCCACTTTAGTTGGCGCCAGTAGTTCTGAGACATTGTTATCACAAAGGGCGCTTGAAGGAGTCAGAGTATCTGTGTCCACTGTTAACTTATTACTGGGGGTCAGAGCTTGGGGCTCTTGACTTGAGTTCTTTATAGACAAACAGCCCAGAGACCCCAATGGCCCTGCACTTATATTTGGGACATCATCCATATCTAAGGTGCTCTGCTGAAAACCTGAGGCCGTTGTTCCAAAAAAGAGAGAGGTATCCAGACTTTGAGGAAGGTCACTATTGGTCACCAAGGCCCGAGGGTCCACGGTTTGCCCTAAGGAATTATTATTATTATGAAGGGGGTTCCCTACAAGAGTTGAACTCACAGAAGATACATCAATAGTCAAGATTCCAGAGTTCACCATGGCTGAATCCAATATTGTGGCAGAACTATTGCCAGACACATCAGAAAAGAGAGACACTAGGTCTGCATCACTAAGATCGCTCTGTCCCTGGTTGGTAAGTTCATTGCTGGGTGTAAGAGAATTCGAAGCTTCTAGCTGAGCTAAGAGATCCTGACCAAGGTTATGCCTTTTGGCCATGTGGGTCCTCATACTGTGCTTGGATGTGAAGAGTCTATTACAAGCAGAGACTGGGCAATGGCTTTTCCAAGTGTCTACATCCTGCAGATGCTTCTTGGAGTGAATGTAGAGACTACTGCGAGCAGAGAACCTGGCACAACAGCCTTCCACGGGGCACACAAAAGGCTTTGTGCCCAAGTGGGTTATGCTGTGACCTTTTAGATGCTCGGCCCTGGTGAATGATTTCCCACAGCCTTGCACAGGGCATGTGAACCTCCGGTCATCCTCGTGTTTCCTTTTGTGCCTTAAGAGCTTGGACATGCTGGTGAAGTTCCAGCCACAGCCATCAAAGTCACAAAGGAAAGGTCTCTCACCGGTGTGGCTCCGAAGATGAATTTTCAGCCTACAGGCCTTGTCATATTGCTTGCTGCAGCCAGGAAAAGAGCAGGAAAAGAGTTCCTGTTCCCTGAAATGGGCGCGGTTATGTGAAAACAGGGCACTCACTGTGATAAATGTCTTCTTGCAACCGGAAAACGCGCACTGGTAGGGCCTCTCAGGTTCAAAGTGACTGCGCTGGTGGACGCTGAGTTTGGTCTGTGTGGGGAAGCTCTCCTCACACACCTCGCACTTGAATGAGTTCTCCTGCTCATGGCCTTTCATATGAGCCTTGAGGTTGTAAACTGTGGTGAAACTCTTGCCACAGCCCTCCACAGGGCATCTGAAGGGCCTCAGTTTGTCGTGGGACTGCAGGTGTCGCTTGAGTTTGTAGGAGGTGGTGAAGGTCCAACCACAACCGCTCAGGGGGCACTTGAAGGGCCTCTGACCCTGACTGCTGCTGTGTGTCAGCAGGTGCACTTTCAGTTGGTGCTTCTTGGTGAAGGTCTGCCCACACTGTGCCTCAGGGCACACATAGAGCATCATGCTTGAGCTCAGGCCCAGTGGCCCGTGGAGGCCCTCAGGGGCTACAGAAACCACCGCTTTTTCCTCAGGCGCCTGAATAGGCTCGGGTTCCTGTGACTCTGCCAGCAAGAGGTCAGGCGGCAGCTCAGGGCAGTTTAAGTACTGCCTGGTGTGTGGCTCCCCAGTCTGCTTGATGATGATTTCCCCAGATTCCCAAGCGGGAGGCGGGGGCGTGGCCAGGGTGAGGACCCCGTTCTCAAAGCGCAACAGCAGGTCTTGGTTGTGAATGGTGACGGTGCCAGCAAAGGCAATGGTGGAGCTGGGGCTTGGAGCAGGAATCTGAGACCCGACAGGACTTGAGGACGAGCAGCAGGGATCCAGCTCAGGACGGCCTGCATGGTTTGCGCCGCACTCTCGCCCCTGGAGTCGCGGGCCCGGCGCGGCCTCCTCCCTCCACACGGGCCCTGCGACCTGGCCGACACCTGCGGTCTCCACGTCGCCACCCACCGGGTCTAGCAGCACTAGGAAGAAGTCGTCGCCACAACCAGCGTGATCGGTCTTCGGCGCCAGCGGGCTCGGGCCCGGGCCCTGTGAGACTGCTTGGGCCTGCTTGCGTTGCAGCCCAGGACCGCCATCTTGGGGCCCCCGGAGCGGTAGCAGGCGGCGCGCGGGGGGCTGGCAAATTCGCGGATCAGGCCCTCCATGCACCTGGCTTCCTGCAGGGTCGCTGCTGCCATAATCGCCTTGTAGTGTCCTGCGATTTGTGAGCAACCTGGGGATTTCCATCTCTGCGTCCGTGAGGCTCTGCTGGAACCAGAGCTGCGGAGGAGGCACGACCCCGCCCCCTGCCGGGGGCCCAAGCATGTTCCTGAAGAGAAAAAAAATGTGCAATGCGCAGAAACTGGCCCTATCAGATATTAAAACGTATTTAACGCCACAGTGATTTAAATATTCTGGTATTCACACGAGACAAAACGGGTCTCTAAAACAGGATAAGAACCCAGAAGCAGATCCTGGTATGCATCAATAATTTCCACAATTGTTATTAGTAGATAATCAATGGGAAATAACAACTCTTTCAATACACGGGTTATCTATCTTTTATTAGCAACTTAAATCCATGTCTCACTCTATCTACTATAAATAAACACACCCCTAGCCTATTCCAGTAGTCCTGATGTGGTAGGCTAAGCACTGGACAATTAGCCACAAGGTCAAAGGTTCAACCCACCAGCTGTACCTCTGAAACCCTATTCAGGGTCACTATGAGTCAGATTCAAGTTCATGATAGTTAACAACAACTAAGAAATCCTGGTTGGACAGTGCTTTAAAAAACTCTACTGCTAACCTAAATTTTCTCCACTGGAGAAAAATGTGACATTCTGCTTCAGTAAAGATTACAGTCTTGAAAACCCTACAGAGCAGTTCGACCATATCCTAAAAATCAGAATCCACTCTATAGAAGTGGGTTTGGTGTTTTGGTTTGAGTAGCCCCTTTTACTGATGCGTAGTTCTTTGTGGCAAAGCACTGCTGGATGAACGGATGGATACACGAATGAATGGATGGCTGATGAAGTTGCTGAGAGAATAAACTGCTAGCATTTCTACTGAAAACGTACCCCACCCCCCACACACAAGACTTCAACAGCCAAAATAGTCTTGAGGAAGGTCCTAATAGAAATTTGTAATGATTAGAATGAGTTCTTGTTGTTAGGTGCCTTAGAGTTGGTTCTGACACAGAGCAACCTTATATAGGGTTTCAGAGGCTATAAATTGTTATGGAAGCAGAAAACTTCCCCTTTCTTCCAGGATGTGGCTGGTAGATTCGAATTGTGACCTTGTGGTTCGCAGGTCAACTTACAACCCACTATGCCACCAGGGCTCCAGAATGAGTGAGATGGGGTCAAAAACAGATTAGTACTGCTCAACCAAGAAATGCAAGGCCTGGACAATACAATAATGCACACTGAAATTTGGAAAACCCTAACCCACTTTGGTTCTCTCTGTACTTTTCACCATCCAAACCAACTCTGCCTTTCTACCTGAAGGTTACACCTGTGGTAAATTTCATGTCCAATCTCATGGCACAATGAGCACATTCTTCAGCATACTCTTGAATTAACCATGTTTCTGAACAGGATGCACCAATTAAATTTCTAAGTCACTACATTAGACTCTCCCAAGAAAACTGCACAGATGACCTTGTCCCATATCCGTGGGTTGTCTTGCTCCCATCTAAGTGTGGTGATCCACTCTCAATGCAATGAACTCTGTCTAGCAATAGTATTAATTTTGATGAAAATCCATTTGGACACTCCATCAGGAAAGACTAACACTAGAAAATGAGTCTTTCTATTATTTCCTGTTATTTTATCATACAAATTTCCAAACATTCTGAAAAGTTGGAAGATTTCTGTAGTTACTACTACCTAGATTTTACAGTTAAACGTTTGCTCCTTTTATTTATTAATTTTTTTTATATTTAATTTTTTGTGTGTGAAAATGTGAGGGGACTTCAAATAGGTCACAGAAAAATGTCATGGACTTTTTTTTTTTTTTAATTAAATGTTTTTATTTTGCATTGAGTGAAAGTTTACAGGGCACATCATCAGCTTCACATTCAACC
>NW_006408901.1:942776-952951 GCF_000296735.1 Chrysochloris asiatica
GTCAAGTGTGGCAGCGGTGGTGGGGTTGGCCCAGGATCAGACATTGTTTCGTTTTGCTGTGCATGGGGTCACTATGAGTCGGTTCCAACTTGATGGAACCTGACAACAACAACAACATAATACCACACAGTTTTAAGCACTACAGGTCTGTAGGCATTTCTGGTATCTGATGCAAGTCAGTTATATCTTGTTCTTTAAAAATGTCTTGGCTAATTTTGGTCTTTTTCAATTACATTTTAATCATCAGTTTGGTATAACAAGCTCAGACAAAAGTATGGTTGGGATTTTAATTAAGTTCTTTTCAATATTTAGTTTTCACTCTACGAATGCAGTTTATCTCTCCTTTTAATAATATCTTCTTTAATGTACCCCAACAATAGTTTATATTTTTGACATAAGTGAAAGATATGACTCACATACTTCTATACTCTATCTGATGCTTCTATTTTCTAAATTTGTTTCCACTAAATATCATGTCTACCATGTCTTCCACATTTAGCATGTTTACAGTGATGCTTGTAAATAGCATGTTTGTATGTTGATTTAGTAACCTAAAAACATCTGAACTTTTTTTGTTGGAAAAATGCATTTGTCTGTGAATACTTGTAAAATTTTATATGCACAATCATATATCATATCACCTATAATGCCAGTTTTACTTCTTTCTTCTCATATAATGTACTTAGTTTTTGCCTTACTCTACTCTAGAAACACAATTGAATAGAAGTGGTGATATTAAGTATCCTTGTCTCCATGCTACTTTTAAAGAGAAAACATTTAGTGATTCTCTTTTAAGGATGATGTGTGCTATAAATGTTGCATCTGTAGCAGTGTAGTTCCAATTAGGTCATAAAAAGTATACAGTGATATATGCAGGGAAGTTTAGTATAACAAATTATTAAACTATGATAAAGTGTAAGAAATTGTTCATGTTGTTGTTAAGTGCCATCAAGTCGGTTCTGACCCATAGTGACCCTGTATAGGGTTTCCAAGGAGCAACTAGTGAGCTTGAACCACTGACCTTGCAGTTCAAACTGACTTTTCAGTCCAGCACATTAACCCACAGCACTATGCCAGGACTCCAAATTGGCCATAAGTGCTATAAACTAACCAGCTGCTGTCAAGTCTGATTCCAACCCATGGAGATCCTACCTGTGTTGGAGTAGAATTGTGTGCCATAGGATTTTCAATAGCTGATTTTTCAGAAATCGATTGCCATGTCTTCCCTCCTGTTGTCTTCTGGGTGGACCCTAACCAACAAACTTTTCATTAACAGATGAATATTCAACATGAAGAAAACTATACAGGAAAAACTTTTAATAGGGACCCCTTCCAATGCTGGAGTTCAGACCACATTGAAGAAAATGTTTCAACATTTTCACTGGATTGCTGAAGCCAAGCTGGTCTACAAAAGGAAACAACTTTGTGGAGCACAGTGGTGTTTTCAAGCCATAGATGTTTGCCAGTGTATGGACTTACAGGGGCGGAAGCAGGGGGCAGTCTTTGAGGTAGGAGGCTTGGAGCACAAAATGTCCCTGTGTTTACTTTCATGTTGGCTTTAGTGTTAGAAGGGCACCAGTGATGGGGAGACTACACAAGATGAACCTAGTAATGGGGGAAGTTAAAGCAAAGGATCAGAAGGAATCAGTAAGTAGGATGCTTGGAGCACTGACTGTCCTCAAGTCACAGGAAGGTTGCAAAGGACCAGGCCACATAAGAATGCCAAGTTTACTGTGAGTTCATTGTTCTGGACAAATGCCTGGGATAGCACTGCAGATGTCTTCATACCTACACTACACACCCACCTTCTTATAGTCAGAAATCACAAAAGAACAGTTCCTCCTTCAGTGTCTCTACTGTGCCATATACAACGAATGCATAACAGCATGCTTACTGTAAAGGAGGAGTGCTGAGAGGAATTTGTCCTTTGTCAGACATCATATATTGAAGAGCAACTTTGGAACTGAGATGCAATAGAATGATGATTGACTTTGTATTATTTCTAAGATTGTACATGCTCCTTTTAATTCTTGGTTTGTGGGAATGGTATCCACTAATAGAGATAATCTCCCAATGTTATGTTGTTGTTAAGTACCATGTAGTCGGTTCAGACTCATAGTGACCCTGCACAGGGTTTCTGAGGCTGTAAATCTTTACAGGAGCAGAAAGCCTCATCTTTCTCCCGTGGAACAGCTGGTAGTTTTGAACTGCCGACCTTGAGGTTAGCAGCCCAATTTTGTAACCACTACATTACCAGAGATCCTTAGTTATTGTTAAATGTTGCCAAATGGGTTCCAACTCAGAGTGACCCTGTATAGGGTTTCCAAGAAGTGGCTGGTGGGTTTGAACCTCCAACCTTATGGTTAGCAGTCCAGTACTTATCCTACAGTGTCACACCAGGACTCTGCATAGAGATGTGTTATTGTTGTTATTATGGGTGTTACAGGATTTTGTTGTTGTTGTTATGTGTCCTGGAGTCAGTTGTGACTCATGGCGACCCTGCATAAGGTTTATGAGGCTATAAATCTTTGCAGAAACAGAAAATCTCATCTCCCATGGATCTCCTATAACTATAGGGTTTATGAGGCTGTAAATCTTTGCAGAAGCAGAAAATCTCATCTTCTGAGGATCTCCTGGAATCATAGACCTTGTGGTTTGCAATCCAGTGCTTATAAGAGTCTAAAATCGTAAGCACCTGGTATGTATAAATAAAGCAATCTTAAAGCGGAGTCTTAACTCCGTTTTAAAGTCTTGATGTAAGTCTAGAATTCATGTTGAATTTTAAAAGCTGTCTTTGCTAACAGCAGTTCCTCTCACCTTTATGTTGACCTAACATTGATGCTGACCCTATATTTCCTCGAGAGGACACTGTTTTTTAACTCTGAGGTCTGTCAGGTGTAGGATATCCCAGTCTATTCCCAGATGATCTTTCATGTATAGGCAAACAGATGCAAGTGGTAATAGTTTATAACTGAAGGAACTGGTTGCACAACATTGTTGATAATCTTTATAATGGACCCCAGAAACAGGTATAATTGAGAAAACAATTTTATAGCAGGTTACCAGAAAAAAAGAAAGAAAGAAAGAAAGAAAGAAAATCTGCCCTGCCATTGTCCTGTGCCCATCCTGTAATGCACTGAAGAGCAGGCATGCTTGCAATTAAGTGACTTTACGAATCATATAATCCCATACATTCTTCATCGAATTATCCCTGCTAAATGCCCACTTTTAAATATCCTATATTTGAATCCCCTACTTATCTTTCAACCAACAGTGATTTTGTAACTTTTAGTTTCCATTCAGCAGTACAAAATTGCTTTGTTTCTCATTGTCCAGAAGAATGTCCATTTTAACTCTGAATTTGAATATCTTTCTTTTCTGAACTGACTCTATCCCTGAATAAACATCATTTGCTTTCACTTTAAGCAGTTTCCCTGATGTTGCTCTATGACCTACCATCCTATTGTTTCTCCGGTAAATTAATGATTAAAGCAAAAGTTATAACTGGTTTAGGAATTTTGAAAGACACTGAGGATTCTTTCTGGTCCTAGGGTACCCTGACATGAACTGAGTTTTCTCAGAAATCCTGGCTCTGGCAAAAAGACATGACACATCCTTAGAACAGACAATCTGTAAGCCTTGAATTCTTGTCTTAGAGAGGTTTTGCTTATTCCATTTGCAAGGAAAAAAAAAAACAAAAAAAAACCACCTCCCATTGCTATGAAATTACTTCTCTCACAATAAAAGTAACTAGTAAATGTTCACAAGGATAGACATCCTTGGCCTTAAATGCTGCTCCTTTCTTCTGGTGGCTGCTCTTCAGGCAAAGCAGGGATACAAGAAGCTTTTTTTTTTTTTTAAGTCAAGTCATAAAGAGCCACAAACTTGGAGGAACAGGCAGTAGATTCCTGCGGTAGTCTTAAAAAGTGTACATATCTATCTATATTAGCAATTTAAGTGCTTAAATTTCACTTTTCCCAATTGATTTTAAACTACAGAATAAAAAAATAATTAATGGGAGAAACACGGTACATTTTTTTGTGTGTGTGATTCTTAAGTATTAAAAATCCATTACTTTGTGATTGAATGGACATACCTTACTAGGAAGGAGAGCTGTCTTAAATCATATTATGATTTTCATATATGTGCATGTTAAATAGAATAAGATATCGCTGGAGAAGGATATCATGCTTGGTAAGGTGGAGGGTCAGAGAAAAAGAGATGGATTGGCCAAGTGGCAGCATCGATGGACTCAAACATGGCAACAGTAGTGAGGTTGGCCCAAGCTCAGGCAGTGTTTCATTCTCCTGTGTATAAATTCACTATGGGTCAGTACTGACTCAATGGCACCTAACAACAACAACAAAATCACGAGGGAAAAATAACTTTATTGTTGCTTACCTTTAATAACTCTCTTCCTGGGACTGCTAAAAAAAAGAAAAAGCATATTCACATCCTGTGTTCAGAAGACAAATTAAATGATACAAAGTTCATGCAAAGAACTGGATTGGTTTCTGTTCCAGACCTCTGGAAAGGGAGTTTGTACATTAAATGCTGCTTCTGCCTGCTGTCTGGTCCAACTCTCTTAACTCTGACATTCTGGCATGGTGAGACCACAAGGTCGATGGTTCAAACTCACAACCCTATTCAGGGTCGCTATGAGTCAGAACCAACTAGAAAGCACTTAACAACAACAACAACAAGCTAAGGTCTGCTCTGTGGGAAGTTGTTGTCAGTAGATTCACAAGCTGACCACCTTGTGGTATTCACTTAGTTAGTGCTAGAAATAACTGAGCCTGGTTTTATGCAAGCATGTACTTCAACTGTGGGTTTTGAAGGAGTGCAGTTCCTCCATATTGGTAGGAATGAAATTTGGGAGGTCTCCCTACACCAGCAATGCTGGGAGGGACCTTCCAGAGAACACATCTTACCACTGACACTAAGAGTGAGTTCTTACACTTCTGTGCAAGACAGAAGAAAGAAAGAGGAGGTGTAGGTAGTCAACAAGAAGGCACCATTCTTACTCACTGTATCCATCACCCTTGCCTTCCACAAGGTTTGGTACTTCCTGAAAATGCAAGTAATTGTTTCTCCCTAGTCCAGTTAAGGAGTCCTGGTGTGGTACTTCAGGATAATGCACTAGATCACAAGGTGAGATTGAGTCACAAGGTCAGCAGTTCAAACTCACTAACTGCACCTGGGAAACCCTAAACAGGGTTGCTATGAGTTGGAACCAACTCAACAGCACTTAACAACAGCAACAACGGCCCAGTTGGAAGGTGAGGATGGGGATGCTGACATAAAATGTATGTTTCCACCTAGCAAACAGCTCCGCTTTTGGTGAAATTGACAACTACTGCACAATGGAAAGTTGCTCCCCTCCCAGAATATAGTAAAGTTCCCAAGAATGCCCAAGTTCCCTTACATTAATTAAGCTTCTTTTTTCAATCAAAGTTTCTCTGGGCACAACCTATACAATGCCATCGATTCAATTCTGACTATGCAACTATATAGGATAGAGTGGCTCCCAATACTGTAAATATTTACAGAAGCAAATTATCTTATCTTTCTCTCATGGGTTTGCTAGTGGGTTCAAATCACTAATCTTCTGGTTAGGACCATAATACTTAACCCACTGAACCACTAGGGTTCCTTCTTTAGGTGCAAGGCTAGTAAAAACACCAAAACCACACTCAGAGCTCACATGTCCACTCCAAGCCTTTGTCTATGCCACAATGTGCATGCTCAGAAACCTTCAGAATGGCTCTAGGAAATTTGATTCCATGGTATGAACATTTCTGCATTGTTCTTTCCCCATGGAGCATCTATGCTGGCCAAGAAATTAAACTAGAATCTGACTGCCTGTCTTAGTTATTTAATTCTGCTATATCACAAATAACACAAGTGCATGGCTTCAACATACATGGATTCAACATAAGCTAGAAATCTCAATTCAGAGCACTAGCTCTGGAGAAAGGCCCTTGTCTCCTTTCAGCATTTGTAGTCCCAGAATTCCTTGTAGATTTCCATGTATCTTAACATCAGTCTTTCCCTGGAGCTAGGAGCTTAACAATGCAGGGCCCCAGGTCCAGAGGATGCATTTCATTCCCGGCTCTTCTTTCTAGGTGGCAGTAGGTTCCTCTGAGCTCTGCTTGCTTGTTTAATATCTTTTATATTACAAAAGAAATGGACTCAAGATACAACCTAATTCTGTAGATTGTATTCTGCCTCATTATCATCATAGAAGGAAGGATTTACAACACATAGGATAATCACATCTGAGATGATCACATCAGATCACATCATGAGAGTAATTACATCATATTCTACATCTCATCATGGAGGTAATTACCACATTCTAACTGCTAAATTCTAGTATTGGTACAGTGCTGTAAGATAAGCACTGGACTGCTAATCACAGATTGGAGGTTCAAACCCACCAGTGGCTCCTTGGTTGCTATGGGTTGGGACCAACTCAAAGGCACTTACCAAAAACAACAACAGCAACTGTTAAACCACTGAGAATTGACAATTCTCAATTGCCCAGCCAAATTGACACAGAACCTTAACTATCACACTAACTGAGCCCTTCATAGAAAAACTGTGCAAGAGTATGTGGTTTGGAAGGGATATACCAGCTATCTGCTCAGAGGAGAACTGTGCAGGACAAGACCCTCTGCCCTCCATGTCTGTGGGACAATAAATGTTATTGTGTCCTGAACCTCTGGATTAAATTCTCCAAAATTTGCTTGTCATATTCCTGTTGTCTATTCATCTATGTGACTAGGCTAGCATGGTGACCACTATGTACCCATGATTTCACTGTAATAATAGCTACCATTCCCTCATAACCCTAACTAAGAACACAGGATCACAAGCAGCAGTCAGACACCTTTATTAGGTCTTGGCTTTGATTTCAAGTTCTCTGTGAGGCAAAATGTGAACTCAGAGTCAGCACAGATGGAAGAGCCTGGATTAAAAAGATACCCATCCTATACACCACCCAAGTCCAAAGAGCTTTTTACTACAACCAAATCTGAAGTGATGTTAGGTAGTTAGAAAAGAGAAAGGGGGATAAAAACACAGATCAACCATGAAGAATGCAGGAAACGACATGGCCTGTCAGGATTGTCTAGTCAAAGGAAAAAAGAGAAGGGAACTTTCAACAAAATCAGACATGCACAGAGATGAATAGGACTTATCTGATGTGACCAAGGAACTAGGCATAATACTGTTATAATAAATCAACATTATAGTGTGAGAAATGTTGTTGATACCCCGGACACTGCCTCAGTCCCTCTTGGGTACTAGTTCTTTCCAAAGGGAGAACTGGGGTGCACTGCCTTATACCATATGAGATCACCGATGAGTTATCCCAAGTGCTTACAGACAAAAGCTCAAGAAATCCAATCTGTACTCATTTTAATGAGAGTGAGACTTTTAAATTTGATTTTGCAAAATCGGGCACCAAACCCAGAAGACAGGTGGACACACCACGCAATTGCTTTGCAAATACTTTTATCTCCTAGTCCAAGAAAGCCCCTCCTCCAGTTTTTCATTGACTGAATACTATGTGGTTAACAATCTTTCCTTGGATGCCGCCTACTTTCCTTTGATGGTAGCATTCCTATTTAAAATTCATAGTTGCCAAAAAAGTTCCTTGCCTCTTCCCCCATGGGCTGCTATTGTTACACTAGCCAGCAACTTCCTGAACACCCCTCATTCCTGAAGATGGTCTATCCTAAGAGTTATTTCTCAAAATAGTTAACTCATAAGTACAATTTTAACAGACTAATGTAATCAGAAATATATACATCAGACGCAGGGAAAAATGACCAAAATTATGAGCCCAAAATTATTATGGGAAAACATAGGAATCAGGAGACCCAGAGTGCACCCAATGGAAAAACAGCATAAAAAAGTAAAACCAGGAGCTCAATGGGGATATTTCCACCAGCAATGTGAAAGCCCATTCTTACTCTTAAAAGAACATCTATACTATGCTATATTAAACTGCTTTCCTTGGTTAATTGAAATCAGTAGCTTTCTTAGAAAGAAGGCAATGAATGCTGCATGTTGTGTAGGTCAGGAAATTGTAAACAATGTCTTTGATTTGACTTATAGGAATCCTGTCCAATTTAAAAATACAATCTCCTAGAATTTGGTCTTTAAGTAATGAATACTAAGGACTGTGAACCAGACAAAGGAGTCAACAGGAAAAGCTATTTCACGTATAAAGAAGAAACCAAACTTTGTAGCACACTGCTGAGAACGTTTCCATACATTTGTCATGATGTAGGAAACTGTATGTTGTTTCTATCATTGCAAAATAGGAAACAGCAACATGTTAGGTTGTTTTGGTCTCCAAAGGACATTTTAGAATTTTTTGAACGTTCACCTTCGCCCATTTCTTCTTTCAGTCTTGATTCAATCAATTACAATCTTTGTATCTCTTTCAAAAAGCCCCTTCATGAACTTTTTGTACCATGTGGAATTTCAGTTCCATAAAAAGGAATTTAACCCCTAAATTGAAATTGGTAGCTTTCTTAGAAAGAAGGCGATGAATCCTGAATATTGTGTAGGTCAGGAAACTGTAAACAATGTCTTTAGTTTGACTTAAAATGGTGTCCGTTTTAAAAATGCAATCTACTAGAATTTGGTTTTTAAGTAATGAATACTAAGGACTGTGAACGAGACAAACATGTCAACAGGAAAAGCTATTTCACATATAGAGAAGAAACCAAACCTTGTAGCACACTGATGAGAACGTTTCCTTAAGGTTGTTATGATCTAGGAAACTGTATGTTGTTGCTATCATTGCAAAACAGGAAATACCAAAGTGTTCGATTGCTTTGGTTTCCAAGAACCTTTTAGAATTCTTTGAAAGCTCGCCTTCGCCCATTTCTTTTTTAATGTTTTATTGTGAATTATATGATAGTTTACACGAGAGAACTTTAGTTTTACATTCATTCCATCGTATATCATTGCATTGCCATGGTTCCAGTCCCCTCCATGCATCATCAACCAACCAAAGGGTATATCCTAGAAACCCGCCCCCTACACTCCCCTCCTCCCCCCAGTTTTCGGGCCATAGTCCCTTTCCCTCTCTGGATCCAGGGTCCCCAGCCGCTTCATCACTCCACGTCATTGTCTCTGTGGCTATCTCAGGCATCTCTGTTTCTCTGGGTAGGGTCCTGCTCTCGGTTCTTCTCCATTGATGGTCCCAGGGACCTCCGCTCCTAGACTGGAGAATTAATCACTCCCTTCCTTATTATAAAACATCTACCTTTGCATTTCCAGCCCTCATAATCCATCCTGATAAGCATTATTCACTACAGTTTCAAGAATTACCCATCTGTATTTCCTTTCATTGGCTCCGCCCAGACAGATTGAATAGTACCCACTGGAGGTTCTGCCTTCCTCCATGCCCCCTAGCACTAGGTTCCCTGTTGAAAGCTTGTCCAGGTTGCCCATCTCCATCCACTCTGTGTGTGGAGGGGGTGGGAATGTTTCTTGCTGTAAGGATTTGTTCCTTCTTTTGAGTTGCTGCTCCATAGGTATAGGTCAAGTTCATCAGATTGTATCAGCACACTCTTTTTTTTCCCCCCTCTTTTTTCTTCTCCTGGTTGAGCTCCAATCATCTAGTCATCTGGTTCAGGTCATGTGGGTATCATCTGCAAGTGTGGGTGCTCCTGTGCACATGCCCTCTCTTCCCATCAGCCAGTAGATCCACTCTCCTCTCGAGTCCTCCGTGGCCATGCCCGCCACTGACTCTGGGCCCAAGAGTCCCCAGGCCTCTTCACACTGCTTGCCAGCCAGGTCCCCAACTGGGTCCACAGCAGTCCACTGAACATTGTAGGGCTTAGCTTGCCACTTCATTGCTGATTTTACCCCACGTCCCCCCATCGGTGATGCATGTAGTCACCAATCAGAGCGTGCATTTCCATTGAGTCTTAGTCTTGGAGGGGAGTTTGCATTGACAGGACCTGGCTACTTGCCTTGATGTTTCCTAAGGAAGCGATTTGCTTGTCCTTGTAGTAACAGTCCATCTGCCTCCATTTTTCCTGCAGGTCTTTCTTTCAAGAGGTATCTTTTATTCTTCTAGCCTCTCCAGGCTGGTCTGCTTATTCTCTCAAGCGGAGATTTCTCATCTCTGGAGATCTGGATGTGGTTCC
>NW_006408901.1:958360-973641 GCF_000296735.1 Chrysochloris asiatica
TTTGAAACATTTTATAATCATTTTTCTGAATTCTTTCTCAGGCATTTACAGGGCCTGCCCTCCTTCCAGAATGGAGTCCAGGTCTACTTCTAGGTCAGGTGTCTCAGATATTTTATCTTTTTTTCTGGACATGTGCTGATATGGTCATCTGCTTTTGCTGCTTGGACATGTTTAATGTTTATCTGTGGCCCTAATACTTAAATGAGTATATATTTTGGTACTTTTTATGCTTTCTGATTGCTTCCAGAAAGATGTGATCAGGGTGTGGTCTTCCCTTTTCACTCTTCTTATTGCTTAACTCAGACTAACTTTCACAGGTGTTGCCTATTTCCCTGGTATATGGCAGCTGGTATAAGGAGCTCTGGTAGTGTAGTGGTTATGAATCGGGCTGCGAACCTTAAGGTCAGCAGTTCGAAACTACCAGCCGCTCCGTGGGGGAAAGATGAGGCTTTCTACTCCCGTAAAGATTTTACACCCTCGGAAACCCTGTACAGGGTCACTATGGGTCGGAACCGACTTGACGGCACTTAACAACAACAACAACATGGCAGCTGATATTGGTTCTTGTCTGGGTTTTGGTATTTTATAAGGTGTGATTGCAGCTTGGCTTTTTGGCAGTGGTTGCTGACTCTTCTCATGTCATATAGGGAGACAAAGACTCCTCCAAAAGCAGAAGGGAGCCTGTGTAGCAGCCAAACAACAAACGTTGGCTAAAAAACAAAAACAAAATCAGAATCAGAAGCAAAAACAAAAATGGGAGAAAAATGAAAATGGAAAGAAAAAAAAAAGTATATATATATATATATATAAGGCTAAATAAAGCAATCTTTAACCACATAAAAGGAAGAGTGGTGCGGAGAAGAAAAAGAGGAAGAAGAAAGAAAAAAAAATCTGTAGCTTAATATAAGTATTTATTTAATGTCCTAACTCTCTTTGAATCACCTCTGCCCTCTTCTCCCTACTGTTAGGTGCTGTTGAGTGAATTCCAACCCATAGAGACCCTGTATAGGATCTCCGAGGAGTAGCTGGTGAGCCTGAACCATGACTCTGCAGTTCAAAAGGCTTTGCAGTGTAGTACCTCAACCCACAGTGCTATGCCGGGACTCCTCTCAAACCAGTGAAAAAGAAAAGAAAAAAAAAAAGCAGACCAAATAGAAAGCATATCCACGTCTCCCGTATTGGGTTTCTGATGAGCGCCTGGTAAGCTTGAACCACCGACCTTGCAGTTCAAAAGGCTTTAAAGTGGCATCTTAACCCACCACACTATGCCGGGACACCTCTCAAACCAGTGAGAAAAAGCCGACCAACTAGTAAGCACATCCACGTCTCCCGTATAGGGTTTCCGAGGAGCGGCTGGTGAGCTTCAACCACTGACCTTGCAGTTCAAAAGAATTTGTGGTGCGGCGCCTTAACCCACAGCACTATGCCAGGACCCCTCTCAACCCAGTGCAAAAAGGCCTACCAAATCTGCATCTCAGCTTGGGCTGAGTGTGTGAGTTCCTGGCAGAGGAAACTGCCAGAGGCGAGGGTGGGTCGTGGCCACTCGGCTAAGCCCCTACCTCTATGCACCTGAATGTAGGTGGGCAAACCGTGAACGCACCTATTACCCAACACCAAAGAAAAAAATAATATCGGAACCACACAAAATCGGCAGAGTATACTGTACACTTTTTTTTTTTTTTTCTCCCAACGTTCCCATGGCATGTTTCCATTGCGTCTCTGTGGCTCCTATTTTGTTCAGCCGCTTGGACTTGCCCAGGATGTGGGCTCAGGCCTCCGTGACTGGCCGGCAGATTCGAAATTACATGATTTCCCCACCTCAGCTCCAAATTCCACAGGCTATAAGCCTTCAAACCTTCAAACTATTCCTATCTCTTTGGGTCTGAGTTTTGCAGCTCTGTCTTGCCTCTTTTTTGCCTGGAATTCTGAGTTATTGCTGATGGCGACCTTCACTACACCTTCACCCTAGCAGCCATCAAGCCCCACCTCTTCACCCATTACTTGATTCAATCTATTACAATCTTCATATCTCTTTCAAAAAGCACTTCATATGCTTTTCGTACCATGCGGGACTTCAGTTTCATAAAAAGGAATTTAACCGCTAAACTGAAAGCTTTCTTAGAAAGAAGGTGGTGAATCCTAAATGTTGTGTAGGTCAGGAAACTGTAAACAATGTCTTTATTTTGACTTATAGGAATCCTGTCCGTTTTAAAAATACAATCTCCTGGAATTTGGATTTTAAATTATGTATACTAAGGACTGTGAAAGACACATACTAGTCCACAGGGAAAGCTATTTCACATATAGAGAAGAAAGCAAACCTTGTAACACACTGCTGAGAACGTTTCCTTAAGGTTGTCATGATCTAGGAAACTCTGTGATGTTGCTATCATTTCATAATAGGAAGTAGCAACATGTTAGATTGTTTTGGTTTCCAAAGGCACTTTTAGAATTCTTTGAAACCTCGCCTTAGCCCCTTTCTTGATTCAATCAATTACAATCTTCATGTCTCTTTCAAAATGCCCCTTCATTCACTTTTTGTACCATGCAGGATTTGACTTTCAGTAACAGGAAAATAACCCTAAATTGAAATAAGTAACCTTCTTAGAAAGAAGGCGATGAATCCTGAATGTTGTGTAGCTCAGGAAAATGTAAACAATGTTTGAGGTTTGACTTATAGGAATCCTGTCCATTTTTAAAATACAATCTCCTCGAAGTTGGTTTTTAAGTAATGAATACTAAGGACTGTGAACCAGACAAAGGAGTCAACAGGGAAAGCTATTTCACATATAGAGAAGAAACCAAACCTTGTAACACACTGATGAGATAGTTTCCTTAAGGTTGTCATGATCTGCTATAATTGCAAAATAGGAAATACCAATGTTTCAGATGATATTAGTTTCCAAACGACCTTTTAGAATTCTTTGAAAGGTTGCCTTTGTTCATTTCGTGAGGCAAGCTTAATTCAATCAATTAAATCTTCGTATCTCTTTCAAAAAGCCCATTGATACGCTTTCGTACCTTGCAGGATTTCACTTTCAGAAAACGGAATTTAACCTCTTAATTAAAATCAATAGGCTTCTTAGAAAGAAGGCGATGAATCTTAAATGTTGTGTAGGTCAGGAAACTGTAAACAATGTCTTTGGTTTGACTTATAGAAATTCTGTCAGTTTTAAACATACAATCTCCTAGAATTTGTTTTTTAAGTAAAGAATAATAAGTACTGTGAATGAGACAAAGGAGTCAACAGGGAAAGCTATTTCATGTATAGAGAAGAAACCAACCCTTGTAGCACACAGATGAGAACATTTCCTTAAGGATGTCATGATCTAGGATACTGTATGTAATTGTTACCATTGCAAAATAGGAAATAGCAACGTGTTAGATTATATTTGTTTCCAAAGTACCTTTTGGAATTCTTTGAAAGCTCCCCTTCTCCCATTTCTTGAGGCAAGCTTGATGGAATCAGTTACCAATCACAATCTTCACATCTGTTTCAAAAAGCCAATTCATACTCTTTTTGTACCATGCAGGATTTCACTTTCTGAAAAAGGAATTCAAGCCCTAAATTAAAATCAGTAGCCTTATTTAGAAACAAGGCTATGAATTCTGAATGTTGTGTAGGTCAGGAATCTGTAAAAATGTCTTTGATTTGAGTTATAGGAATCTTGTCAGTTTTAAAAACACAATCTCCTAGAATTTGGTTTTTAAGTAAATAATACTAAGTACTGTGAACGAGACCAATGAGTCAACAAGGAAAGTCATTTCACGTATAGAAATGGAACCAAACCTTGTAGCACACAGATGAGAATGCATTTCCTTAAACATGTCATGATCTAGGATACTGTATGTTGTTGTTACCATTGGAAAATAGGAAACAGTAAAGGGTTAGATTGTTTTTGTTTCCAAAGAACCTTTTAGAATTCTTTGAAAGCTCACCTTGACCCATTTCTTGAGGCAAGTTTGATAGAATCAGTTACCAATTACAATCTTCACATCTCTTTCTAAAACTATTTGATATGCTTTTAGTACCATGCAGGATTTCACTTTCAGAAAGAGGAATTCAACCTCTAAATTAAAATCAGGATCCTTAGAAAGAAGGTGATGAATACTGAATGTTGTGTATGTCAGGAATCATAAACAATGTCTTTGGTTTGACTTATAGGAATCCTGTCTGTTTTAAGAAAATACAATCTCCTAGAATTTGGTTTTTAAGTAAAGAATACTAAGTACCGTAAACAAGACCAATGAGTCAAAAGGGAAAGCTATTTCACACATAGAGAAGAATGCAAACCTTGCAGCACACAGATGAGAACGTTTTCTTAAGCATGTCATGATCTAGGATACTGTATGTTGTTGTTACCAGTGCAAAATACGAAATAGCAACGTGTTAGATGGTTTTTGTTTCTAAAGGACCTTTTAGAATTCTTTGAAAGCTCAACTTCGCCCATTTCTTGAGGCAAGCTTGATTAAACCAGTCACCAATTTCAATCTTCACATCTCTTTCAAAAAGACCATTCATATGCTTTTCGTACCATGACGGATTTCACTTTTAGAACAAGAATCTAACCCCTAAATTGAAATCAGTAGACTTCTTAGGAAGAAGTCGATGAATCCTGAATTTTGTGTAGGTCAGGAAACTGTGAACAATGTCTTTGGTTTGACATATAAGAATCCTGTCAGTTTTAAAAATGCAATCTCCTAGAATTTGTTTTTTAATTAAAGAATACTATGTATTGTGAACGAGACAAATGAATCAACAGGGGAAGTTATTTCAATGATAGAGAAGAAACCAAACCTTGGAGCACACAGATGAGAACGTTTCCTTAAGGATACTACACTACTGTATCTTGTTGCTACCATTGCAAAATAGGAAATACCAAGATGTTAGATTGTTTTTTGTTTCTAAAGGACCTTTTAGAAACCTTTGAAAGCTCACCTTTGCCCATTTCTTGAGGCAAGCTTGATTCAATCAATCACAATCTTCATATCACTTTCAAAAATCCAATTCATACACTTTTCGTACCATGTGGGATTTCACTTTCAGAACAAAATCTAACCCCTAAATTGAAATCAGTGTAGGTCAGAAAACTGCCAACAATGTCTTTTGTTTGATTAGATGATGTCAGTTTTAAAAATACAAGGTCCTAAAGTTTGTATTTTAAGTAAACACCATTAAGCAATGTGCAAGTGACTTAATGAAACAACAGGGAAAGCGATATCACATATAGAGTAAAACCACACTTTGTAGCACACAGAAGAGAATGTCTCCTTAAGATGTCATGATCTAGAATACTGTATGTTGTTGCTACCATTGCAAAATAGGAAACACCAACGTGTTAGGTTGTTTTTGTTTTCAAAGGACCTTTCAGAATTCTTTGAAAGCTTACCTTTGCCCATTTCTTGAGGTAAATCTGATTCAATCAATCACAATCTTCATCTCTCTTTCAAAAATCCAATTCATACGCTTTTCGTACCATGCAGGATTTCACTTTCAGAACAAGAATCTAACCCTTAAATTAAAATCTGTAACCTTCTTAGATAGAAGATGATGAATTCTGAATGTTGTATAGGTCAGGAAACCATAAACAGTATATTAGGTTTGATTATATGATGTTGGTTTTAAAAATATAGCCTTCTAGAGTTTGTATTTTAAGTAAACACTATTAAGCAATGTGCAAGCAATTTAATGAATCAACAGGGAAAGCGATATCACATATAGAGTAAAACCACACTTTGTAGCACATAGAGAACTTTTCCTTAAGATGTCATGATCTAGAATACTGTATATTGTTGCTACCTTTGTAAAACAGGAAATACCAACATGTTAGACAGTTTTTTTCCACAAAGGACTTTTTGAATTGTTTGAAAGCTCATCTTCTCCCATTTATTGAGCATGGCATGATTCAAACACTTACAATCTTTATATCTCTTTCAGAAAGCCACTATATAGGCATTTCGTCCCATGTGGGAATTCACTTTCAGGAAGAGATTATCACTCCAAATTGAAATCAGTAGACTTGGAGACAAATGAGTCAACTGGGAAAGCTATTTCACGTATAGAGAAGAAACCAAACCTTGTAGCTCACAGATGAAACTGTTCCTTAAGTTGTAACCATTTAGAATAATGTATATTGTTGCTACCTTTGCAAAATAAGAAATACCAACGTTTTAGATTGTGTTTGTTTCCAAAGGACCGTTCAGAATTCTTTGAACACCTGCTTTCACCCATTTCTTGAGGCAAGCTTGATTCAATCAATTACAATGTTTGTATCTCTTTCAAAAAGCCAATTTATACACTTTTCATACCATGCGGGATTTCACGTTCAGAAAAAGAACTTTAACCACTAAATTGAAATCAATAGACTTCTTAGAAAGAAGGCGATGAATTCTGAATGTTGTGTAGGTCAGGAAGCTGTAAACAATGTCTTTGGTTTGATTTATAGGAATCCTGTCAGTTTTAAAAATACAATCTCCTAGAATTTGTTTTTTAAGTAAAGAATACTAAGTACTGTGAATGCGAGAAATGAGTCAACAGGGAAAGCTGTTTCAATGTTACAATACCTTCTGATTCTTCCCTCTCCCCTCCCTCCAACTCCATTTTGTCTGTTTCACTGCCCTAAGCTATAAGGCCTGTAGTTTAAAGGACAACGTGGCTTTTGATAGGCCAGAGCTAAATCACCCCAGTAATGACCACTCCCTTCCTGTTGAACCTATATAAGTCTCCTCCCTTCCTGTTGATTCCCTCTTTTTCTTCCTCTCTTCCCTTCTGCCTCCTGCCTTCTCTATCTGGCAGAGGTTACATTAGTCACCTTGAATAAAAGTCTCCAGATAGGCCGTTTGGTGTGAGGTGTGGTTGATGAGCGGTGCCAGGTTGTTTTTTCCCTTTCATTGGTGTCAGAAGTGGGATGGGTGAGGCCCCCGATTTAACATTGGAAGGCTCAGGACCCCAATTCTACCAGCGCCCTAACCCATTCATTTCAACATGTCCTTCCAGCGCCCACGATCATCTTCCCTGACGCCTTCTCAGCACCCATGACAGGAAGACTATTCTTCAGCATTCTGGCTTGGGTAAGTCCCCTTTTGCGGCTGCCCTGGGTATGGAGATTTGGACCCCGGTAACCAGGACATAAGACTCTGTCTGGGACACAGACCAAGTGCCAGGTTCTGTGTCTGCCATAGTGAGTTTGGAACTCACCAGAACAAGTCTGGGACTTGTCTGTTCCTCCCTCCGCCCACTGGAGGGACGCCTCAGAGGGTGGTGCGGCCTCTGTTACAGACTCCCTCCTTGTGGCAGGGATGCCTCCACTGGGAGCCTGGGTCTCCGTTCTTCAGACTGGGTCTGAGGTGCGAGCACTATCTGAATCTCAAGAGATGTCTTAGGTTCCAGGCACTGTTCACTGCCTTATTCCTGGTTGCTATGGGTTCCGGGTCCTCCATACCGGCAGATTCCCCATTAGGGTGTTTACTCTGAAACATCGAGGGTTTAGACCTTGAACTTAAGCGTCTTATAAGTCTATCTACTCAAATTTGGCCTCAATACAAATTAGACAACCAAAATACCTGGCTGCCTAATGGCTCGTTTGAATCAGGTCTTTTGTGAGCGCTAGGGAAAATGGTCAGAGATCCTGTATATCCAGGGCTTTTCCTACCTTTGACTTTCTCTTTGTTCCATTGCTTGTACTCCATCAGCCAATTTGACCCAGCTGATGAACCCCCTCCCTATCAAAGAGCCCCAAGTGCACCTCCACACCCCGCTTTGTTCCATCTTTCACCTTCTCCAGGTCCCCAGGAACTCTCCTTACCATCCTCTTCTTCTTCTGCCACCACTTCCCCTCTGTTTGTGCCTACTCCGCCTTGTACTTGTTCCAAATCTTGAATGTTAATGGACCCTAAGTTTTCTCAGTCCAGTCATATAATAGCACTCTTGAGGAAAGTGGCTGGGGCAGAAGGAATTGTCTGAATCCATATACCTTTTCTAATGGCAGAGTTAGCTTTAATTCAATCTAGACTTGGGTCTTTTACCTCAAATTCTGCAACTTTTATTAAGCAGTTTCAATTTCTAACACAATCTTACCAACTAATTTATCATGATATTTTTGTTGTTTTAACTAACTCTTTAACCCCTGAGGAAAGTAGGCAAGTGCTGGAACAGGCCCGTGCTCATGCAGACCAGGAACACCTCACAAATAACAGTCACCCAGCAGGAGCAGAAGCCGTCCCTGACAGAGACCCTGGGTGGAATTATAATACCCAGGCAGGTATTGTCAACCGAGATAGGTATATTAATTGTATACTTCATGGGCTACACAAAGCAGCCATGAAAGAAGTTAATTATGACAAACTTGGTGAAATTATCCAAGACAAGAATGAAAATCCTTCCACGTTTCTCCAGCAGCTCACTGATGGCCTGCGGCAATATACTAATCTCAGTCCAGACTCTGCTGATGGCCAAAGGTTAATTATGGTGCATTTTTTTCTATCAGAGCTACCCCGACATAAAAATAAAGCTTAAGAGGCTAGAAAGGGGTCTCCTAACCCCTCAAGCAGAGGCTCTCGCTGTTGCATTTAAAGCCTACAATGGCCGAGATGACGCAAGGGCTGTAAAAAAGTACCAATTATTAGCTCAGGCCATCAACCCCACCTTGCCGCCACATGTAAGTGGAAAACCCGCAAAGCCTCCGGGACCCTGCTTCGGGTGCAACCAGGGTGGACATTGGGTCAAAGAATGCCCAAATTGCAAGCAGAAGGGACATTGGGGTTTTCACTGCCTCATGGCGTCTACCCGCCATATGGTCGCCGCCCCCCGCCTCCTGTCCCCTCAAGTGACCTTATTGGTCTAGTAGCAGAAGACCTATGAGGAGGCCCTGGCTTGTCTGGCCCAACACAGATCACCGCCCAGGAGCCCAGGGTAACTTTCACCATGGCAGGTAGGATGATCGCCTTTTTACTCAATACTGGTGCTAATTTTTCTGTATTGCAGGAATTCTGGAGACCCATCTCCCTGTGAGGGACCTCTATTGTTGGGGTAGAAGGTCAAGTACGATGCCCTTGGCAAACTCCCTTCCTTTTATGCAAAATTAGCAATTTTGAATTTTTACATTCCTTTTTAGTCCTTCCTTCTTGCCGCATACCTTTATCAATGCGGGACATCTTATCTAAGCTTGGCACCTCCCTCAAGTTTGACTTTCAGGGCCTCTCCAGCACTCCAACATCTTCCTTTTGCCTCTTACTATCGAAAGCTATTGAACCTCAAGCCCTTCCTTCCCCATGGCCCATCAGTCCCGACCGTGTGAATCCTAAAGTTTGGGATATACATTCCCCTTCAATAGCCAAATGCCCTCCAGTCAAAATCCTCCTCAAAAACCCCACCCATTTCCCAGCCCAAGCACAATACCCTCTCCCACAGTCTAATCTTTTGGGATTATAGCCAATTGTTAAAGAATTACTTTTAAAAGGATTTCTAAAACCAACTAATTCCCTCTACAATGCCCCCATCCTGGCAATAAAAAAACTCAATGGGGCCTACTGCCTAGTTCAAGATGTAGTCTCAATTCATCCCGTAGTCCCCAATCCTTACACTCTTCTGTCTTCCATTTCCTCTAGCACCACACATTTCTAAATATCAGGTTACATATTTAGGAGTGTCTTTGTCTCCAGGTTTCAAATCCATCAACGTTGACAGAACACAAATGCTTCGAGATATCCCAATGCCTGTTAATAAACAAGCTCTTCTCTACTTTTTAGGCCTAGCAGGATATCTTTGGGCCTGGATCCCAAATTATTCCCTTTTAGAAGCACCCCTTTATGATGCCTCAAAAGGCAATCCCCATGAACCTCTAGACCCTTTTATTGCTACCCCATTTTTACTGCTCAAGTCCCAACTGCTAGAAGCCCCAGCCCTGCATTTACCTGATCTCACCCATCCCTTTTATCTTTATGTGTCTGAAAATAAAGGGTATGCACTAGGAGTTTTAGGCCACCAATTAGGCCCTACATTTGCTCCAGTAGCTTATTTATCAAAAAAACTGGATCCTACTGTCCGAGGATGGGTATCTTGCTTGCGGAACTTAGCTGCAGCCTCCCTTTTGATGCAAGAATCAAAAAAATTAACTTTTGGAGCCCCAAATATTGTCTTATCCCATCATTCTATTGCTGATTTGTTAAACTATAAAAACTTACAGGATTTACCCCCTTGCAGGATTCTTTCGCTTCAAACCTCACTCCTCCATGATCCCTCATTACCCTCTTGCAGGATTCTTTCGCTTCAAACCTCACTCCTCCATGATCCCTCATTAACCTTCCAGTTATGCCCGGTCCTTAATCCTTCCACCCTACTCCCTGTGCCAGACCAGGAACCAATTCACAATTGCTTAGAAGCATTAGAAGTCTTCTTGTCACATGACTCACACATCCAGGAAGGACCTCTTTCCTCCCTCGACCTAGTTTGGTATACTGATAGTAGTTCTTTCTCCCAAGATAAAATCAAGCGGGCAGGCTATGCCATTGTATCTGAAAGCGAAGTCATTGACCAGGGCTCCCTCCCTCCTCAAACAATTAATCAACAAGCAAAGCTGATCACCCTCATACTGGCCTTTACCTCAGCTTCGGAAAAAAGACTCATGGTTCATATAGTTTCCAAATATGCCTTAAGCAATTTTTATAACATCTTTCCTCCACCTGCAAAATTTCCCAAAAGACAAATCCATCTTCTAAACCCACCCCTTTCCCTACACACCAAGCCAGGGGTCTGCTACCCGGCCTGGATTGGCAAATAGACTTCACCCACATGCCCAAAGTTGAAAGGTACAAATATCTTTTACTTCTAGTTGACACCTTTTCTGGGTGGGTTGAAGCTTTTCCTACCACAAACAAGCGAGCCTCCACAGTCTCTGCTTTCCTTTTCAAGGAAATTATTCCCCGCTTTGAGCTCCCTACTTCTCTCCAGTCAGACAATGGCCCTGAATTCACTTCCCACATAACTCAAGAACTGGCTAAATTATTGGGAATTTCCTGGCACCTCCACATCCCCTTTCACCCTCAATCATCAGGGAAGGTGGAGCAAATCAACAGGTCAATCAAAGCTGTCCTTACTAAGTTAACCCTAGAACTTCTTGCTGACTGGGTCTCACTTCTCCCCTTAGCCTTGTCATGCCTCAGATCTTTGCCTAAAGTGCCTCCCCAAAATTCTCCTTTTGAACTAATGTATGGACGCCCTTTCCTACCTCAGGGACTAAACCCTGAAGCATCTGCCCTTTCACCATCTCTTTTAGTAAGCTGTTTAAATTACTTATGAACTTTATTATGGCAACATGCGGACTCACTTTTACCCTCACCTTTTCCTGCACTTTGATTCTACAAATCAGGAGACATGGTCCTAATTGCCCCTCCAAGCCTACCAAAAGAACCCTTGAAACCCAAGTGAATTGGTCCACATAAAGTAATTTTAACCACCCCTACAGCTCTGGTAGCGTAGTGGTTACGAATTGGGCTGCGAACCTTAAGGTCAGCGGTTCGAAACTACCAGCCGCTCCGCGGGAGAAAGATGAGGCTTTCTACTCCCGTAAAGATTTACACCCTCAGAAACCCTGTACAGGGTCGCTATGGGTCGGAACCGACTCGACGGCACTTAACAACAACAACAACAACAGCTCTTAAGTTAGAGGGTCTCACGAGCTGGTTCCACGTCTCAAGGGTAAAGCCCTTCCACAGCCCTGCTGGAGGACTCGAACCATCATCCCCTCTTAACTATAATGCTCAGCATCGCTTCGGAAAAAGACGGCAATCCAAGTAGCAATCCTACCCCTGGTAGCAGCGCTAGGTATTGGGGCGGGCATAGCTACTGGAACTGCAAGCATTTCCCATTAATGGAGGCTTTGCTAGTTGGTTCCATAATCCGCTATTAAATTCCCTGCTTTTCTTTCTAACCCCACTATTAGTTACTTTACTGGAAGTTGCCCCTTGTGTTCTTTGTTTTGTTCGATCGCAGGTTCCGAAGACCTAGAACTATGGGCCTAACCCCAGTCCAGCTGCTGACCTGGTTCCATCGCTTCTTCGTATCCCATTGAAGAGCCCAATGGCTACTGCCAACACTGCCAACAACGACAAAGCCATAGCCGACCTTGGTCCAAGCCCAAAGACCAAAGACAGCCTCGTCGTCCCAATGCCAGCAGGAAGTAGCTACATAAAAATGAACTTCGTCCCTTCTCCCATGGGCATGGATCATAGAGATGGCCATTCATTTTTCTTATTTAGCCAAAGAGGGGGAAATGTTACAATGTTACAATACCTTCCAGTTCTTCCCTCTCCCCTCCCTCCAACTCCGTTTTGTTTGTTTCCCTGCCCTAAGCTACAAGGTGTGTAGTTTAAAGGACAACATGGCTTTTGATAGGCCAGAACTAAATCACCCCAGCAATGACCACTCCTTTCCTTTTAAACCTATATAAGTCCCCTCCCTTCCCGTTGACTCCCTCTTCTTCTTTCTCTCTTCCCTTCTGCCTCCTGCCTTCTCTCTCCGGCAGAGGTTACCTTCCTCACCCTGAATAAAAGTCTCTAAATGGGCCGTTTGGTGTGAGGTGTGGTTGATGAGCAGCGCCTGGGTTGTTTTTTCCCTTTCAAAAGCTATTTTATGTACAGAGAAGAATCCAAACCTTGTAGCACAGAGATGAGAACGTTTCCTTAAGGATGTCATGATCTAGGATACTGTATGTTGTAGTTATCATTGCAAAATAGGAAATAGCAACGTGTTAGATGGTTTTTGTTTCTAAAGGACCTTTTAGAATTCTTTGAAAGCTCGCCTTTGCCCATTTCTTAAGGCAAGCTTGATTGAATCAGTTACCAGTCACACTCTTCGCATCTCTTTCAAAAAGCCAATTCATACACTTTTTTATTTTTTCTGGGTTTCTACCTTCTGGCTTTCGTGGGTCCAGTCCCAAACAGCCTCCCTCTCAGCTCAAACAGCACCTGGCACACAGTTATTGACAGCATTGTTGTTAAGTGCCATTGAGTCGGTTCTGACCTATAGCAACCCTGTACAGGGATTTGAGGAGCTGCTGGTGAGTTTGAACAGCTGACCCTACGGTTCACACCCACATTGCAGTCCAGTGCTTATCCTACAGTGCCACAACAGGACAATTGTTGTTAGGTGTCATCGAGTTGGTACCAACTCATAGTGACCTCATGCACAACACAACAAAACACTGCCCAGTCCTGTGCCAACCTCACAATTGTTGCCATGTTTGAGTCCATTGATGCTGCCCCTTTGCCAATCCATCTCACTGGGGTCTTCCTCTTCCTTTCTGACCCTCTACCTTACCAAACATGATATCCTTCTCCAGCGACTGGTCCCTCCTGACAATATGTCTGAAGTTTGAGAGACAAAGTTTGGACATCCTGGCCTCCAAGAAGCACTCTATCTGCACTTCTTCCAACACAGATCTGTTGGTTCTTTTGGCAGCCCATGGCACTTTCAATATTCTCCTCCAACACCATAATTCAAAAGCACCAATTCTTCTATAGTCTTCCTTATTCACTGTCCAGCTTTAGCATGCATATGACGTTATTAAAAATACCATGGCTTGAGTCAGGCGTACCTTAGTCCTCAAGCTGACATCTTTGCTCTTCAACACTTTATAAAGATCTTGTGCAGCAGATTTGCCTAATGCAATACGTCGTTTGATTTCTTGACAGCAGGACAGTAGAGCTCAGTAAATCGTGAGGAATAAGTGAAGAAAGTAGATCAAAGACATGTTTTCCATGTTCATTTTTCTGTGCTGAGAGAGCGAGTAAGGGAGCTATAGGAAATAGGAGGTGAGAAGTCAAGTGTGGGGCCCGAATGAATTCTCTGTGTGAAGCTCCTTGCTTATCGGGGGCTCTTTCCTGCTGTCTCCTTCTGTTGTATGTGGCATCCCGGCTGGGAACACACGGAATGACAGCTGATGTTGTCAGTGGGATGTCTGCCTCTCGGCCGTGCTCACGGCAGTACCTGCTAATGCCGATGACATGTTAGCCTTACCAGTGACATTGATCCTTCTCCAGGCAAATGCAGGGGACAGAACACAGGAGCATATCGGTACTTTGCTTATCCAAGAAATGACAGTGTGGGGGCATTCCACACTCAACTGGCTTTAGCTTATCCTCTAAGAGCCAGGGAGGAAAATCCAAATCCCCTATGAAGCTTTCCGGGTGGGGGGGGGTGCTGCACAAAGTCATTAACATGCTTGATACTGGCAATGACTTATTTTCTTTCTTTATAAAAAAAACGGGGGAAGGGTTTATTTTCCCTTGTGAAAATGATGTTTCCACTGAAGTAAGAAATTGAGCCAAGTGACTGACCCTGGCGAGCTGTTACAGTAGATACTTCTGATGAATTTAATAACTCCAGTCCCAAATTGTTTCCTGCAGCAATTGCTGGGAGATGCCTCTCAATTTCTGTTGTTCCAGACACTTCATTGACGTAGATGTAATATGCGAGGCCTGAGGATGAGACAGGAGTCTTTGAATGAAGAGGATCTATCTGGTTCACCCCTGGCACTTCCCAAGGAGCAAAAGCCTGGAGACAAAGAACATGAATGTAACATGGAGCATTAGGTTTGAATGTAAACAAATGTGTTGTTTCTTTCATATATCATATGCCAGAGTGCTCCTTGGAGGCCAAGATGGCCAAACTTCATCTCTCGTACTTTGGACATATTGTCAAGAGGGTACAGTCACCGGAGAAGGATATCAAGCTTGGTAAGATGGAGGGTCGGAGAAAAAGAGGAAGACCCCCAATGAGATGGATTGGCCAGGTGGCATCATTGATGGACTCAAGTGTGGCAACGGTAGTGAGGTTGGCCCAGGATCGGACATTGTTTTGTTCTGCTGTGCATGGAGTCACTATAAGTTGGTTCCGACTCGATGGCACCTGACAACAACAACAACAACAATGCCAGGGAAGGGAACTGTGGCTCTTTAGGATAATCACTGAACTGCTAATTACATCATCAGCAGTTCGAGCCCATCAGCTGCTTTGAGGGAAAAAGAGACTTTCTGCTCCCACAAAGAATTATATTCTTATAACACAAGGTTGGTAGTTCAAACCCACCAGATGCTCCTTGGAAACCCTATACAGGGTTGCTATGAGTCGGTACCAACTTGACTACACTTAACAACAGCAACAAATTCTATGTAAAACCGACTCAATTTCACTTAACAACAACAATATGCAGAGGAAGAGTTTTGGTGGTGGTGGTGATGGTGAGAATGGAGGTGTGGTCCTTGTAGGTACCCAGGCATTTTGG
>NW_006408901.1:981775-986590 GCF_000296735.1 Chrysochloris asiatica
GTCAGGGGGTGTCTGTGGCCTTAATACTTAGATGGGTATGTATTTTGGTATTTTTCATGCTTTCTGATTGTCTCCAGGTAGATGTGATCAGGAAATGGGCTTCTCTTTTCACTCTTCTATTTGAGAAATTTCAAGATGCCACTGTTTGTCGTTTTGACGTAACTTAGGATTTGATTTTTGGTTTATTTCCTTTTTTGTCTGCTTGTCCCGCTCCACAATCCCTGTTCAGGCCTTTTTTCTAGTTGTAAATAGTTCAGGGTCAGCTGTGACTGTTTGGTTTTAATTGGAAACTGTCTCTCTAAATTTTGAGGAGATCTGTGCACATGCATAGTAGAACCCTCCAAGGGTGGGGCTGGGGTGCCCACTAGCTCAGGCACCCCTATAGTCACCAGAATGGAGTTGCGCAGACAGCAAGGGACCAATGAACAGCTATCAAAAGAAAAGAATGTTCACACCTTTATCTCTGCAGTTCTGCCAGGTGTTTGTGGCTGCTCCAGTCTTTTCCCCACTTGGTCTCACCCAAGATGCTGGCTCCTGGAGCAGCTGAGCATCCTAGACTAGAAAGCAATGGATTTCTTGCTTCTGCCACAAATTCCCCCAGCTGTAAGCCTTCCAACCTTCTAAATATTCCTTTATATGTGATTCAGAGTTCTGGGACCATCCCCTGAGCCTGCTTGTTCGGGTATTCTGTGTTGTTGCTGGCAGAACTCTTCACTGCACTTCCACCCGATCCACCATCTTGTTTGTTCTCCAAATTTTTCATTTATTTTTTCTGTTTGTTCTTGTAGTATTTTCCTGATTTCATCTTTTTTTCTCTCTTGTCAGTGTTCTGCTTGCTGTCCTCAATCTTTCTCTTAATCTGTTGAAGTTACCTAAATATCATTCTTCTGAATTATTTTTCAGGCATTCCTACTATTCTTTCTTCCTCAGAAACATTTATTTACTCTTCTTCTTGGAATCTGTTTGAACCACTCTCTTGTTTCTTCGTAAGAACTGAACTGACCTATTGTTTCTGAAACATTGCAGTGGTGTTTTGTATGTATTTAACTGATGATTGTATGTTGGTGTATTCTTAGCTTCTCACCAACTGCCTCCTGGTGTATATTACTGGAGAATAGAAGACTGTGCCCGTTTCTCTGTTCACCATTTGTGCAGCTCAGTTTAGGGTGGTGTTGGCTGTTGATTAGTTGGTCTAGGAGCTGGTATTGGTTTTTGCCCAATGGGTGGAGCTGCAGAGGATACAGTTATGTCTGGGCTGTGTGGGCATGGATTATGTCTCTTTTTGGGGTGGGGCAAGAAGAGAAAACACATGCATACACAAGAAAATTACACAAACAGTGAAAAAAGAAAATAATAAATTAAAAAATATTAGAAACAGAAAGAAGGAACACCCCAGGCAATAAGAAGAAGCACCAATGTAATGTCTAAGAAGAGAGGAGAGGGACAGTAAAATAGAGTTATAGAAGTGAAAAATAAGAAAGGAAAAAAGCCCCAGAAAACAACCAAACTAAACCAAAAAACACCAGAGAAAACTAGGGAGAGGGAAGATGAAAAAGAAAGAGAATATTAAGTAGTAAAGAAAGATCAAGGAGAGGAAGAAGTAGGATAAGAGAAATAGAAGAAAGGAAGAAAATCCAGAAGCACAGGCAGAAAAGATGAAAAGAGAGGGAAAGCAAGAGTAGAAGAGAGGAGCAAACAAAAACAATTAAAGGAGTAAAAACCCCACAAAAAACAGGAGTGTAAGTGCTGGATCCAAATAGAAGACAACTCCGGGGTCTCCTGTTAATCAAGGAGCGTGGGAGACGGTTGTTGTTGTTAAGTGCCGTCCAGTCGGTTCTGACCCATAGCGACCTTGTCTAGGGTTTCCGAGCAGCTGGTGGATTTGAATCGCTCACCTATGGTATGCAGTCCAGTGCTGAGCCTACAGCAGTGGTTGTTGTGTTGTTGTTAAGTGCCGTGGAGTCGGTTCTGACCCATGGTCATGGTGGATGTGCCGTGGACTTGGTTACAACTCACAGCGATCCTGTATAGGGTTTCTGAAGTTGTAAATCTTTACAGGAGCAGAAAGTCTTATCTTTCTCCTGGGGAACCACTGGTAGTTTCGAACTGCTGACCATGAGATTAGAAGCCCTCATAACTACTATGCTACCAAAGTTCCTTTAGTGACCCTGTATAGGGTTTCTGAGGAGCGGCTTCTGGGTTTGAACCTCTGGCTTTGTGGTTCACAGTCCAGAGCTGATCCTACTGTGGTTGTTGTTGTTGAGTGCTGACCCATAGCGAGCCTGTATAGGGTTTCTCAGGAGCCGCTGGTGGGTTTGAACTGCTTTGTGGTTCGCATTCCAGACCTAATCCTACAATGATTGCTGTTATTGTTATTGTTAAGGGCCATAGAGTTGGTTCTGACACACAGTGACCCTGTATAAGGTTTCCCAGGAGCGACTGGTGG
Source organism: Chrysochloris asiatica (assembly GCF_000296735.1). Lineage (NCBI taxonomy): Eukaryota > Metazoa > Chordata > Mammalia > Afrosoricida > Chrysochloridae > Chrysochloris > Chrysochloris asiatica. Next base: position 984,222 of record NW_006408901.1, read on the forward strand.
GTTTGAACCACCGACCTTGCCGTCCCGCGGATCAGCCGGCAGCGCCAAACCAGGACTCCCTGGCTGTGGGTGGGTGGCTGTGTTCCTGAATGGTGTTGCTGTGACCCCAGGGTTCTCTGTAAGGACCTCGGTGTCACCAGGGGCCACCCCACTCCTGACGATGCCAAGTCTCCCCGTAAACTCTGGACAGCAGGGGCGGTGCCTGGAATGAACGAGGGTGGGCAGGAACTGGCGGGAACCGCCCCCCCATCACTAGAGGAACGTGGGAACCTGGAAGTAGGGACTCCTTCCAGTTGGCTCCCTGTGTGAATTTGCACTGTGAGGAGAGTTCAAGATGGCTGCGAGGCATCATGTGGGGAGCACTGTTGCCTCGGCTCCCAGTAAGTGTTCCTTCCGCATCCCCAACATGTCCTCTGAAGGCCAGGTTTCCAGAATGTCATCTGGGTTTCCTTTGGTCGCCCCTGTCATTGTTCTGGTGGCACTGAAAGTTCTTTGAACCACAAGGTTGGCGGTTCAGACTCACCGACCACTCCTAGAAAACCCGATCCAGGCTTGCTATGAGTCAGAACAGACTGACTACACTTGCAACAAGCCCTTTGTTGCAGAGGATCTGAGGAGTGTATCTGCCTTGCCTGCCATGTTGGTCCTGTATCTGGAGGTGCATTCTCTTCCTAGTCTGGATGCTATTCAGCATCTTAGCAACACACAAACCTCTATGGACAGATGGGAGTAGGGGTGGGGTGCAAGAAGAGCATTGACTGGGAATTGAACCCTACTCCCCTGCTCTTCTGCATGTTGTTGTTAGGTGCTGTTGAGTAGGTTCCAACTCATAGTGGCCCAATGCACAACAGAACCAAACATTGCCCAGTCCTGAACTATCATCACAATTGTTAGGCTTAAACCCGTTGTTGCTGCCGCTGTGTCAATCCATCTCATTGAGGGTCTTCCTCTTTTTCAATGACTCACAACTTTTCCCTGCACTGGTCTCTCCTGATACTATGTCCAAAGTACAAGAGATGAAGTCTTGCCATCCTGGCTGTTGTTGTTAGGTGCCATCGAGTCAGTACCGACTCATAGCGACCCTGTGCATAACAGAAGGAAACACTGCCCTGTCCTGTATCATCCTCCAATCATTGCTACACTTGAGCCCATTGTTGCAGCCACTGTGCCAATCCATCTCATTGGGGAGTCTTCCTCTTTTCCTCCACCTCCCACCTTACCAAACATAATATCTTTCTTCAGAGACTGGTCATTCCTGACAACATGTCCAAAATATGAGAGACAAAGTCTGGCCATCCTGGCTTATAAGGAGCACTGTGGCTGTACTTCTTCCAACACAGATTCATTTGTTCTTTTGGCAGCCCATAGTAGTTTTAATATTCTCCTCCAACATCATAACTCAAATGCATCAATACTTCAACAATCTTCCTTATTCACTGTCCACAACTTTCACATGCTTTTGAGGTTATTGAAAATATCTTAGCTTAAGTCAGGCACACCTTAGTCCTCAAATTGATATCTTTGCTCTTCAACACTTTAAAGAGGTTCGGAAACCCTGGACAGGGTCTCTATGAGTTGGAACCAACTCCACAGCACGTAACAACCACCACCACCATAGCTGATTTGCCTAATGCAATACGTTGTTTGATTTCTTGACAGCTGCTTCCATGAGTGTTGATAGTTGATCTGAACAAAATGAAGTCTTTGACAACTTCAGTCTTTTCTCCATTTATATGGATGTTGTTTATTGGTCCATTGGTGGGGATTTTTGTTTTCTTTACATTGAGATGCACCCCATAGCAAAGTTTGTGGTCTTTGATTGTTGTCAGTAAGTCAGTTGCCTGCATGGAAAAGTGAGAATTCCACTACAGAGCCACCATTGTCCCCATCTTATTATCAAGGGACATTCTCTTGAGTGGAGTGTTTTTTTCTCTGAATCACACTGCAGCTGGGGTGGGGATTGTTGTTAAGTTTCACTGAGTCAGTTCCAACCCTGTTTAACCACGGACCTTGCAGTCATCAGTCCAGTGCTTAACCTGCAGTGCCATCCAGGACTTGGGGGGATGTGTAGAGGTGGTGGGGCTTTTGGCAAAGTCCTTATAGCATAAGGACTTTTGTTCCTTATACCATAAACTTCTTTTACCATGGTGAGGGAGAGGCTATTAAAGTCTCTTTATCTGCAGAGCTGAAGGCTTAAGAGCGGTGCTTATTTATAGGATTCTGAGACTATCTATGATGTTAGGTACCAAATTAAATTGCAAAAAAAAAAAGTTAAACTACAAGAACAAGCAACATGCTTGCCCAGGAAACATCAAGGCAAGTGGTCGGGTCCCCTCAGTGCAAACCCCCTTCCAAGACTAAGACTCAAT
>NW_006408901.1:986690-992742 GCF_000296735.1 Chrysochloris asiatica
AAATTTATTTTTAATGTTTTATTGTGACTTATGTGATAGTTTACATGGGAGAACATTAGCTTTACATTCATCCTATTGTATATTGTTTCATTGTCATGGTTATAATCCCCTCCATGCATCATCAGCCAACCAAAGGGTATACCTCACAAGCCTGTCCCCTAGCCATCAGCACATAGCCCCTCTCCCTCTCTGGATCTAGAGTCCCCAGGCACTCCATCTCTCCACGTCATCATCTATGCCTCCATCTGTGACATCACTGTTTATGTGGGTAGGGTTCGGCACTCCGCTCTTCTCCCTTGATGGTCCCAGGGGCCTCCGCTTCTGCCTGCAAAGTCAACCACTCCCCTCCTTTGGCTACAAAACATCTACATTTACATTTCCAACCCTCAGTCAGTCCTGATAGCAATTATTCACTATTGTGCCACATGAGTGCTATCCCCATCTCCTTTCATCAGCTCTGCCCAGGCAGATTTAACCAAAAGATTTTTGTTGTTGTTAAGTACTATGGACCAGCTAGTGGGTTTGAACCACTGGCCCTACAGATAGCAGTCTGGTGCTTATCCTACAGTGCCACACCAGGACTCCAAAAAACCCTGAAAGATTAGTGGCTCCAATTCACCCATACATGTCTCACAAGAAGGATCTGACAATCTGCCTTGAAGATCCTACCAAGCACAGTTCTAGTTGGACACATGGGTCACCATGCCTGCAATCAAGTTGACGGCAACAGGTAACTGGGGGTGTCTACTGGGGGAAGGTTTGATGCTGGAGGTGCTGGTTGGAGTAAGGCATAGATAGGGCCACCATGTGTGGTTGTGTGGTTTTTGCACTGAACCAAAGTCATAGATTGGGTGGGGGCTGAATTCCAGTATCTATTTGCTGGTCACATCATTTGCCATTACACAGATCTGCGTCTACCCTTTTTCTTTAAACAAGGATTCTTCTTTCACCAGGTTATGAGTAGACAGAGAGTGCTGGGTCCACTGAGAAAGGTTAACTTTTCCTGATTTGCACATGCATCTATGGCAGATATGTGGACCAAAGAACTTGCATGCCTGGAGCTGAGTGAAGACTGTCCACACCCCAGGACTCAGATGAGACATTGCTCCTGTGAGGCAGTAGTGACCCCCTGCTATAAAACAGTACTGTGGCTACTAGGAAAAATGACCCTCAAACTGCTTTTCCAGTCACTGACCTTCGGGTGTACCATGCTACTGGTGATGTTATTAGTGAAATACCAATATTTCATGGTCTTTAGAAATGTGAAAATTTGGATCATTTACATCTTGAGATCAATGTCAGTGACTCAACTTTTAAATATATGTAAAAAGACCAACCAAGTATAGTCTATAAGCCTACCGACCCTGTATGGAGTTTCTCAGGAGCGGCTGATGAGCTTGAGTCACCGACCTTGCAGTTCAGGGCATTAACCAGTAATGCCACACCAGGACTGCAACCCAGACTTGGCTCCACACAAGGCAAAAGAATGCACCACATTGTAGTTGTACTTTGGTAAAGCTTTGGTTGCAACAGCAAGTTCTTTGGAATGAAGTAAACTATGAACATGCGTGTATTGCTTTAATACTATAACTTTTTATGGGTGGGGCTAAAGAAGATAAGAATAGCTAGGACATCTTTTCATGCATAAATAAATATCATGACAAACAGTGAAGAAATTCAGTTGTCTGTATAACAGAATGAAATGTTGCTCCATCCTATGCCATTTTCATTATCCTTGGTATGTTTGAATTCATCTCATTAAGGGCTTGTTTCTCTTGTTTTGCTTGGTCCTCTACTTTACCAAACTTGATGCCCTTTTTTAGTAACTGGTCTTTCCTAGTCATGTGTTCAAAGTAAATCAGTCTAAGTCCCACCATCCTTGCTTATAAGGAGCATTCTGGTTGTATTTATTCTAGGTTTTGTCTGTCTGTTCTGTCAATATTTTTCCACCACCAGAGTTCATAGCCATCAATTTCTTTCCTGTCTCCATGCATTTGCATGTATAAAGAGTGGCTGAAAAGATCATGGTTGGTGTAGACCCTTCCTTTAGTAGAAGAATGCAGATTCAGAGCTCAAGTGCATCCTCAGGTGACTGTGGGTTGGAGGTAGGGAGAGAACTGGGCTGTGTGGATCCTCTTGGAGCCTTGGGCATGTGCTTACTTGTCAGGGAGGCCCTGAGCTCAGGTCACATTGTCCTGGGCACACATCGTGCTGACCTGGCCCTCTCTCAGTAGCTAAGTTGGTGGGACATGGTTCATATTTGGTTGGGGACTCAATACTTAATGTGAGCATCAGTACATGATACCAGTAATCATCTAACTTCACAGAATCAGGGTGGCACGAGGCTACAACTCCACATACAATCCTTATGTGGTAATTAAAAGAAAGTCCAATTTTTATGTTTTGAAGAACGCCAGCACTGCCAGTGTACAACTCTAAGCTCCACTCCTTTTAACTCTCTTTTCTGACCCTATTTCCATTCTCCACAGCAGATTCCAGAATGTTGCACATTCTAAATCCAAGCTTATTCCTCCTTAGTCCTGTGACTTTCACACTCTTTTTGCTTTGCTTTTTGATGTGGATCCATTTAGTTTCTTTCACTGAGGATTCCAGTCACATCACAGAATATTCTAGAATCAGCTGGCAAAGAGTTTGTTCAGCAGGATGGAGGGAAAGGCTGTGAGATGTGTCACCTGTTAATTACTCTTGTGCCTGTCACACTGTAATGCAGAACATGATATGACAAAGCCTTCAGAGATGTTCCAGCACAGTGCTTTGGTGACTTTGAAGTTCTCACCAGGAGGTCATTCTGGGTGCAGGGTGTAGAATGCTGTTGAGATTCACAGACAAGCTTGCTGCACTGGGGTCAGTGTGCAGATGCTGTGGCAGATGATGTTGATCTGAGAACAAATCTGTTACAAGCCAATAAACCTCTTATAGTTGTTAGGTGAACGGGTGCTTGGAGTGTCATGGACCCATTACAATAGGACAAAATGGTGCCGGGTCCTGTACTGGCCCATGATCAGCTGTCGATCAGGCTATTGTGATCTGTTGCGTTTCAAATGATTTATTTTGGGAAATACATTTTTTCTTTTCTTTTCTTTATGTCTAGTGACAGACTTTGCACATTCCCCCCTTCTTTTCTTTATACTTCTTCTTCTTAACTGCCTTCTCTGTCACCCATGTTAGCATGTGTCTACGCTCTGATTATTGTTGTTAGGAGCCTTCCAGTAGGTACCAACTTACAGCAACTTTATGCATGATAGAATGAATACTGCCCAGTGTCTATGCTCTATCCAGTGAACAATTCTCTCTTCCCTCCCACTTCTGGTAACCATCATAGAAAGTTTATCATAAAATGAAAACCTTTTCTTGACTTTTTACAGTAGTGATTTCAAATGATATCTGTCTCTTTGTGACCAGCTAATTTTACTTAGCATAATACCCTCCAGGTTCCTCCATGTTACGAGGTGTTTTGCAGATTTATCGTGATTCTTCCCTGTTGTGTAATATTTCATTGTGTGTATGTACTAAAAATTTTCAACCATTCCTCTACTTATGGGAATCTAGGCTGCCTCCATATTTTTGCTGTTGTGAATAATGTTGCAATGAGCATGGGCATGCACATTATCTATTCATGATACAGCTCTTATTTCTTGAGGATATATACCAAGTAGAGAGATTGCTAGGTCATATGATATTTCACTTCCAAACTTCTAAGAAAGTACCATTCTGTTTTCCACAGCAGTTGCACCATTTTACAGTTCCACCAGCAGTGTAGAAGGGTCCCATACTTTCCACACCCTCTCCAGCATTTGTTGCTTTCTGCTTTTTTGAACTTGGTTATTAATGCTGGGGTAAAGTGATAGCTTATTGTTGTTTTGATTTGCATCTCTCTAAGGAGCTCTGGTAGCGTAGTGGTTATGAATTGGGCTGCTAACCTCAAGGTCGGCAGTTCGAAACTACCAGTGGTTCCACGGGAGAAAGATGAGGCGTTCTGCTCCCATACAGATTTATAGCCTTGGAAACCCTATACAGTTGGAATCAACTCCATGGTACTTAACAACAACAACAATGGCTAGTGGTCCTGAGCATTTCTTCATGTTTATTTGCCATCTGAATGCCTTCTTTGGTGAAATGTCTGTCCATATCATCTGTCTATTTTTCAACTGTATTGTCTTCTTATTGAGATGTTGAAGTGTTCTATAAATTTTAGATACTAGGCCCACATCTGATATGTCATTGCCAATTTTCCTCCCCAGGCTGTACATTCTCTTTTCACTCTTTTGGCAAATTTTTTTGGTGTACACAAGTGTCTAATTTTTAGGAGGTCCTAGTCATCTCTTTTGTCTTCTGATGTTTCAGTTATGTTTGATAGTGTATTGATGCCATGAATCAGAGCATCTAAGCTTGTCTTTATTTTCTCATTGATGATGTTTGTAGTTCTAGGTTTTACATGTAGGTCTTTCATTCATGTTGAGTTTCTGTATACAGTGTGGGATGTGGGTCTTGTTTCATTCGTCTGTAAATGGATTTCTAGTTTTACCAGTACCATTTGTTGAAGAGACTGTCTCCTCTACTTAAGTGTGTTTTGGTCCTTTGTCAAAGATGGTTTAATTGCTGTCATTTTGCTGTGCTGTCATTTGTGGTGCTGATGGTTTCTTTGTAATTTTCTTCACTGAGTTCATTTTGTTTGCATGTCTTTTTTTCTATTCATCTTCTTCATTGCTGTTGTTTTAATGCTTACTAAATCTTTCTGATTTTCCTCTTTTTTATTTTGATGTGAAGCTATATTAATTTTCTTTGAGGCTACCCTGTGATTTATTAATGTCTTCTCCGGTTTAAAACAGTTAGTTTTATCTTGAAATTTACTTGAGTTCCTTATCTTTTGGGAGTTCTGTATCTTCCCTATTCCTTCTTTTGGCTTTGTAATTGTCTTCACTATGAATTGATATTTCTGGTTCCCTATTTTTAGTCTTGTGAATTTGTTTCACTTTAAACACTTCTATATCTGAATTGAATTTTGAATGGTGTCATGTTTGTTAATCTTAAATTGTTGTCTGCTGTTATTGGTTCTTAATCCAAGGACACCCTTTAGTATATTTTGTAAAGTTGGTCTTGTTAAAAATTCCTTTAATTTATGTTTATCTGAAAATGTCCATATTTCTCTGTCATATTTGGGTAACAGCTTTGCTGGGTATCTGATACTTGGTTGGCAGTTATTTTTCTTCCAGAGCTTTGTGTATGTCCTTCTATTGCCTTCTTGCTCTCATGGCTTCTGCTGAGAAATCAGAGCTGAGTCTTATTGGTTCTGCTTGGTAGGTAACTTTTCGTTTTTTCTGAGCTGCTCTCAAAAGTCTTCCCTTGTCTTTGGTTTTGGCAAGTTTATGATATGTCTCAGTGATATTCTTTTGAGGTCTATTCTGTTTGGTGTTCTTTCAGATTCTTCAATGTGTATCGTCTCATCATTCATGATGTTAGAGAAGTTTTCTTCGTACAGCTTTTCAACAATTTTCTTTGTGGGTTTTATTGTTTCTTCTTTTCTGGAATTCCTATCACCCATATGTTATTCTTCTTCATGGTATCACCTTCTTCATGGTCTCACACACAAATCTTAGGCTTTCTTTGGATTTTTCTCCTTCTGTTCTCTGATTGTTTTGGTTTACTAGTATTGAGAGCTTGCTCTTCAAATTCACTAATTTGGGTTTTTATTGATACAAATCTATTCCTTTGTCCTTGCACTGTATTCTTCATCTCTGAAATCTTAGAACTAACCTGCTGAATTTCTTTTTACAGGTCTTGTATTGTTACAAATTTTTCATTTTTTTTTTCAGGCATATATAATAATTTACATCTCCAAAGGGCACATTCTGCAAATCTGCTCCTGGCCACCAGCTGTTAGTCCTTCTCTTCTTAGTCCATGAAGCTAGAGTCCTCAGTTGCTCCCCCTCGCCATGCCCCCATCTCTGCCTCCATCTCTGGCGCTGCTGCTTCTCTGGATAGGGTCCCGCATTCTGCTTGTGCATTCCTCACTTGATGGTCCTAGGGTCCT
>NW_006408901.1:1001341-1003206 GCF_000296735.1 Chrysochloris asiatica
GATCCCGTCCCTGAAAAGGCTATCACCTATGGGTATATTGTTGAACAAACTCCTACTCATGCTGAAGCCAATTTACCTGAGTCTGAGAATGATTTTCGAGGTTGTGATGAATCTCTCCCTCTCCTAGAGAAAATGAAGCCAAAAGAGCTTGCTAAGGAACCCCTAACCCCTAAGTATATAACAAGTTTAACTAAAGTGCAAGAAGTGCCAGGCTCCTCGAGTTCAGATACTGAGAAATTGAGTCCTGAAAATGAGCTTACTTTAGCGGAGGAAGCCGCTCGATGTAATGACTTAAATGGGTCTTTTGCTTATTGGTATATTGTAAAACAAACTTGCTCTCATGCTCAAATCACTGAGTTACCTGGCCTTGCTAGCACAGCTGGTTCTGAGAGTAAATTTCTGGCCTGTGATGAGTCGTTGCTAAACTCAGCTGAAGTACAAAAAGAGTCAAATTTTTCTGAGGACAAATTCACTCTAGAAGGAGAGGCTGCCCGATATAAGGGCCCAGATTTGTCTTATAATCGCTGTCACCCCTGGCTTAAAGCGGCAAAGAGTAAAAAATCCAAGCTGCAGCGCTTTTACTTACATGCGGCTTTGAAAGGAACTGAGGCTTTTGCCTCCGGCAAAAAGCAGCGGCTGCCGAGTAAGGCCTGGCGGGCGGCAGTCCCCATGGCAGACAAGGCTGGGCCCTGCTCAGAGCGAAAACACCTTTCCTCTGGGAAGGCGGCTAGGAAAAAAGCCGAAAGTTTGTCTCCTGGGACTGGCAGGGCTGGCTCACGTGGAGTTAGGCCGAGGTCAGATGGATCCTGTGGGGATCTTGTGGCTCATCTTTTGCAGGCAGTCAAAAGAGTTATTAATCACTTGCAACGAATCTCCTCTCATCTGTTTCCCGATTCCAGTATATTATTAACCAAAAAGAGCGAAAGTTTTAGCCTATTTTTCAGAACAAAGACACTTCCACATGGATTCCAGCCTGACTAAATTGACCCTGTAGCGAGAGGAGCCTCGTGGAAGCCAGCATTCACCAAGGACCCACCTGAAAGAAGACTTCAGTTGCATCTCAACAGAAGCCCCTCTGACAAGAGCACCAAGTTCCAGCAAGCCACTTCTAGAGCAAAAAAACATTTTAAAGACTGTTTAAAATGCTTTGAGGACTGTTTAACCCTTGGAAGACTGTTTAAACTCTAGAGACTTTATGCCGTTTTGCTTGTTGGGTGTGGGAAATGGGGAATTAAGAGATGTTACCAATTGTTGTAATTGTTCATTACTCATCATATGTTTTATTACCTGTTAATGTTTCAGAAGTGAGGCCATGCATTGTGCTGGCCTGGTCTTTTAATGTGCCACGTGTTTTGTTGTTGCCATCATACTAGGAATCATTGCATTGTTAAGATATGTTACTTCTATTGCCCTCTCCACCGTTTCCCTTGTGTAACCATGTAACTCAACTTTCTAGGAAGATTAGTCTTGCTCTCACCATCCAAGAGTAAATAGTTCAAGGTTTACAAAATAGGATAAATGCTTTAGAAGAAGCAATATTGTTAATGAGATATAAGATTTCAAAATGTCCAGTTTAGACTTTCAGTTTAATGATATTCATTGTATAAGTAGATTTGTGTTATCTGAACAGGATCATACCTCAGTTCAATAGCATTTTAGGAGGTTGTGAAATAGTGTTGATTTGTCTGTGGATATTCAATAGCTACATGCTCAAATTTCTGATATAAGTAATGCTCAAATTGAGTACTGATTGGCTACTAATTTGCTGCCCCCCGGCTAGAGATTGAGTTCCCCTGTGAACTTAATTGAACCTCAGCATAATGACCATGTTCGTTCACCTGAGAGCAAGTGAGTGGTCTGGCAAC
>NW_006408901.1:1003306-1003853 GCF_000296735.1 Chrysochloris asiatica
CTGGGGTTCGTTGAGCTTCTTGAATGCTTATCTTTTCACTTTTCATGATGTTAGGAAAATTTTCTTCCAGAAGCTCTTCAGCTCTCTCCTCTGTAGACTTGTGTGATCGTTCCTGTTCTGGAATACCAATAATTCTTATGCTATTCCTCTTCATATTGTCTAACATGAATCTTAGGCCTTCTTCAGTTTTTTTATCCTTTGTTGTGTTTGTTCTTGTACCTTAGTAGTGTTGAGAGATTTATCTTCTAGCTCACTAGTTCTGGCTTCTGTCTCTTCAATTCTACTTCTTTGCCCTTTCTGTGTATTGTCTATTTCTGATATTCTATTATTAATCATTTGGACCTCTTTCTGTAGGTTTTGAATTGTATCCAATGCTGTATCTGTCTTATTAGATTGTTCCTGTAACACTTTCCTGACTTATTCCTTATTTTTCTCAACTCTGTTGTATAGTATTTTGATACATTTTATAATCATTTTTCTGAATTCCTTCTCAGGCATTTCCAAAGCCTTCCCATCTTCCAGTATGGAGTGTAGATCTACTTCCAGC
>NW_006408901.1:1007028-1022924 GCF_000296735.1 Chrysochloris asiatica
AAGCAGTGATGTCTGAAATGGAGCCAGAGGTGATGACGTGGAGCGATGGAGCAGCTGGAGTCTTTAGATCCAGAGAGGGAGAGCAACTGTGTGCTGAAGACCTGGGGTGTACGGGGGAAGGATTGCATGGAGGGGATTGTAACCATGGCAATGAGACGATATACGATAGAATGAATGTAAAACCAATGTTATTCCATGTAAACTATCACAATAAAACATTTTAAAAAACAAAAACAAAACGTTAAAGCCTGAGCTTCAAGTGCTTTGTGGCTCACAGTTCCGGCCTGAGGGTGGCAGAAAGAGCCCAGCTTTATAGAGTCAGACAGATTGGATTAGTGAGCAGACCAGCTTTGCCACTCATGGGCCTATGAGGTGGGTTAAGTGGCCTTTCTAAGCCTCAGTTTCTTCATCTTTACCATGAGAAAGAGAATTCCCAGTTTAAAGCGGGGGGCGGCGGGGGGCTGTGATGGTTAGAGGCAATGCCTTTGCAATGTATCATGGCGGCGGCTCAGAGTTTTCTTCCAGTGTGTGTGGGACCACCATGAGTTGAGGCCAACTTGACAGCAGCTAACAATAAAAATTTGAGACACACAACTCAGCACTCTGGGGCTCGGATTGAACTTCTCTCTGTGATCTGATGCAGGAGCACTGGAACCTTTTACGGACCAACTGTTGAAATCCTGTTTCCTGAGGTATAATAGATCTGTGTTGGAAGAAGTGCAGCCAGACTGTTCCTTGGAGGCCAAGATGACTAAACTTCGTCTCTCATACTTTGGACATATTGTCAGGAGGGAACAGTCGCTGGAAAAGGATACCATGCTTGGTAAGATGGAGGGTCGGAGAAAAAGAGAAAGACCCCCAACGATAGGATCAGCCAGGTGGCATCATTGATCGACTCAAGTGTGGCAGCAGTAGTGAGGTTGGCCCGGGATCAGACATTGTTTCGTTCTGCTGTGCATGGGGTCGCTATGAGTCGGTTCCGACTCCATGGCACCTAACAGCAACAACAACAACAATGGTATAATGGATGTTAGGAGGCCAGGATTGCTATGAGTCAGAACCAACTCAACGGCACTTTAACAATAAACAATAATGGGCATTTCATAAAGCACTCACTCAGTTAAGTGCATTGTTGTTATTGTATATGGTCAGTCAGTTCCGACTCAGCATCCCCACATAGAGTTCTGAGAGCAGCTGGCGAGTTTGAACTGACAGTCCAGTGCTTATCCTACAGTACCACACCAGAACTCATTTAAGTGCTTTGTTGTTTGTTGTTAAGTGCCGTTGAGTTATTAAGTCGGTTCTTACTCATAGTGATCTGTGTAGGGTTTCCAAGAAGCAGTTGGTGTGTTTGAACAGTCAACCTTGTGGTTTGCAGTTCAGTGCTGATTCTACAGCGCCACACCAGGACAGCATTCCTTTTGTAGAATTTCACATAACTGCAACACACTCTGTACGCTCTTTCATGCCTGGCTGCTTTTGCTAAGCACACTATTTTTGAGATTCTCTTACATTGTTCAGTTGATCAATAGCTCATTCTTTTTTGTTGCTGGGTAGTATTTCACTGAACGAATTGAGCTTCGTACCGCATGGTCAGTAGTTCGAAACTACCAGCTGTTCTATGGGAGAAAGATGAGGCTTTCTGCTCCTGTAAAGATTTACAGCCTCAGAAACCCTGTACAGGGTCGCTATGAGTCGGAATCGACTCCACAGCACATAACAACAACAACAACAATGACATGAAGTGGCTGGTAAACCAGCTTTCATGAAGGTGCTTAGGGTCAGAACAAGGGAAATAATAGAATCCCCACTTAATTGTTTCCCTTTTGTCAAGATGGACCTAGTGATGATAGGGATATGATATTTTTTTTTTTTAAGTTTTCATTGTGAACTGAGTGATAGTTTACATGGGAGAACATCAGCTTTACACCATCGTTTGATTGCAATGATTACACTCTTCTCCATGCATCACCATTCAACAGTATTTTCATCCATTCTCTATTTTGGTGGGTGGGGTGCATGTATACAAAAACACTAAGGAATATACAATAATTTAAACAACCAAAAGGCACATTCTGCAAGCCTGCCTCCTGGTCACCAGCACCCAGTTCCTCTTTCCATGAGTCCAGAATCCTCAGCTGCTCCCTCTCTCCAAGTCCTCATCTCTGCCTCCATCTCTGGTGTCACTGCTTCTCTGGGGAGGGTCCTGCATTCCACATGTGCTCTTCTCCCTTGATGGTCCTAGGGTCCTCTGTTTCTAGACTATAAGTTTAACTACTCCATCTTTTTTGTTACAAAGCTTCTACCTTTGCAGTTGTGACAGTTGCAATTAGTTATTATAACAATTATTCATTATTGAATCATAAGACTCCCCAGCTACCAGCAAACAGCCTTTCTTGCTCCCTGAGTCCAGTGTCCCCAGTTGCTCCATCTGTCCACATCATCTTCTCTGTCTCCATCCCTGGCATCACTGCCTCTCTGGGTACGGTCCCACTCTCCATTCTTCTCACTTAATGGTCCCAGGGGCCTCTTCTTCTGGACGGCAAGATCAATCACTCCTCTCCTTTTATCAAAAAACATCTACCTCTATATTTCCTACCCTCACAGTCAGTCCTGATGGCAGTCATTCACTATTGTACCACAAGAGTTTTATCACCATTTCCTTTCTCCAGCTCAGTCCCAACAGATTGGAAATCATTCAGTGGTGATTCTACCTTCCTCCACCCCGTCTGGAACTAGGCTCCCTCTTGAAAGCTTGTAAACCAGTCACTTCTTTCCTTTATAGCCCACCCACACACCATTTTGGGTAAGTCTAAGTTGCCCATCCCTGTCAACCCTGTGTACTGAGGCGGTGGGAGTGGTCCTCACTGTAAAGATTTGTTCCCTTTTTTGACCTAGTCCATCCATAAGTATGGGTAAAGTTAATCAAATTGTATCAGGTTGCTCTTTTTTTTTTTTTTTTTCCCTCTTTTTTCTTCTTCTAGTCGAGTTCTGATCATCCAGCCATCGAAGCCAGGTAAAGTGGGTACTATCTGCAAGTATGGGTGTTCTTGTGTAACTCTCCTCACTTCATATCAGCTGGACGCATATCTGCTCTAGTTCTCTGTCGCCATGTCACTGCCTCTGGGCCCAAGAGTCCCCAGGTCTTGCCATACTGCTGGCCATCCAGGTCTCCACCCGGGTTCACAGGGGTTTATTGAATGTGGTCGGACTTAACTTGCAACTTCATTGCTGTTTTTTTCCCCCTCTTCCCCTTATCAGTCACCAGCCAGACCACATGCCTGCTCATGTATTCCCCTTGAGTTTTAGTCTTGGAAGGGGGTTTGCTCTGAGGGATCCCGACCACTTGCCTTGATGGCTCCCAGGTGAACAGCTTACTTGTTCTGGTAGTATTCAATCAGACTGCCATTATTGTTTCGGATTTTTACTGCTGGTCTTTCTTTCACGAAGAATCTTCTATTCTTCTAGCAGCTCCAGGTTGGTCTACTCATCCTTTTCAGTGGAAATTTCCCACCTCAGTCAGTTCTGGATGGGGTACTAGATTCCACCTATGGTCTTGTGCAATGTAAAGGCTCCACAGGAAGCCTCTTTCATTGGGCAACTTCTAGCCCCTTTTAAAGTATTCTAATCAGTTATAGGCTGAAGACAGACTTACAAGCTTTCTGTAGTGATGTTTCTGGCTATTCCTTTCTCCCCCCCCCCCCCATCAAGTGTCTATTTTACAATGGTAGGCAAGGGAAACCCCTTCAAGCCATGCCTCAATCCCTGTATCCCAGAGCTCTTGTGTTTCAAGGTTGTGCATACCTCATCATTTACCTCTGTCCCACTTAGCCCATGTGAAGGCTTGTTCTTCCAATCCCCTCCCCCTCTTGTGAATTACCCCGCCCACTCCCCCACCCCTGCACCCAAACTATCCTGTGTCTATTCCTTACCCTGTGCTCCAATTTCCCCTCCCTCCCTCCCCTCCTCTCATCCCATACATCCTGATGATCAGCAAATATAGATACAATTTCCCCCCATTTAGTGTTGGTTCTTTTTCTTATTCTTCTACAATAATGGTCCTATGCAGTATTTCTCCTTTTGTGACTGACTAATTTTACTCTGCATAATGTCTTCAAGGTTCATCCATGTTATGCAGTGGCTTGCAACTTCCTTGTTGTTCTTCAAGGTAGCATAATATTCCATTGTGTGTATGTATCACAGTTTTGTTTATCCATTCTTCAATTGATGGGCACTTAGGCTGTCTCCATCTTTTTGCTATTGTAAATAGTGCTGCTATGAACATTGGTGTGTATATATCTACTCATGTTATGGCTCATATTTCTTGTGGGTTAATACCAAGTAGAGGAATTTCTGGATCATAAGGTATTTCTATTTGCAATCTTCTGAGGAAGTGCCATATTGCTTTCCAGAGTGGTTGGACCATTTTGCCATCCCACCAACAATGTAAGAGGGTCCCAGGCTCTCCGCATCCTCACCAGCATTTATTGTCCTCTACTGCAGGGAGCGCTTAACTCTCATTGGTTGGCAAAGCCGCACTGGGGGGAGAGACATTATGCACGGCAAATGACTCTCAAAAGCTGACCCCTATTTTCCCTTCAAGTTAGCCCTGAATTTACTTGTAAAAATATATAATTTGGCAATATTCACAGCTTTCACTATGAATTCTACAAACCTTAGGAAAAACTAGCTTAGCAGTAATTGATTGAATACAAAGAGAAATTGGGTAAATTACTCCCTTTCATTAGAAAACCTAAGTAACTGCATTTGTGAGGCCACAAAAGCAAATAGCATATTAGAGTCAAGCTGACCTACCCCCATAGGCCTCACCACATTCAGTCATTAGCTAGAATTCACAAACCCCTACACATAGACACCTGCGTAAATAAGCTGACAGTAATGAACTTAAGTGAAGGATCATTTTTAACTTAATAATCTACACTTCTTGCAGCAAGTAGCCAATTTGGGCTGTATGTCACATAGCTTCCAAGTGATTTAATGAATACCTTTATTATGAAAATAATAGCACATTATGTAGGATAGAAAGTGTATAATCTTTTAGTAGAAACAAGGAGAAACAGTTTTATCTCATACTGGGAAAGAACATGAAGGTCAATCTGAACATCACAGAAGTATTTTTGTCAAGGTTGTCTAATGACCAGGTGCAAGAATGTTGTGACTAACTGTGTAATAATTCAAGAAAAGATAAAAGTGTCAGTGCATGTACTGTGTAATTTTAAGTATAAAAAATAAAGACTTGCTGAGCTGGGCTGGTAGAACTATCTCAAGGCAGAGGGGGCTGGCAGAAGGAACTGGCAGAGAAAAGAGAAAGAGGAAAGCAGAGAGCAGGAGCAGAGGCAGAAAGAGGCAGAAGGCAGAGCTAGCAGAAAGAAGTAGAAGTGGCAGAAGAAGCAGAGAGGAGGAGGGAGCGGCAGACAGCAGAGAGAACAGACAGCAGAGAGCAGAGGGCAGACAGCAAAGAGCAGAAAGCAGAAGCAGGGGCAGAAGCTGGAGAGCATAGCCGGACAGCACAGCAAGTTGAAAAGCCTCTCGAATTGTATTCATTTCTTCACCCCACGATTCCGCGTATTCACTCGTGTCCCACGACCCCCGCGGAGAGCAGGAACTCCCTCACTCTACTTTTTTGATCTTTGCTGTTATTGCTGGTGTGAGATGATATTTCATTGTTATTTTGATTTGCATCTCTCAAATGGCTAGGAGGAGTCCTGGTGTGGCGCTGCGAGTTAATGCACCAGACTGCAAAGCCATTTGAACTTCAAGGTCGGTGGTTCAAACTCACCAGCTGCTCCTTGAAAACACTACACAGTGTCATGCCAATGGTCTCACACTGATTTCTTGTTCTCACCAACTTGTAATGGAGGAATATGATCGGTGTCATGATTAGAATGTGGTTACCATTTTCAGTGCACCCAAGTACTGTTGCTGTTGTGGGAACCAGGCTGCTATTGTGGAACTAGCTGACATTTAAAATATTCCTTCCTTCAGTTTGACCCAGTGCCTCATTGTAGAGAGCCTCATATAACCAGGTGCACCCCTAACTACTTCCTGTAAATTACTCCAGGGAAAACCTGCCTTTGAATGTGGATTGATACTTGGCTTTATAACACACACACACATATGTATAAACAACAAAGCAATCTATGTGTTTCAAATCTATGTGTAACAAATTTGGATCTCTTTTGGCATTAAACCACCTCATGGACAAAATGTGCCATACTAATGATGAACATTTTAGACTGAAATTCAGTACAGCACTACGTTCTAGATTAGTTTGCCTGCTGTATTTATAATAACCATTTTCCATGACCCCATCAAACAAAAAAGAACTAATTCTATCATCTCCTTTACACTTAGTTGAGGTTTTAGTTTTAATGTTTAAATGGCATGGATTAATAAAGTTGGAGTATTATTTTAAAGAAAATTCACAATCTAGCTTCCACTTATTTTTTGCATTGTATAATTAACAGAAGAAAATATTCTTCTTAGGAGTATGTAGTCATAACATTTTTAAAAAGTTCCCTTCATTTAAACTAAATTACTATTTTATGTTGATCTGAATATTTCTGTATAATTGTCATGATGATGCCTGCATCCTATTCAGTGTACTGAACAAATAAACTCCATTTTAAACAAAAACTACATTGATTTACTGTGGTATGCCTTAAATGATAAGTTCAATATTAAAACCTGAGGTAAACTCTACCTATATTAGATAAAATTATGAAATATAAATTGGAGTCCTGGTGTGGCGCTGTGGGTTAATGTGCCAGACTGCAAAGCTGTTTGAACTACAAGGTTGGTGGTTCAAGCTCACCAGTCGCTCCTTGGAAACCCTGTTGCTATGGGTCGGGTCTGACTCAATGGCACCTAACAACAACAACAGTATAAAATGCCTCAGAGCTGAAAAGAATTTTTTTAAAACTGTAATAAATTGGTTTTTCTACGGAAAAAAAGAGAAGGTAATAGAGGTAAATACTGTTGGCTATTTGTGCATGAAGGGGATTGTAAGCATTGCAATGGTTTGTTGAATGTAAAATTGATGATCTGTCCTGTAAATCTTCACTTAATTCCTAATAAAAGTTTTAAGCTACAAAATAAAAGAAATACAACCTAGAACACAAATAGCCATATGCACACCAATGTTGTTCAAAACAACACAACCCACAATAGCAAAAAGATGGAGACAGCCTACGTGCCCTATAGCAGAAGAATGGGTAGACAAACTCTGATACATGAACACAATAAAATACTACTAAACAACAACAACAACAACCTTGAAGAATAAACATGAAGCTGAAAAATGCCTCATGTTGTTGTTAGGTGCCATTGTGTGGGTACCAAGTCATAGTGACCCTATGCACAACAGAACAAAACACCGTCCTGTCCTGGGCTAACCTCACAATTGTTGCCCACTGATACTGCCACTTTGTCAATCCATCTCATTGAGGGTCTTCCTCTTTTTCTCTGACCCTCCACCTTACCAAACATGATATCCTTCTCCAGTGACTGGTCCCTCCTGATAATATGTCTGAAGTATGAGAGACGAACTCTGCCCATCCTAACCTCCAAGGAGTACTCCGGGTGTACTTCATCCAACACAGATCTGTTTGTTCTTTTGGCAGCCCATGGTACTGTCAGTATTCTCCTCCAACACCATAACTCAAATGCATCCATTCTTCTAAGATCTTCCTTATTCACTGTCCAAATTTGCATGTATATGAAGTTGTTGAAAACACCATGGCTTGGGTCAGGCATACCTTAGTCCACAAGCTGACACCTTTGCTTTGCAACACTTTAAAAAGGTCTTGTGCAGCAGATTTGCCTAATGCAGTACATCGCTTGATTTGTTGGCTGCTGCTTCCATGAGTGTTGATGGTTTACCCATGAAAAATGAAGTCTTTGACAACTGCAATCTTTTCTCCATTGATAAGAATGTGGTTTATTGGTCTAGTGAAGAGAATTTTTGTTTTCTTTACATTGAGATGCAACCCATTCCAAAGGCTATGGTCTTTGATCTTCATCAGTATGTATTTTAAGTCCTCTTCATTTTCAGCAAGCAAGATTGTATCATCTGCATACTGCAGCTTGTTAATGAGTCTTCCCCCAATCCTGATGCCACATTTTTCTTCCTATAACCCAGATTCTCTGATTAATTACTCAGAATACAGATTGAATAAGTATGGTGAAAGAATACAACCCTGTTGCACACCTTTCCTTATTTTAAATTATTCAGTGTTCCTATGTTCTGTTTGAACAACTGCCTTTTGGTCTATTACAGGTTTTTCATGTGCACAATTAGTATTCTGGAATACGCATACTTTGTAATGTTGTCCATAGCTTG
This sequence comes from Chrysochloris asiatica, assembly GCF_000296735.1. NCBI lineage: Eukaryota > Metazoa > Chordata > Mammalia > Afrosoricida > Chrysochloridae > Chrysochloris > Chrysochloris asiatica. The sequence continues at coordinate 1,015,391 of NW_006408901.1, forward strand.
TCATGATCCACACAATCGAAAGCCTTTGCATAGCCAATAAGGCACAGGTAAACATCTTTCTGATAGTCTCTGTTTTCAGCCACGATTTATTTGACATCAACAATGATATCCCTCATTCCACATCCTCTTCTGAATCTGGCTTGAACCTCTGGAAGTTCTCTGTCAATGTATGGTTACAGTCATTTCTGTATAACCTTTAGTAAAATTTTACTCTCTTGGGATATCAAAGATACTGTCCAATTATTTCTGCATTCAATTGGGTCTTCCAATCGGTTGGGCAGATAGTTGTATTCTAAATTTCTTCTCATAGATGAGTGAGTGCTTCTAGTGCTGTCTCACTTAGTTGAAAAATTTCAATGTTTATTCCATCAATTCCCAGTGCCTTATTCTTTGGCAACTCTTTCCATGCACCTTGGATTTCTTCCTTCAGTATCATTGGCTCTTGATCATATGCTACCACTTGAAATTGTTGAACATCAACAACTTCCTTTTGGTACAGTGACTTTGTGTATTCCTTCCATCTTCTTTTGATGCATTCTGCATCATTCAATAATTTGCCCAAAGAATAGATGAAAACTATTCAGTGGGGATTCTACCTTCCCCCACTCACTCTGAAATTAAACTCCTTCATGAAAACTTGTAAGTCAGGCACTCCATGCCTTTATAGACCCCACCCCCGATTTTAGGTAAGCCATCCCTATCAACCCTGTGTACTGAAGGAATAGGCTTGATCCTTGATTTGAAGACTTTTCCCCACTCAGTTGGTATTTTGTGTTATTACATCTGTAAGTAAAGGTGTGGATCATCACATTCTAGCAATTTACACTTGTTTCCTATATCCAATTTCTTTATCTTCCTTGAGTTATAATCATCAAGCCATTCGATTTAGTCTATTGGGTACTATCTACTACTTTGTGTGTTGGTGAACACTTCATATCAGCTGAAGGGTTCACTCTCAGCTCTAACCCCAAGTGGCTAGGTCAATTTTCATGGGTTCAGGAGTGCCCAAGTATCCCCAAGCTTCAGACCAACCAGTCCTTCCTCTTATCTCTCTCATCTCAAGATCGACATGAGTCTATGGAATATGGTCAAACTAAGTCCATGTCTTCGGTACCACCCTTCCCCCACTTCCAATCACAAGTAGACCAACATGGTCACAAGCAATCTTACAAACCTGCTCATGTGTTCCCTTTGAGTTTCAGTCTTGGAAGGGGGTTTGAGGACATGCTCTTAAAGGAGACATCTAAATGTTGGGAAATGTCATTTTTTCCTAATTTGATTTATTAAAAATATAAAAATAGTAAGTAAATAAATAAATATCCAAAGGATTCATGAGGGTAGTTAGAAAAACCACTTGCAAAACTTTTTTTGTTTTTTTAAGCACAAATAACTAGAACTGTATCTGAAAGATTTGCAGTGCAGTTAATTATTGAAAGTCTCTTCTAGCCATGGTGTTGCTGTTCCTAGGTGTTATCCAATAGTGATCCTATGTCCCACAGAAAGAAACACTGTCTGGTGCTGTTCCATAGTCACAGTTGGTGTTACACTTGATCCCATTGCTGCTGCCACTGTGCAAATCTTGGGAACATTCCTCTTTTTCACTGTCCCTCCACTTCGTCAAGTACAATTACATCTTACAGTGACTGGTACCTTACAGTGGTAATATGACCAAAGACTGAGAGACAAAGTCTCTCCATCTTTGTCTGAAGGAAAAATCTGTCTGTACTTCTTCCAGCACAAATTTGTTTGTTCTCTGGCATTCTGTGGTCCTTTTAATATTCTTCTCCAATACCGTAACTCAAATGCATCAGTTCTTCTACAGTTTTCCTTATTCACTGCCAAACTTGTAGTTTTCCTTGTTCATTGTCAAACTTTCTCATGCATATGAGGCTATTGAAAATACCATGGCTTGGGTCAGACACACCTTAGTCCTCAAGCAGATATCTTTGCTCTTCAATACTTTAAGGAGGTCTTATGAAGTAGATTAGCTTGATGCAATATATCATTTGGTTTCTTGACTGTTGCTTTCATGAATGTTGATGATGGATCCCAGAAAAAAGCAGTCCTGAACAATTTCAATTTGTTTTACATTTATCATATTTTCTCTTGGCCTAGTGGTAAGGAATTTTGTTTTCTGTACAATGAATCATATTGCATACTAAAAACTATGGTCATTGATCTTCATCAGTAAGTATTTTACGTACTCTTCATTACCAAAATACAAGGTTATATGACTTAAGGAACCCTGGTAAGGAACTCTGGTGGTGCAGTGGGTGATGCGTTTGGCTGCTAGCCACAAGGCCAAGGGATTGAATCCACTAGCTCTTCCACTTAGGAGAAAGATTGGGCTTTCTGATCCCATAAATGTTTACAGCCTTGGAAACCCTGTTGAGGTCACTATGATTGGAATGGAATTAACAGCACACAACCACCACCATCATCAGCAAAGAGTCCAGCCTCATCCCCAACTACTACCTAAATTTTTTCTCCAATCTTGGCTATTTTTTAGTGTCCTGACCACAGCCCCACCCTCAAACCTAGGAAAAATTCATTCTGTTCCTCCAAGCATCTCCTGTATAATGCCTCCACTGTATGGAAAGATCGCTTCCTTGCTCCCACAACCCTTTCCCAGTCTGTTCCTACAGTTCTCATTCTGACCCTATTCAACCAGTTCCTTAAGGTCATTGTAGGCCCTGTTTGAGGGAGAGGCTTAATTTTAAATGCATCTCATACCTCCCACAGGCCCCAAACACTCAGATAACAAGCCATCTCTGTTCAACTTCTATGAAAATCAACTCTCTCCATATGCTCAGTTTCCCCATGTGTGCTACCCTGCCTTGCTGGCCTTCTCTTGCTCTGGAAAAAGAAAAATCAAACACATCCACCTTGCTACCCACTGTAGCAGAATCCAAGTTGCATTATCATCCCATGCTCTCATAGGTGTCCTTGGAAGGCTTGATACCAGGGAGAAGGCAGAGCTATGCAGTAGGGTTCTGAGGACTTGGGACAGCAGTTCAGGATTAGGGTTTGAGTGTCAGTGTCAAGATCTGGTGGTCAGAGTCATGTATAGGGTTTTTGATGTATGGCTCGCACCACACCCAGATTACAGACCCAGAACCCCTATGTTGTTTTTACATGCCATAAAGCCAGTTCAACTAATAGTGGCCCTGTACAGGGTTCTTGAGGAGTGGCTGGCAAATTTGAACCACTAACCTTGTGATTCATACCAACCTTTCAATCCAATGCATTATACTACTGTGCGGGAAGTGGCTTGGCTTCTGCTGTTTGACACGGTCCCAACAGAAGGAGAGATATCATGCAAGGCAGATAATGTTCAGAAGCTGCTTTCTATCTTCTTTCTAAGATAACTTTGAATTCACTTCTAAAAATATATAATATGACCATATTCACAGCCATTTACTATGAGCTCTATTGTTGTTGTTGTTGTTAAGTGCCGTCGAGTCGGTTCCGACCCATAGCGACCCTGTACAGGGTTTCCGAGGGTGTAAATCTTTACGGGAGTAGAAAGCCTCATCTTTCTCCCATGGAGCGGCTGGTAGTTTCGAACCGCTGACCTTAAGGTTCGCAGCCCGATTTGTAACCACTACGCTACCAGAGCTCCTATAGACCTTGGAAAAAAACTGGTCTAGCAACAATTTTCAGCTTTGGTGGATTGAATTCAAAGGGAATTGTATGTGCCACTCCCATTCACAAAAAACCTAAGTACAAAGTAACTGCATTTATGTGATCACAAAAGCAGATAACAAATGAAAGTGAAGTTGACCGACCCCTACAGACCTCACCACAATCAATTACCAGCCAGAATTCACAAACCCCCACTATTACATATAGGCACCTATGTAAATAGTCAGTGAATAGTGAACATAGATGAAAAATGGTCTAAACTTAATAATCTACATTTCTTGTAGCAATTAGCCAGGTTGGGCCTTATGCCTCACAGCCTCAAAAGAAAGGAAATACAGGAACACTGTGGTCAAGCAATTTAATGAACACTTTTTAAGAAAACAAAATTAAGTATATGTTAGTAATACTTTTACTATGAAAATAATAGTGTAGTATGTAGGATAGAAGATTGATAATCACCTAGTAGAAACAATGAAGTAGTGTAGGCATTGATGATTAATAGAAACTTATATTACTAAGAGGATGTAATCAAGGGTCTGATAAGTGGTAATGATTTATGTAAGGTTTAACTTGATCTTTTAGTGGAAATAAGAAGAAGCAATTTATCACTTATGTAAGAGTGGAGATGATGTCAAAAGGAAAATGTTTAATGGTTGAAAAATGAACAGGATATGGAAAGGTCAGTTTGGACATCACAGAAATACTTTTGTTAAGGTTGTATAATCACAGAGTAAAAGGAATGTTGTGATTGAAACTGTGTAATAATTCAAGGAAAAATCAAAGTATCAAATCATTATGTACTGTGTAATTTTAAGTATAAAAATAAAGACTTGCTGAGCCTAGGCATGATGATGAAAGAGAAAGAAAAGAAAAGAGAGAGAGTTCCATCAGACAACTAAGCAGAGGCTCCTCGATTGCTTTCATTTTTGCCGACTCCGCGTCTCCTCTCGTGTCCCTTGACCCTGCGAGAGCTGGACTCCCACACTACTGCACCACACCAGGACTCTACAAACCCTTTATGGGACTCTATTAGTCTGAACCTCCTCAATGATGCACAACAATATCATGCACAGAAAAATTATCTTAATGGCTTTCCTAGGCTGTAATCTGTGTGGTTTTGTGATTTAATTTGCTAGACTGCAAAGTTGATTTGGCACTGGACTGAAAAGTAGGTTTGAAGTAACAAGGTTGGTGGTGGTTCAATCTCACCAGCTTCTCCTGGCAAACCCAATACAGAGTTGCTATGGGCCGGAACTGACTTGATGGCACTTAACAACTACCTATGAGCAACCCTGGTATGGCGGTATAGGATGAGTACTTGACTTCAAAGTCAGTTTGAATTGCAAGGTTGGTGGTTCAAACCCACTAGTTGCTGCTTGGAAATATTGAGTCAGAACTGACTGAATAGTACTTGACAAGGATCTTCTATGGAAGGAACCCTAGTAGAACACAAGTTTAAATGCTGTGCTGCTAACAACAAAGTTGGTTGATTGAACCCATCAGCTTCTCTGAGGGAGAAACATGAAGCTGTCAGCTCCTGTAAAGATTGACTTTCACAAACCCTAGGGAGTAGTTCTACTCTGTCCAGTATGGTGGCTATGAATAAGAATCAACTCTACTACAGTGTATTAGGGAACTTTATGGGAAGCAGTCTTGATAGGGCATTTGTTAAAATGCTTGGCTGTTAACTGAAAGGTTGGCTGTTGGAACCCATCAACTAGGCATAAGAAATATCTGCAAGTATTGCATAGTTAGAACAGGGAAAGAAGGGGGTCTCAGATTTATCTATCAGTGGACTTTCTCAGCGGAAAACACGCCAAACTCAGCAATGAGGAGTTTTAGAGGAGAGGGTTGGAGGAGAAAGCAGACTGTGTACTAGAGGAAATAAAATTAGTTAAGACAGGTAGGTGAGAGGAGAAAACATGGTAAGGAGAAATAAAGTTATCTAAGAGCGATAATTGAGAGCGGATACAATTTTTAAAAAATGTTTTATTGTGAATTATGTAATAGTTTACAATGGAGACCGTTTGTTTTACATTCATCCTATCATATATCGTTTCTTTGCCATGGTTACAATCTCCTCCATGCATCATCAACCAACCAAAGGGTATACACTACAAGACTGCCCCCTGGTCGTCAGCACACAGCCCCTCTCCCTCTCTGTGTCTAAAGTCCCCAGATGCTCCATCTCTCCACGTCATTGTCTCTGCCTCCATCTCTGGCGTCACTGGTTCTCTGGGTAGGATCCCGCTCTCTGCTCTTCTCCCTTGATGGTCCCAGGGACTTCCGCTCCTAGACTGCAAAGTTAATCACTCCCCGCCTTGCTACAAAACATCTACCTTTACATTTCCAACCCTCACAATCAGTCCTGATAACAATTATTCACTATTGTATCACAAGAGACCTATACGCATTTCATTTCATCAGCCCCGCCTAGACAGATTGGATACTACTCAGTGGAGATGTTACCTTCCTCCATGCCCTCTGTGTCTAGGTTCCCTTTTGAAAGGTTGTAAGCCAGTCACTTCTTGCGTTTGTAGCTCCCCTCCCCCATTTTGGGTAGCCAATGTCCAAGTTGCCCATCCCTGTCTATTCTGCATATGGAGGGGGTGGGAATGATCCTTGCTGTAAAGATTTGTTCCCTCTTTTGAGCTGCTGCATCCATAGTTGTAGGTCAAGTTCATCAAATTGTATCAGATTTCTCTTTTTTTCCTCTTCTTTCTTCTTCTGGTTGAGCTCTGATCATCCAGTCATTGAAACCAGTTCACGTGGGTATTATCTGCAAATGTGGGTGTTCTTGTGCATAAGCCCTCTCTTCTTATCAGCTGGACGCTACACTCTCCACTCAAATCCTCTGTGGCTATGTCACTGACTCTGGGCCTAAGAGTCCCCAGGTTTTGCCATACTGCTGGCCAACCAGGTCTCCACCTGGGTTCACAGGAATCTATTGAACGTTGTAGGGCTTAGCTTGCAGCTTCATTGCTGTTTTTCCCTCACTTCCCCTTATCGGTGATGAACGTCATCACCAGTCAGAGCATGTATTCCCATTGAGTCTTAATCTTGGAAGGGAGTTTGCTCTGAGGGGACCCGACCACTTTCCTTGATGTCTCCTGGACAAGCAACTTGCTTGTTCTTGTAGTAACAGTCAGTCTGCCTATATTATTTTGTATTTTTCCTGTAGGTCTTTCTTTCAAGAAGTATCTTCTGGTTTTCTAGCTGCTCCCGGCTGGTCTGCTCATCCTTCAAGTGGAAAATTTCCTGTCTCTGAAGATCTGGTTGTGGTTCAGGCTTCCACCTATAGCCTTATGTAATGCAGAGGCTCCTCAGGAAGCCTCCTTCACTAGGCACGTTGTAGCCCCATTTTAGGTATTCTGATCAGTTATAGACAGAAGATGGACTTGCAAACTTTCTATGGTGACATTTCTGGCTATTCCTTTCTCTCTGAGAGGGGGATACGATTTTAAGGAGAAATAGTGGATGATAAGGTGAAACCTGAAACACATGACTCATGGAAATTGTTTATGGACCAGTTACCTGGATTAGTGGAAAAGGGATAAATAAAGAAGTCAGTTGTACTCTAGGTTCCACCTTCTCTTCTTTCCCAATTTTGGTGGACTCTTTATGTAAGAATGTCTAGTGTAAAATAAACATATCTTTAATTTCCCTAAGCATCTTGTCAATCTAACTTCTTTTGTTTGGATTGTGTTAAGCATTCCCAATTCTTTAGAAGGAGGGTAACAGTTCCTGGAATAACATTCCAAGCATAAGAGTTTGTAGCCCTAGAGATTATTGCTTTGCAAAACATATGGGGCAATTCTTTTTTTTAAATAAATGTTTTATTGTGAATTATGTGATAGTTTACATGGGAGAACATTAGTTTTACATTCAT
>NW_006408901.1:1023139-1024616 GCF_000296735.1 Chrysochloris asiatica
GCTCTTCTCCGTTGATGGTCCCAGGGCCCTCCGCTCCTAGACTGAAAAGGTAATCATTCCCCTCCTTGCTGTAAAATGTCCACTTTTACATTTCCAACCCTCACAATCAGTCCTGATAACAGTTATTCACTATTTGGTGCCATTCTATTTTGTTGAGTAGTATGGCTATGAGTAGTTTTCAATGTTGTTGTTGTTAAGTGTCATTGACTCGGTTAAGACCCATAGAGACCCTGTGTAGTATTTCTGAGAAACAGCTGGTGAGCTTGAACTGTTAACCTTGATGTTCAAACATCTTTGCAGTCTGGCACATTAATCCACAGTGCCACACCAGGACTCCAGGTTTCAGTCATTTGTTTTTGTTTGAGTCTTTATGAGAGTCAATCCTCAGTTCTTCTCTCCCTTCATTAGCTGGTGGATTCCAATAGCCCAACTTTAGGTTCTCATCCAAGTGCTTAGCTAGTGCACCACCAATCCTTCACGCTGCACACATGTGAATCTTCTCAGGACCCTTCCCATCTCTTCACTCCCACACCTGGGCATTCTCCTATCTCTTAGACTCCTCCCTCACCTCTTGCTGCCCAATCCCATTCAAACTACCTTCACCAGAGCTGCTGGACACAGTTGGGAGAATGGAAGGTTAGCACTTCACTCTCTTGGGTCTTGGAAACCAGCAGCCCCTACCTGCCTGGAGGGTCTGCTGGTCTGGATGATGAAGGGTCATCAAAGAACCCCAATGCCCTGTGTTGAGGCTGCAGGAAAGGCTGAAAGTTCATCACTGTTTGCTGGGAGTCCATATTTCCATGAGGGTCCTTCATCCTCATTCACGTTCCCACCCTATATGGCACCCCTACATGGCTTCAGATGTTCTCTTGGACAGGGAAGGGACAGACCCTACGAGAGGTCTTGTGCCCCTTTATAGTTTGGGGCACTGTGTCTGAGGGCCTGAGACTCCCAAAGCCCACTTCTACCTTGTCTGCTCTGTGAGATGATTGTGAACATTTTCCTAGTCCTGTGGGGATGCCTTTCCTTGTGTCTCAATGTCTATTTGCAGTCGCTGTTCAAATTCCACTCCCCTATGGGTGGCCTGGGGGCACTGGGAGAGGTCTTGTGTACTAGTCTTATCTGTGCTTTTCTGTTTGCCAGCATATCTTGGACTGAGGGAAAGAGACATTGATCAATGGAATAGAATCAAGAATTCAGATATTAACCCAACCACTTACACCCAAATGATTTTCGACAAAGTGCCTAGGCACATTGCATGGAGAAGAGACAGTCTCTTTAACAAATGGTGCTGGCAGAACTGTAAAGCAATATGTAAAAGACTGAGACAAGACCTTTGCCTCACACCCTATACAAAAATGAACTCAATATGGATTAAAGATCTAAACGTGAATCCTAAAATTATGAAGATCATCAATGAAAAAATAGGGACGAATGTGAGGGTGCTAATTCAGGGAATATTCAGACTGCCACACAT
>NW_006408901.1:1027522-1035236 GCF_000296735.1 Chrysochloris asiatica
TCAAGTGGAGATTTCTCATCTCTGGAGATCTGGATGTGGTTCCGGTTTCTACCTATAGTTTTATGTATTGCCAAGGCTCCGCAAGAAGCCTCGTTCACTGCATAAGCTGCAGAAGATACTTCTTGAAAGAAGGACCTACAGGAAAAATACAAAACAATACGGTCAGTCTGACTGATACCACAAGAACATGCAGGTTGCTTGCCCAGGAGACATCAAGGCAAGTGGTCGGGTCCTCTCAGTGCAAATTCTCTTCCAAGACTAAGATGCAAGGGAAATATACGCTTTGATTGGCAACCATGCACATCACCCAGAAGGGGAAGTGACTGAAGAACATCAATGAAGTGGCGAGCTAAGCCCTACATCATTCAGCAAACTACTGTGAACCCGGGTGGAGACCTGGTTGGCCAGCAGCGAGGCAAGACCTGGGGACTTATGAGCTCAGAGTCAATGACAGCCACAGAGGACTTGAATGGAAAGCGGGGCAGCCAGCTGATAAAAAGAGGGCTGACAGACGTAAGAACACCCACACTCTCAGATGATACCCACTTGACCTGGCTTCAATGACTAGATAAACAGAGCTCAACCCGAAGAAGAAAGAGGAAAAAAGCGTCATCTAATACAATTTGATAAACATGACCTACACCTATAAATGCAGTAGCTCAAAAGTGGAAACAAATCCCTGCTACAAGAATTATTCCCACCACATCCACACAATGAGTAGACAGGGAGGGGAAACTTGGACATTGGCTACCCAAAATGGGGGGAGGGATACAAAGGTAAGAAGTGACTGGCTTACAAGCTTTCAAGAGGGAACCTAGATCCAAAGGGCGTGGAGGAAGGTACAGTCTCCAGTGAATAGTAACAGATGGGTCTTTTGTGATGCAATAGTGAATAATTGTTATCAGGACTGATTGTGAGAGTTGGAAATCTAAAGATAGACATTTTGTAGCAAGGAGGGGAGTGATTAATTTTTCAGTCTAGGAGCGGAGGACCCTAGGACTATCAATGGAGAAAAGCGGAGAGCGGGATCCTACCCAGAGAAGCAGTGAGGCCTGAGATGGAGGCAGAGAAGATGATGTCAAGAGATGGTGTGGCTGGGGACTTGGGATTCAGCGAGGGAAAGGGGCTGAGAACTATGGTGGGGGGGGGGGGTGCAGGCTTACAGGGTACACCCTTTGATTGAGTGAGGATGCATGGACAGGATGGTAACTATGCCAATGAAACAATAGATGATAGAATGAATATAAAATTAATGTTCTCCCATGTAGACTATCACACAATTCACAATAAAACATTTATTAATTAAAAAAAATAGTATTAGGGAGTTTTCCATCCTCTTCTATGTTCTGGAATAATTTGAGTAGAATTGGTGACAGTTCTCTGAATGTTTGGTAGAACTCACCCGTGAAGCCATCTGGGACTGGGCTTTTGTTGGTCGGGAGTTTCTTGATGATCTGGTCAATTTCTTCTTTTGTTATGGGTTTGTTCAAATTTTCTGCTTCCATCTGAGTAAGTTTAGGTAGGTCGTGTTTTTCTAGAAATGTATCCATCTCATCCAAATTTTCGAATTTGTTGGAGTACAGCTCTTTGTAGTATTCTGTTATTATCTTTTTTATTTCGTTTGGTTTTGTTGTGACTTCACCTATGTGGTTTCTAATACGATTTATTTGTGTCCTCTCCCTCTTTTCTTATTTTGTTTTGCCAATGATTTGTCAATTTTATTAATCCTTTCAAAGAATCAGCTTCTTGTCCTGTTAATTCTTTCTATAGTTTTCCATCTCATTTATTTCTGCTCTTATCTTTATTATTTCCCTTCTTTTGGTGACTATAGGTTCCCTCTGCTGGTCTGCTTCTCGCTGTTGTAGGTACTGTGTTAATGTGTTGATTTTTGCTCTTTCCTCTTTTTGGATGTGTGCATTTATCGCAATAATTGACCTCTCAGGACTGCTTTCGCCATGTCCCAAAGATTTTGGTATGTTGTGTTTTCATTCTCGTTTGTTTCTAGGAATTTTGTGAATTCACGTTTAATTTCTTCTTTTACCCAGTCGTTTTTCATCAGAGTGTTGTTCAGTTTTCATGTATTCGAGTTTATTGTTTTTGGCCTTCTTATTGTTGATTTCTAGTTTATAGCGTTGTGGTCTGAGAATTTTGATGGTTGTGAATTTTATGATATGTTGTGGAGTGTTAACTTTCTTTGGGGTTACCTTGTAGTCTACTAACTTTTCTCTGCATTTAGGATACTCTATTGTAACCTGTAATTTACCTGGCATCCCCACCACCTGGGTTTCTGTTGCTGCGTTTGTCCCTTCTTTGACATTGATATGGTTATGACCTTAGGTTGATCTCTGGGCTCCCTTGAGTTTGTTGATGTAGTCTCATTCTGTTCTGGACTCTGCTTTCTGTTGGCTGTGTTCCAGGTGGTGTTGCAATTCCTGTCAATCTCTGTTTGTTGTCTGTTCTTGTTGGTTCTCTGTTCCCAGGACTCCCTTTAGGACGTTTTGAAGTGCTGGGTTGATTTTGATAAAATCCCTCAGATTCTTTTTATCCTGGAATGTTTTAATCGCAGCATCATATTTGATTGATAGTTTTGCTGGATAGACGATTCTTTGTTGACAGTTTTTTTTTTTTTCTTGCAGGGTTTTGTATATGTCTCCCCATTGCCTTCTTGCCTGCATAGTTTGTTCTGAATGTTGTTGTTGTTAAGTGCTGTCGAGTTGGTTCCAACCCATAGCGACCCTGAACAGGGTTTTAGAGGCCGTAAATCTTTAGGGGAGCAGAAAGCCTCATCTTTCTCCCGAGGAGCAGCTGGTAGTTTCGAACTGCTGACCTTGTGGTTCGCAGCCCGATTCGTAACCACTACGCTACAGAGCTCCTTTGTTCTGAATAGTCAGCGCTTAATCTAATTTGCTTGCCTTTATAAGTTATATTTCTCTTCTCCCTGACTGCTTTTAGTATTATTTCCTTGTCTTTGATTTTGGAGAGCTTGATTATTATATGTCTTGGAGAATTTCTTTTGGGGTCTATCCTCCCTAGGGTACGTTGGGCTTCTTGAATGTATATCTTCTCGTCTTTCAAGATGTTAGGGAAGTTTTCTTCCAGAAGCTCTTCAACTATCTTCTCTGTGGATTTCTTTTATTCTTCTTGTTCAAGAATGCAAATAATTCTTACATTATTCCTCTTCGTGTTATTCAGCATGTATCTTAGAGTCTCTTCAGATTGTTTTTATCTTTTTAGCTGCTTGCTGTTCTATCTTGGCAGTATTGAGAGATTTGTCTTCCAGTTTGCTAGTTCTGGGCAGTGTTTCGTTCAGTAGTGCATAGAGTCACTATGAGTCGATACCGACTCAACAGCATCTACTTTCACCTAAGGTCCATCTGACATCAGCAACGATATCCCTTGTTTCAAGTCCTCAACTGAATCTGTGGTGAACCTCTGGAAGTTCTCTGTCAATGGATGGTTGCGGCCAGTTTTGTTTTATCTTTAGCAAAATTTTACTTGCATGTGATAATAATGATACTGTCGGATGAGTTCCACAATCCCTTGGGTCTCCTCTTTTTGGAATGGGCACATTGGCCAGGTAGTTGTCCTCCAAATCTTGGCATAGATGACTTAGTGCTTCATCAGTTTGTTGAAAGATTTCAATTTCAGTTCCATAAACTTCAGTTCCTTGTTCTTTGTCAATGCTTTAAATGCACTTTGGACTGCTTCCTTCAGGATCATTGGCTCTTGATCATATGCTACCTCTTGAAATGGTTGAACATTGACTGTTTCTTTTTGGCACAGTGGCTTTGTGTATTCTTTACATTTTCTTTTGATGCTTTCTGCATTATTCAATATTTTGCCCATTGTTGTTGTTAAGTACCTTCTTGTTGGTTCCCACCCATAGCAACCCTGTATAGGGTTTCAGAGGAGCAGCTGGTAAGCTTGAACCACCAAACTTGCTGTTCAAACTGACTTGGCTGTTTAAACCAACTTTGTAGTCCACTGTATTAACCTACAGTGCCACACTAGGATGATTGTCAATATTGCAAGTTGAGGCTTGAATTTTTTCTTCAATTCTCTCAGATTGAGGAATGCTGAGTGTGTTCTTTCCTTTTGGTTTTCTAACTCTAGGTTTTGTACATTTCATTATAATATTTGACTTTGTCTACTCCAGCTGCCTTTGAAATTTTCTATTCACCTGTTTTACCTCTTCATTCCTTTCCTTTGCTTTAGCATCTCTACCATTTTGGTCTTTTCTTTTTTTCTTGTCTTCTTAATGCCTTTTTGCATTTGTCCTGTATGATATTCTTGATACATCCCACAACTTTTCTGGTCTTCAGTCTTTATTGTCTAGTGCTTCAAATCTTATTTATTTATTTTTCACTTTTTATTGGGAATTGAGTGAAGATTTTCAGAAGAAATTATCAGTTTTACAATCAACAAGTCATATACATGGTTACAATCTCCTCCATTCACCAAAAATTAACAGCATTTACCACTATTCACTTTAACTACTGCATCCCCTCTCCCCCCGTGTCTCCCTGTGCTACTCCCTCTTTCCTCTGCCAGCCTCCCTCTGATTGTATATCGCCTGCCCTGTCACCCATGTCAACGCATGTCTGCCTTCAATCGCATGAATCATTCCCTCCTCCCCCATAAACATCATAGATATTTTCTTTTATCAAGAAAACCACCTTGTAAAAATTTATGTGGTGGATTATATTGATCATTTTTCTAATATGGAACCATCCTTGCATCCTTGATATGAATCCCACTTGGTCATGATGTATTATTTTTTTGATTTGTTGTTGAATTCTGTTGGCTACAATTTTGTTGACAATTTTTGCAACTGTGTTCATTAGGGATATTGGTCTATAATTTTCTTTCTAATGATGTCCTTCCCTGGTTTGGGTATGAGGGTTATGCTTGCTTCATAAAATGTATTAAGAAGTTTCTCATCCTTCTCTATATTCTGGAATAATTTCAGTAGAATGTGTGACAGCTCTTTCCTGAATGTTTGGTAAAACTCACCAGTGAAGCCATCTGGCCCTGGACTTCTTTTGCTTGGGAGTATTTTGATGACCTGATTAATTTATTCTGTTGTTAGAGGGTCTGTTCAAGTTTTCTACTTCACTCTGTGGAAGATTAGTAGGTTGTGTTTCTCTAAAAATGTATCCATCTCCTATACATTTTTAAATTTGTTGGAGTACAACTCTTCACAGTATTCTGTTATTATCCCTTTTATTTCTATTGGCTCTGTTGTGACATTACCCATGTGGTTTCTTAGGACTGCTATTTGTGTCTTCTCCCTCTTTTTTTGTGTGTGCTAGGTATGCCAGTGGTTTGTCAATTTTATTTATCCTTTTGAAGAACCAACTTTTTGTCCTGTTGATTCTTTCTATATTTTTTCTGTTTTATATCTCATTTATTTATGTTCTACTCTTTATGATTTATTTTCTTCTGGTGACTGTATGTTTACTTTGCTGGTGTGTTTTTAATTATTGGAGACGTGCTAATGTGTTGAGTTTGGTTCTTTCTTCTTTTTGGATGTGTGCATTTATTGTCTTCTCAGCACTGCTTTTGCTGTGTCCCAAAGATTTTGGTATGTTTTGGTTTTATTATCATTTGTTTCTAGGATCTTTGTGAGCTCGTGTTTTATTTTTTCTACATTAAAAAAAATACTAATACATCATGACCAAGTGTGATTCATATCTAGGATGCAGGGATGGATCAATATTAGAAAAACATTCAATGGAATCCACCATATAAATTTTAAAATCATTGTACAAGAAAGTTTTATTTTCAATTGTTTTAGATAGGTTGTTATTCAGCTTCCATGTATTTAACTTTATTTCCTTGGTCTTCCTATTGTTTATTTATAATTATATAGCATTGTGATCCGAGAAGATGCTTTGTAGTATTTTGATGTTTATTTTATGGAGGCTTGTTTTGTGGCGTAACACATGTTCTATTCTGGAGAATGTTATCTGCGCACTGGAAAAGAATGTGTATTGTACATTGTTGGATTAAATGCTCTATATGCATCTGTGAGGTCAAGTTGATTGTATTGTTTAGTTCCTCTGCATCTTTGTCAAATTTCTTTCTGGTCGTTTTATCCTTTTTCCAAAGTGATGTTTTAAAAAAATCTCCCACTATTCTGTAGATTTATCTATATATTTCTTCAAATCGATTAGGGATTACTTAATAGATTTTGAGGCACTATCTTTGAGAGTGTAGATATTTATTAC
This sequence comes from Chrysochloris asiatica, assembly GCF_000296735.1. NCBI lineage: Eukaryota > Metazoa > Chordata > Mammalia > Afrosoricida > Chrysochloridae > Chrysochloris > Chrysochloris asiatica. The sequence goes on from NW_006408901.1 coordinate 1,033,753, forward strand.
AGTTATGTCCTCTTGCTCAAAGTTTACAAGTTTTCTGTAGTCATGTTTCCCAATATTCCTATCTATCCCACTCATGCATCTATTTTACAATAGTAGGCAAGGGAAACCATTATCTGTAAGACAGTCAAGCTTCTTAACATTATTTCCCCTCGTACACCCACTTAGGCTATGCCTTGATGCCTGTATCCCAGACTCCTGTGGCTCTAAGGGTGAGCAGACATCAGTATTTACCTCTGTCCCATTTAGTCCATGCAAACCTACCTAAGTGTTCTCTATCTGCCTTGATCTCCCACCACCCTCCCCATTCTGGTGTATTGTAAATTGCCCTCCACAACACCCAGGCTATGATGTGACTATCCCCTAACCTGTACTCTATGTCCCCTTCATACCACCCCTAGTAACCAACAAGAAATTATTATTATTATTTTAACTTTTTGTATGGATATGTTTTCTTAAGTTTTACAAGAATGTCTTAAGCAATATTTGTCCTTTTATGACTAATTTCACTCATCAAAATGTCCTCAAGGTTCATCTATATTATTCAGTGGTTTGAAGCTTCAATGCTATTCTTCAAGGTAGCTTGTTGTTGTTAGGGCCCATCGAGTCGGAACTGACTCATAGCGACATTATGCAGGCAGAATGAAACAGTGCCCAATCCTGGGCCAACCTCACTACTGTTGCCACACTTGAGTCCATCGGTGCTGCCACTTGGCCAATCCATCTCGCTGGGGGTCTTCCTCTTTTTCTCTGACCCTCCACCTTACCAAACAAGGTAATTTAGTATTCCATTTTATGATGTACCAAAGTTTGTTTATCCACTCTTCCATCAAAGGGCACTTAGGTTGTCTCCATTTTTTCCTATTGTGAATAGTGTTGCAATATACAGTGGTGTGCATATATCTACTCTGTTCTGGCTTGTATTTCTTGTGTATGTATATTAAGTAGTGGAATTACTGGATCGATTTTCTGAGGAAGCTCCATTTTGTTTTCCAGAGTGTTTGAAACATTTTGAATTCCCACCATCAATGCAGAAGTATCCCAGTCTATCCACATCCTTGCCAGCATTTATTGTCCTCTGCTTTTTTGAACTTCGCTGTTATTGCTGGTGTGAGATGCTATCTCATTGTTGTTTTGATTTCCAACTCTCTAATGGAGTCCTAGATTGGAAGAGATGTGTATTTGTGCCCATTCCAAAGAGAGGTGATCCAATGAATTGTGGAAATCATCGGACAATATCTTTGATATACCATGCAAGTAAAGTTTTACTAAAGGTATTACAGAAATGGATGCAAGCGTACATTGACAGAGAACTTCCAGAGGTTCAAGCCGGATTCAGAAGAGTCTGTGGAATGAGGGATATCATTGCTGATGTCTGATGGATCTTGGCTGAAAGCAGAGAATATCAGAAAGATGCTTGTGTGGATCATGACAATCTATGACCAACATTGAGAAGCATGAGTATTCCAAAACACTTAATTGTGCTC
>NW_006408901.1:1036404-1037860 GCF_000296735.1 Chrysochloris asiatica
CAACAACAACAACAATGGTTAATCATCGTGAGCATTTCTTCATATGTTTGTTGACTGCCCAAATTTCTTCCTTTCATGCCTATGTCCATTTTTTAATTGGGTTATTTGTCTTTTTCTTGTAGAGGTGTTGTAGTTTCCTGTAGAGTTTAGAGATTAGTCCCTTGTCTTATATGTCATTGACAAAAGATTTTTTCCCATCCTATGGGCTCCCTTTTTATTATTTTGTTGAAATATTTTGATGTACAATAGCTTCTAATTTTCAGTATGTCTCAATCATCTATTTTGTCTTCATTTGTGCAATTCTCACAATGTTTGATAGAATATGTATTAGAGACTTTAAATAGCCCCTGTATTAGAGACTTTAAATAGTCCCAATTTTTCATTGATGTCCTTTATAATTCTGGGGTTCACATTTAGGTTTTTAATCCATGGTGAATTGTTTTTTTGTTTTTTTTTTAAATGTTTTATTGTGTATTGTGTGATAGTCTACATGGGGGAACATTAGTTTTACATTCATTCCATCATACATTGTCTCATTGCCATAGTTACCATCCCGTCCATGCATCATCTCCCAACCAAAGGGTATACCCTACAATCCTGCCCACCCTCCCCTCAAGGTCCTCAGCACACAGCCCCTCTCCCTCTCTGGATCCCTAGTCCCCAGGCACTCTATCTCTTCATGTCATCCTCTCTCTTCATGTCATCCTTTCTGTCTCAGTCTCTGTCTTCACTGCTCCTCTGAGTGGGATCCCACTCTCTGCTCTTCTCCATTGATGGTCCCAGGGTCCTGCGATCCTAGACTGAAAGGTTAATCACTCCCCTCATTGCTATAAAATGTCCACCCTTAACATTACCAGTCATCACAATCAGTCCTGGTGACAATCATTCACCCTTGCATCCCAAAGGACCCATCTGCATTTCCTTTCATCTGCCCCTCCCAGACAGGTCAGACACTACTCACTGGAGACTCCACCATCCTCCACGCCCTATGGATCTGGGTTCCCTCTTGAAAGCTTGTAAGCCAGTCACTTCTTACCTTTGTATCCCTTCTCCCATTTTTGGTTATTCAATGTTCAAGTTGCCCATCCCAATCTACTCTTTGTGTGGAGGGGGTGGGAATAATTCTTGAAGCAGGGATTTGTTTCCTCTTTGGAGCTACTGCATTTATACATGGATGTCCAGTATATCAAACTGTATCAAATGACGCTTCCCCCCCGCCCTTTTCTTTCTTCTTCGAGTTGAGCTTTGTTTGTCCCATCATTGGAGCCATGGCAAGTGGGTATCATCTGCAGGTGTGGATGTTCCTGCGTCTGTCCGCCCTCTTCTTGTCAGTTGGTCTCTTCAGTCTCCTCTCTAGTCCTCTGTGGTTGTGTCACTGACTCTGAGCCCATGAGCCCCAGGTTTTGCCTTACTGCTGGCCGACCAGGTCTCTACCTGGGCTCACCATAGTCTGCTG
>NW_006408901.1:1038146-1040022 GCF_000296735.1 Chrysochloris asiatica
GATTGCCCTTGTTGTTTTGTATTTTTCCTGTAGGTCCTTCTTTCAAGAAGTGTCTTCTGGTTTTCTGACTGCTCCAGGCTGGTCTGCTTGTCCTTTCAAGAGGAAAGTTTCCCTTCTCTGATGGTCTGGAAGAGGTTCAGGCTTCCTTCTATAGTTTTATGCAATGCAGAGGCTCCTCATGAGACCTCCTTCACTAGATACATTAGTTATAGGCAGAAAACGGACTTACAAGCTTTCTATGGTGATATTTCTGGCTATTCCTTTCACTCTCCCTCCAGTGATTGATTTTTATATTATAATACATGGAAAACCAAGGTTCAAAAGTCATCCAAATATCTCAACATTATTCCCCACTTTTCCCCATTCCAACCCTGTCCCAGTCTCTGGATCCCAGAGCCCTGTTGTTCCAAGGCTATGCCTAGATCCGTTTTTACCTCTGTCTCATTTAGCTCATTCATACCTGCCTAATTGTTTTCCCCTCTGCCTTGTTCTTCCATTCCCTTCTCCCTACTTGTATATTGCCCCCCTCCCCAGTACCCAGATTATCCTATGTTTATTCCCTGCCCTGTGCTCTGCTTTCTCCGTCTCCTCTTATTCCTACCCCTACGTCCTAGCGAGCTGCTAGGAATCCACTTTAGTGGATTAGTATGGATTCTTTTTCTTAGTCTTCTACAGTAGTGGTCTTATGCAGTATTTTTCTTTTTGTGATTGACTAATTTCACTCTACGTAATGTCCTTAAGGTTCATCCATGTTAGGAAGTGGCATGTAGCTTCCTTGTTATTTTCCAAGGTAGCATAGTACTCCATTGTGTGTATGTACCACAGCTTGTTTATCCATTCTTCAGTCGATGGGCACTTTGGCTGTCTCCATCTTTTTACTATTGTAACTAGTGCAGCTATGAACATTGGTGTGCATACATCTTCCTGTGTTGTGGCTCGTTTGTCTTGTGGGTAAATACCAAGTAGAGGTATTGCTGGATCGAATGGTATTTCTATTTTCAACCTTCTGAGGAAGCGCCATATTGCTTTCCATAGAGGTTGGACCATTTTTCAGTCCCACCAACAATGCAAGACTGTCCCAGTCTCTCCACATCCATGCCAGCATTTATTATCCTCAACTTTTTTAATCGTTGCTGTTATTGCTGGTGTGAGATGGTATCTCATTGTTGTTTTGATTTGCATCTCTCTAATGGCTAGTGATCGTGAACACCTCTTCATATGTTTGTTGGCTGCCCAGATCTCCTCCCTGGTGTAGTGTCTGTTCATATCCTGTGCCCATTTCTTGATTGGGTTATTTGTCTTGGTTTTGTAGACATGTAGTATTTTCCTATATATTCTAGAGATGAGTCTCTTATCAGATATGTCGTTGCCGAAGATTTTTCCCAGTCTGTGGGTTCTCTTTTTACTCTCTTGGTGAAGTCTTTTGAAGAAAACAAGGTTTTAATTTTTAGTATGTCCCACTCATCTATTTTGTCTATTTTTGCTTGTGTACTTTTCAAAAATGTGTGGCAGCCTGTCTATGCCCTGAATTAGTGCCCTCACGTTTGTCCCAATTTTTTCATTGATGATCTTCATAATTTTGGGATTTACATTTAGGTCTTTGATCCATGATGAATTCGTTTTTGTGTAATGTGTGAGGTATAGGTCTTGTTTCAGTGTTTTACATATCGCTTTCCAGTTCTGCCAGCATCACTTATTAAAGAGATTGTCTTTTCCCATGCAATGTGTCTAGGCATTTTGTCGAAGATCATTTGGCTGTAGGTGGTTGGGTTGATATCTGGATTCTCGATTCAGTTCCATTGATCAATGTCTCTTTCATTGTACCAGTACGAGGCTGTTTTTACCACCGTAACTGTGTAGTAAAGTTTGAAATCGG
>NW_006408901.1:1044245-1045583 GCF_000296735.1 Chrysochloris asiatica
TAAAATGGGGGGTGGGAGGCTACAAAGGCAAGAAGTGACTGCCTTACAAGCTTTCAAGAGGGAAGCTAGATCCAGAGGGCCTGGAAGAAGGTAGAATCTCCAGTGAGTAGTATTCAATCTGTCTAGGCTGGGCTGATGCAATGAAATGCAGACGGGTCTCTTGTGATACAATAGTGAATAATTGTTGTCGGGACTGATTGTGAGGGTTGGAAATGTAAAGGTAGACGTTTTATAGCAAGGAGGGGAGTGATTAACTTTTTAGTCTAGGAGCGGAGGACCCTGGGACCATAAAGGGAGAAGAGCAGAGGGCGGGACCCTACCCAGAGAAGCAGTGATGCCTTAAATGGAGGCAGAGATGATGATGTGGAGCAATGGAGCAGCTGGAGACTTTAGATCCAGAGAGTGAGAGCGACTGCATGCTGAAGACCTGGGGAGTACGGGGGAAGGATTGCAGAGTATACGCTTTGGTTGGTTGATGATGCATGGAGGGGATTGTAACCATGGCAGTGAGATGATATATGATAGAATGAATGTAAAATTAATGTTCTCCCATGTAAACTATCACATAATTTACAATAAAACATTTAAGAAAAAAAAAACCCTATTAAAATATTGATAAAATTCCTAGATGTAAAAATAATAATAATAATAACTATAGCTCTAAAGATAAGTGGGAATTTATGAATACAGACTACTTGCTAAAAAATATATTGTAACATTGTATTGAGTGTTAATTTTAGGGTATAACCAATGTAATTTAAAAAAATGTGCACAATCTTGTAAAATATAAGATTGTGTATTTCAGGATAAAAAAAAGCCATACTTTCAATAAACATTTAATATTTTGAATGAAGTTCACAACACATTGATATTAATTTACTTAAAATATATATGCTTGGAAAAGACAAACTTGAAAAATACCAAAAAAATTCCTGTGCAGCAGATTTGCCCAATGCAATACGTCGTCTGATCTCTTGACTGCTGCTTCCACTAGTGTTGATAGTTGATACAAGAAGAATGAAGTCCTTGACAACTTCAATCTTTTCTCAGTTGATAAGAATGCTGTTTATTGGTCCAGTGGTGAGGATTTTTGTTTTCTGACATTGAGATGCAACCCATACCAAAGGCTGTGTTCTTTGATCTTCATCAGTAAATGTTTCAAGTCCTCTTCACTTTCAGAAAGCAAGGTTGTATCATCTGCATATGGCAGGTTGTTAATGAGTCTTCCTCCAATCCTGATACCACGTTTTTCTTCACAGAACCCAGCTTCTCGTATTATTTGCTCAGCATACAGGTTGAATAAGTATGGTGAAAGAACACAACCTTGTCGCACACCTT
>NW_006408901.1:1045683-1053553 GCF_000296735.1 Chrysochloris asiatica
TTGTGAATTTATGGAGGCTTGCTTTGTGGCCTAACACATGGTCAATTCTGGAGAATGTTCCATGCACACTGGAGAAGAATGTGTATTGTGATGCTGTTGGGTAGAATGCTTTGTATATATTTATATATCTATGAGGTCAAGTTGGTTGATTGTGTTGTTAAGTTCCCCTGTGGCATTGTGGAGTTTCTTTCTCGTTGTTCTATCCCTTTTTGAGAGTGGTGTGTTGAAATCTCCTACTATCATTTTGGATTTATCTATTTCTTTCTTCAGTTCCATTAAGGTTTGCTTCATGTATCTTGGTGCTCTTTCATTGAGAGCATAGATGTTTATTATGGTTATGTTTTCTTGTTCAATTAATCCTTTGATCATGAGATAGTGTCCTTCTTTGTCTCTTATGCATGTTTTTATCTTAAAGTCGACTTTGTCAGAGATTAGTATTGCGACTCCTGCTTGTTTAGAGCTGTTGTTGGCTTGGTAAGTCATTTTCCATCCTTTGACTCTTAGTCTTTTTTTGTCTTTGTGTGTAAGGTGTGTCTCTTGGAGGCAGCATATTGATGGATCTTGTTTTTTTTATCCATTCTGCCACTCTTTGTCTCTCACTGGTGCATTCAGTCCATTTACATTCAATGTAATTATTGATAAGTATGAGTTGATTGCTGTCATTGTATTAATTTTTTCGTGGTGTTGTTCGTTCATTGGTTCTGCTTACCTTCTTGGTTTTGTGTTTTTTTAGTTGATTCTGGTCGGTTTCTTCCTAGCTTCTTTGTTTGGTTGTTCTGTTTGGGAATTCATGTTCATGATCTGTTGTGGGGTGTTAACTTTCTTTGGGGTTACCATGTAGGCTACTAGGTTTTCTATGTGTTTAGGATATTCCATTGCAAACTGTAATTTACCTGGCATCTCCACCACCTGTGCTTTTGTTGCTGTGTTTGTCCCTTCTTTGACGTTGATATGTTTATGTCTTTCAGTCGATCTCTGGGTTCTCTTGAGTTTGTTGTAGTCTCGTTCCATTCTGGACTCTGATTTCTGTTGAGTGTGTTCCAGGTGGTGTTCCCATACCTGTCAATCTCTGTTTGTCATCTGTTCTTGTTGGTTCTCCATTTCCAGAACTCCCTTTAGGATATTTTGAAGTGCTGGGTTGGTTTTGATTATTTCCCTCAGATTCTGTTTATCCTGGAATGTTTTGATTGTGCCATCATATTTGATTGATAGTTTTGTTGGATAGATGATTCTTGGTTGACAATTTTTTTCTTGCAGGGTTTTGTATATGTCTCCCCATTGCCTTATTGCCTGCATGGTTTGTTCTGAATAGTCAGCACTTAATCTAATTTGTTTGCCTTTATAAGTTATATTTCTCTTCTCCCTGGCCGCTCTTAGTATTTTTTCCTTGTCTTTGGTTTTGGAGAGCTTGATTAGTATATGTCTTGGAGATTTTATTTTGGGGTCTATCCTTTCTGGGGTACGTTGGGCTTCTTGAATGTATATTTTCTCATCTTTAATGATGTAAGGGAAGTTTTCCTCTAGACACTCTTCCACTATCTCCTCTGTAGATTTCCTTGATTCTTATTGTTCCTGAATGCCAATAATTCTTACATTATTCCTCTTCATGTTATCCAGCATGTATCTTAGATTGTCTTCAGATTGTTTTATCTTTTTAGCTGTTTGCTGTTCTATCGTGGCTGTACTGACAGATTTGTCTTCCAGCTCGCTAGTTCTGGCTTCCATCTCTTCCATTCTGTTCTTTTCCCCTTTCAGGCTATTGTCTATTTCTGATATCTTGTTATTGATCATCTGGACATCTTTTTGCAGGTTTTGAATTGTTTCCAGTGCTGTGTCAATCCTATTAGATTGTTCCTGCAGGATTCTGGTTACTTCCTCCTTGTTTTCCTTAACCCCTTTTTGGAGTATTTGAATTTGTTTCCATATCATTCTTCTGAATTCCCTCAGGCAAATCCAGAACCCCCTCTTCCTCCTCTATAATATCTTTGTCTGTCTCTAGCTCATTTGTACCTGCTGCCTTTTTCTGCTTTTGGAGATGCTTCGCTAATGTGAATTGTTTCTTGTTGGGCATGATTATTCTTATTTTGTTGTAATTATTATTGCTACGATAAGGAGGTAGGCGTCTGATGCCACCTGAGAGTCACTGTATTTCTGTTGCTCTCTGTGCCCTGGTTAAACTTGTTTTCCCTGCCTACTATACGCCTTGAGATTTCAAGCTAAGGCAGTGAACTCTCCTGTGGCTTTTGTCCGCTTGAGATTCTCCGTTTGAGCTGGCTCTAGGCCCACCCTCAAAGCTCCACAGGAACTGGGGCAGTCACTGCCCGCAGTGGCTGGTGAAAGTTCAAAATGCCAAAAAGCCGCTCGGGCTGGCGGGTGGAGTCCGCATCTGATGACGTCCAAAAGTCACTGTATTTCTGTTTCTCTCTGCACCCTGGTTAAACTTTTTTTCCCTGCCTGCTACATGCCTTGAAATTTCAAGCTGGGGCAGAGAACTCTCCTGTGGCTTTTGTCCGCTTGAGATTCCCCTTTTGGGCTGGCTCTAGCCCCGCCCTCAAAGCTCTAAGGAGCCAGGACAGTCGCTGCCCACAGTGGCAGGTGAAAGTTCAAAATGGCAAAAATTCCTCCGTGGAGTGATTTTTTGAAAAAGCAAGTAGAGGAGGCAGATGCCCTGAGCCTTATGGTGATTTTAGGGTTTTGAGTCCTCTACCTGACGGCCTCCTCCTTGAGATCTCCCCATTTGTCTTTGGAGCCCTCCTTACCCATGTCGTCTTGACTCAGTGGGGTACCAGAAGGTGGTGAATTGTTTTTTGGGTTTTTTGTTTTTGTTTTTTTTTTTTTTGGTGTGAGATAAAGGTCTTGTTTTAATTTTTTGCACGTGGATTTCCATTTTTCCAGTGCCATCTGTTAAAGTGACTTTCTCCTCCCCTTTCAATCTTTGTCAAAGATTTGTTAGCTGTGTGTATCAGTTAATTTCTGGATTCTCAATTCTGTTCTATTCTTCTATGTATCTTTCATTGTACAAGTACCAGGCTGTTTTGACTACTGTAGCCATGCAGTAAATTTTGAAATCAGGGAGTGAGAGGCCTTCAACTTTGTTCTTCTTCTTAAGCAGCGTTTTGCTCGTCCAGGGACTCTTTCCTTTCCATTGAAAGTGTGTAATTATTTCTTTTATCTCTCTAAAGAATGTCATTGGAATCTGGATTGCGTTATATCTGTAGATTGCTTTGGGTAGTATTGATATTTTCACAATGTTAACTGTTCCTATCCAAGAACATGGTATATTCTTCTATTTTTGTAAGTCTCTTCTGGTTTCCTGTAGTAGTGTTTTGTAGTTTTCTTTGTATAGTTCTTTTGTTTCTCTATTTAGATTTATTCTAAATATTTTATCCTTTCTGCAGCTATTGTAAATGGGATTTCTTTCCTAATTTCCTTTTCAGCACTGTCACTATGAGTATAGAGGAATCTGATGATTTTTGCATATTGATCTTGTACCCTGCTAATTTGCTGAATCTTCCAATGAGTTCTAGTAGGATTTTTGCTGAGTCTTTAGGGTTTTCTATATATATGATCATTTTACCTGCAACAAAGAATTGTGGGGGAGTGCCTGCTCTCCTGCGAGGGTCGTGGGACATGAGCGGATACGCGAAATCATCGGATGAAGAAATGAGTACAACTCGAGAGGCTTTTCAATTTGCTGTGCTGTCCAGCTATGCTTTCTAGCTTCTGCCCTTGCTACTGCTTCCTGTTCCTTTTGCTGTCTGCCCTCTGCTCTCTGCTGTCTGCCCTCTGCCTTCTCCCTCTTGCTCTCTGCTTCTTCTCCTAGCTCTACTCTACTCCTGCTCCCTGATTTCCTCTCTATCTGCTGTCTCCTCTCTGCTTCTTCCCTCCTGCTCTTTTCTTCTTCTGCCACCTTGCTCTGCTAGTTCCTTCTGCTTCTACCTCCTTCTGGTTCCTCTGCCAGCCCAGCTCAGTAAGTCTTTATTTTTTATACTTAAAACTACACAGTACATAATGAACTAACACTTTGATCTTTTCTCAAATTATTACATAGTTAATCACAACATTTCTGCACCTCGTCATTAGACAACTTTGACAAAAATATTTCTGTGATGATCAACTGCCCTTCATCTCTTTCCTCAGCATATGATAAATGGTTTCTTCTTGTGTCCACTTAAAGATTAAGTCAAACCGTATACAAATCATTGCTACTTATCAGACTACTGATTACGCTTTCTTAGTAACATAAGTTTCTACTAATCATTAATGCTTGCACTACCTCATTATTCCTACTGACTAATTATCAACTTTTTAGCCTACATAATGTATTATTATTTTTATAATAAAGATATAACTGACATCTACTTATTTATTTTTCTAAAGTGTTCATTAAATTGCTTGGAAGTTATATGGCATAAAGCCCAACCTGGCTAATTGCTACAGGAAGTATAGATTATTAAATCAAAACTATCTCACTTAAGTTCATTATTTTCTGCTTGTTTACGCAGGTGCTTGTATTTAGGGGTTTGTGAATTCTAGCTAGTGACTGATTGTGGTGAGGTCTATGGGGGTAGGTCAGCTTGTCTCTAATAAGCTATCTGTTTTTGTGGCCTCACAAATGCAGTTACTTAGGTTTTCTAAGGAAAGGGAGTAATTTATACAATTTCTCTTTGTATTCAATCCACCAAGGCTGAAAGCAATTGCTGCTAAGCCAGTTTTTCCAAGGTTTGTAGAATTCATAGTGAAAGGCTGTGAGTATTGCCAAATTATATATTTTTATAAGTAAATTCAGGGCTAACTTGAAGGGAAGATAGGGGTCAGCTTTTGAGAATCATTTGCCGTGAATAATGTCTCTTCTCCCAGTGTGGCTTTGCCAAGCACTGAGAGTTAAGCGCTTCCCACAGAGAATGTTTTACTTCTTCTGTGCCAATCTGGATGCTTTTACTTTCTCTATCTTGCTTTATCTGGCTAAGACATCCAACAGTATATTGAATAGGCATTTGGCAAAATCCAACATATAGTCCTGATAAAAACACTCAACAAAGTCAGAATTGAAGGAACATTTCTCAATATAATGAAGACCAACAGCCAGGATCACTCTCAATGGACAGAAACAAGGTTGCTGTTTATCACCACTCCTATCCAATTTTATATTGGAAGTCTACTTAACCTATACTTATGGATGTAGTAGCTCAACACCAACGTAGAGGGAAAGAGACGTCACATCTGTACACATGGTTGATATGGATGTGCAACTTAGACATTTGGTGGCTAAAATGTGTGTGGAGTTTGGCTATAAAGGCTCAAAGTGGCTGGCTTAAGTAACTTTTCAAGAGGCAGTTTAGTTTCAGAATGTGCAGTGGATGGTAGAATCCCCACAGAATAGTTTTCCTCTTGTATAGATGGGTCTGGTGAAAGGAGATGGGGATAGGACTCTTTTGATTCAGTAACGAGTATTGTTATCATGACTAATAACAATTGTCACAACTGTAAATGTAAAAGTTTTGTGACATGGGGGGGGGATAGGTAATCTTACATTCCAGGAAGAGAGGACCCTAGAACCAACCATCAAGAGAGAATACCATGAGCAGAATGTGGGGACACTATGCAGAGAACCAGGGACACCAGAAATGTATCTTAAGTATTTCTAAGTGTTGTTCCTGCTCCATCTTTTCCCTTGATCCTTACCCACCTCCTCATATGTATTAAAAGCCTTTTGAGATCCTGAAATGACATTTTATTCATTTTCATAGTCCACAGAGCACTTAAGACAGTGTTTTTCACATTTTTTTTTATTTCTATAAATGTTTGTTGAAAGAATGAGTCAGTATTCCAATGATTTCAGCTGTCTGACTTTTAAATCATAGAAGACATTTTAGTTCACATATACATATATTGATCTGTGTCTGTGAACATGTCAAGAGAAAGAAAAGGGCCCTAAGTATAATTTTTAAAAAAGAAATATGTAAAAAAATAAATAAATAAATAAAACAGGGAAATAAAGGTCAACAAAATGAAGCTTAAAAAATATGATGTTTAAGAGAATAAAAAAAACTTGTAAGTTATAAAATGAAACAGAACTAATTTTGAAAACAAAGGAATGGTTTTCAGGGAAATACAAGGATGATAAATGGAAACGGTTAGCTAGTTTAAAGAATAGTTAGAGGCCAATGAAAAGCATAGTATATAGACAATTTAAAATAGATGGAACTTTTGAAAAATATATCCTCACTAAGTAATAGTGTTAATTGTCTATATCTATTTAGTACATAGTCTTTTAGGTGAGAGTTAATAAAGAAAGTATACTGCTTTAAACACGTCAGGTCTTGTGCTAAACTTGGCCACATTCATTCCCAAGGTGAACAAAATATCTTGGATATCATTTCTCACAGACTTGCCTTAATGGTGACAGTGTGACCAGGATGTTCTTGAGTGCAAGTTGGGATTCCAGAAAAAGTGGACTGCAGATATGGGAGAAAGTTGCCTCTTGCCCCACCGAATTCTCTGCTTTGGTGCAACTTTGATACAGTGATGAAGATATACATGGGGTCTTCTAAAGGTTCATGGAAAATTCCGTATCTCTTTATTCCATATTTCCATGAGCTTTTGAAGCATCACTCCTACATCTTTGATAAAATGTGTTCTCTTTTGTGGAACACAGTTATGAATATATTGCACACAAAATCAGTTCTCCATTTGATTGTGATTTTTTGTTGTTAAGTGCTCTCATGTACATCCTGCCTAGGGTTTCCAAGAAGACGCTGGTGGGTTTGAGCTGCCACCCTTGTGGTTACCAGTCCAATGCTTATCCTACAGTGTCACACAGTTTGTACTGATGTTGTTGTTGTTGTCAGGTGCCATCGAATTGGAACTGACTCATAGCAACCCCATGCACAGCAGAATGAAACAATGTCCGATCCTGGGTCAACCCCATCACCGCTGCCACACTTGATGCCATCAATGATGCCACATGGCTGATACATCTCATTCGGGGTCTTCCTCTTTTACTCTGACCCTCCATCTTACCCAACATGACATCCTTCTCCAGCGACTGTTCTCTCCTGACAATATGTCCAAAGTATGAGAGACGAAGCTTAGCTATCCTGGCCTCTAAGGAGCACTCTGGCTGCACTTCTTCCAAAATAGATCTGTTGGTTCTTTTCACTTTTAGTATTCTCCTTCACCACCACAACTCAAAGGCATCAATTCTTCTACGGTCTTCCTTATTCATTGTCCAGCTTTCGCATCCATATGAGGTTATTGAAAATACCATGGCTTGGGTCAGGCGCACCTTAGTCCTCAAGCTGACATCTCTGCTCTTCAACATTTTTAAAAGTTCCTGTGCAAAGCAAACCATCCTGGAGTGGCTAGAATAACAGAAGACACTTCTTGAAAGAAAGACCTACAGGAAAAATATAAAACCACATAGGCAGACCGACTGTTACTACAAGAACAAGCAACTTGCTTGCCCAGGAAACATCAAGGCAAGTGGTCAGGTCCCCTCAGTGCAAACCCCCTTCCAAGAATAAGACTCAATGGGAATACACACTGTGATTGGTGATCACACTCGACACCAATAAGGGGAAGTGAAGGAAAAAAAGCAATGAAGCGGTGTTCAATAGACTTCTGTGAACCCGGGTGTAGATCTGGTTGGCCAACAGTGTGGCAAGACCTGGGGACTCTTGGGCCCAGAGTCAGTGACATAGCCACAGAGGACTAGAGTGGAGAGTGAAGCATCCAGCTGATAAGAAGAGAGGGCATATGCATAAAAACACCCACACTTGCAGATAATACCCACTTATCCTGTCTTCAGTGACTGGATGATCAGAGCTCAACCAGAAGTAAAAAGAAGACCAAAAAAAAGAAGAAAAAA
>NW_006408901.1:1056171-1074187 GCF_000296735.1 Chrysochloris asiatica
TGTATGATGTTCTTGATGTCATCCCACAACTCTTCTGGTCTTTGGTTTTTAGTGTTTAATGCATCAATTCTGTTCTTCAGATGGTCTCTAAATTCAGGTGGGATAAATTAAAGGTTATATTTTGGCTCTTGTGGACTTGTTTTCATTTTCTTCAGCTTCAGTTTGAATTTGCATATCAGTAATTGATGATCTGTTCCACAGTCTGCCCCTGGCCTTGTCTTCACTGATGATATGGAGTTTTTCCATCTTCTCTTTCCACAAATGTAGTCAATTTGATTTCTATGTGTTCCATCTGGCGAGGTCCATGTGTATAATCGTCTCTTATGCTGTCTAAAGAAGGTATTTGAAATGAACAAATACTGATATATTTAAATAACAAAAATTGTGAGAGCAGACTGTTTCTGTAATATAAAATTAAAATGGAAATGAGTCTGACTCCAATGAAAACGACATCTTGAAACACACTAAATAGTGATCAGCGACCACCATTCATAAAATTGCATCTCCTCCCTGCAAATAAAAACAGTGTTTGCTCTTTAAGTTTAAATTTAAAATGGACAACAGATAGGCCTTTCCACTGAGGCAGACTCTGGGTCCAGTGAGTAAACCTGTCAGTATGGCAGAGGCATTTGAAGTAAGAATGCTCTAGTCTGCCAAGACTGTCATCATGACACTAAAAATGGATGCTCTTGTAAAAAGCCAAAATTCAGTCTCTCCTTCCACATTCTATGCTGATTTAAACATGCATTGTATTCAGGATTCCTTTTCACATGGCTTCAAGGGTAGAAAAGGGCTGGCTATCTGGCTGGTGGGAGAATGCCTTAAATGTTACTGGGACATACATTTGTAAATAAAGAAACCCTGCCCAGAGGGTGCCTGGTGGCAAGTGCCTTTGCTGTGTTGTATTAGCCAAGCACAAAGTGAGATGGTTATGATAGTGTGGCTGCCTGAGAAAGCACACAGCCCTCACTATTGCAGCTGAAGCTGAATGCTGTTGTTATTTCCTTTTAGATTGTCTTGGTTGCTTCTATTCTTAGAATAAATGCTGTTTGAAGCTGCCAAATGCATTCAGCTGAACCAAAGAGTTTCCCCCCAACATTGTCAGTAGTAAAATTGATCTTGGTTTTGTTTTACTTGAGTGGGTTCCTTAGGTTCCTTTCTCGTCACCTTTAAAGAAATAGGGTGCTGATTCTGATTAACTCATAAGTCAGTTTATCTAACCAGTGTACTTTTTTCTTTTACAAGTTTATCTTTTAATTTATATATTTTTATTAAAATCCACTTGAAAATGTATAAGAATAGCAATTTGGGATATTAATTTTCAGCTGTCTTGCAACTTGTTTAAGGACTATTTCAGGGTTACTACAATTGAAGCGGAGTCTTGGTGTGGTGCTGTGGTTAATGTGCTGGACTCCTGGATTGCAAAGTCAGTTTGAACTGTAAAGTGGGTGGTTCAAACTCAGCAGCCACTCCTTAGAAATCCTATGCAGGCTCACTGTGAGTCAAGGTGCTTAACAATAACAACAACACAATTGAAGCAATTATAATCCATAGTCACAATGTATAGGGTTTCTAAGCAGCAGCTGGTGAGCTTGAACTGCTGACCTTGCAGTTCAAACTGACTTTGAAGTTCACTGCATTAACCCACAGTACCACACTAGGCTCCACAAGAAATATTATGTAATTCCAAATATCATTCCCAACCCCCCACTTGCTCTAAGGCACACACTCTGAGATGATAATATGAAATAAGAGAAGTACCAAAGAGAAGCCTCATCTATCTTACTCCATTTGACCTACCCTGTTTCTCACGTGCTTTAAATAAAATGATGTCTAAAGGTCTGTGTCAGGGATTGGCTGTGTTAGACCATAGTTCAAGAAAATGCACTCGGAGGCTCAGAGACTTTAATGAAAAGTTTTTATTCAGCAGATCCACGGAGACAGACAGCACTACACCTAAGTGCCAACAAGGGTCTGTCTCCCCCCCCCCCCTTTCCCAGAGGTTTTTAAATGAAAGTACATTCCAGGTGGCCCTTCAACTCCAGGAGGTATATCTTGTTTAGTATTTACAACCCCTCTGTGATGTACTTTGATCTTCAAATAACTTCACTTACTTCGTTTTTCCCAGGAGATAGCGGGATGGGGGTTGGTCCCGGAACCAGGATAGCACATATATTTATTCCTCTAGCTGTCACAAGTCTACAGTAAATCATAATTACATTGCAACAATTTATGTCAGTGTAGTTTCACATTAGGGCTACTTCGTGAGCTGAGTCTTAAGAGTATCTACATCAAAAGTGAGCTAAATATTATGCATTGATTAGTAGTTATCAGATGTTAGATGTTAGAAATGGACTCTACAGTCCTTCAGTTGAAGCAATTTAAGTTTGGTCTATATTCTGGCTCTAGTTAAATTCTTACAGCTCCAACTGTGATTTAGAAAATGATTTTGCCTGGCCCAAATTTTCTCTCCAATCAGCTTTTTCCCCTGGCCTAAAATTAACCACTTGTATCTTAGATCGAGGGAGCTCTGGTAGCGTAGTGGTTATAAGTCAGGTTGCTAACCTCAAGGTCAGCGGTTCAAAACTACCAGTGGTTCCATGGGAGAAAGATGAGGCTTTCTGCTCCCATAAAGATTTACAGCCTCGAAAACCCTACACAGGGTCACTGTGAGTTGGAACTGACTCCACGCATACCACCACCATCACCATCTTATGCCAGAGGCAATTATGATATGGAAGGAACAGAGACCACTACTACAGAGGTGAAGAGTTCTGCATTCAGCCAAGTCCATTAGTAATTGGGAATGTGTCCTAAGGCAAGTCCCTTTATAAGCCAAGGTCATATTTTCTTTGGAGCCCCTGGATTGTGCAAACATTTAACACGTTCAGCAGCTAACTGAAAGGTAGAGGTTCAAGTTCACCCAGAGGCATATGAGAAGAAATGTCTGGCAATGTACTTCTTAAAAATTAGCCATTAATATCCTAGGGAGCACAGTTCTCCTCTGACACACATGGAGTCGCTAAGAGTTGGAAGCTACTTGGACACTTGTTGTTGACATAAGTTAGAGAATCAACCCAATGGCAACTAGTTTTTGCTTTCCTTAGGTGTAAAGTGAGGGAATGTGACCAGACAATTCCTAAATAGCTTTGAGGTCTTTGCTAGGTCTTCTCTTTAAGCTAATCTCCTGTTTAAAGGACATTTTTGACAGCTTGATCCTGGGTTGATTGTTGTTGTTAATTGCCTTCCAGTGGGTTCTGATTCATAGTGACCCTGTATAAGGTTTCTGAGGATCTGCTGTTGGGTCTGAACTGCCACCTTGTGATTTACATTGACTTTGCAGTCTAGTGCTTATCCTACAATGCCACACCAGAACTCTTGGGTTTAGCCACTCTATATACTCAGGAAAGAAGAAAGAGCAGATAATGATTCTTCTAATGGCTGCTATGTAACTGGTCACCTTGATGATCCAGGCCCACTTATTCTCTGACTGTGACTGCTGGTTTAGAACATGTTCTGTGCCATGAGAGACAGGTAGCGCACACTGCCACTGTCTTGTCCTCCACCTACTTTGAATTGTGATTATTCTACCGACTTAATGCTGTATGCTGTTTTAATTCTTGCCACATTTCTGATTTGACAAGTACCTTTATTGCTTTCACGTATTTTGGGTTATATGTGTTTTTAAATATATTTTCAGCGGATTTGAGAGGGAGGAGAAAATAATAGAAGTATTCAGCTCACCATGTAAAAAGGGAACTTTGTAATATCAATTTTTAGGAGATTCATTCATCATTTATGCTGTTTTCATCCGGAAAACACACAATAAAACTTGGGCACTGTGCTGGCCTGCAGGAAGAGATGCCCCCACTGGGTGTCTGTTCTGATCATTTTAGAAGAAATTCACATACCTTCAGAATCAAGCATAGATGCTGAATGTCAAGGAGTAGTAGTAGTGGTGGTAGTGCAATGGTTAAGCCCTCGGCTGCTAAGAGAAGGTCAGCAGTTCAATCTACCAGAAGCTCTGTGGGAGAAAAGACCTGGCATTGTGCCTCTATAAAGATTACTTTCTAGGAAATTCTATGGGCTGTTCTACTCAACAACAAGTGCAGTAAATGCCATTTTATACAGAATGGGGTACTTGGAACCCACAAAAATCTCTAGTCAGTTCCATGTACACATATGTCTACTAGGTACATGACACATTATGATGGTTAATACTTTCCAAACTTTAGTGCTTGGAATAGAATCATAGATATAATTCAGTTAAAAATTAATGTCTGTAATTATAGTGTTAATGCAATAGTAGCATTTGGCAGTTATATAAGTACAACATTTCAGAAATGTGATTAGAATTCAAATGCACACTGTTTACTGTGGTTAATTATGGGACTTTTGTTGTTAAGTGCCATCGAGTCGGTTCCAACCCATAGTGACCCTGTATAGGGTTTCCAAGGAGCAGTTGGTGAGCTTGAACCGCTGACCTTGCAGTTCAAACCGCTTTGCAGTCTGGCACATTAACCCACAATGCCACACCAGGACTCCAATTATGTGACTAGAGTCTGCTATTTATCTTTTCTGTTTTCTTTTCTAATGGAAAATTTAAGTTCTTTGTTTGAGTGCATATGGTTGGGACATTTTAAGTCAAAAAGGAGCTAAGAATTCCATTCTTCTATTTTATTTATTTATTTATTTTTTTTTTATGTTATAGTAACATTTTAGTTGAAATCCAATAAGAATGAAACGGGAGAACAGCCTTCAAAGGAAACCATCAAAGTGGAGGAACTGTGTGGGGGAAGGGCAGTAGAACAGGAGGCTCTGCCTTGGTGAAGTAGCGGGGTTGATGGGTAGTTGGTGTGTGTGTTGGACCCAGGGCATTCTTTCACACCCAGTGGGTGCATTTGGCCAGCACAGTGCCCAACTCAATAAAACTCAAGCTTTATTGTGTGTTTACTGTATGAATGAGTGCTCCCAGGCCTGAGCTACTCCTGAAGCACATTTTTCTCAGGGTAGATTCTCCATGGGTGGTGAGTCTTGGTAAAAACACCAAGAGTGGAAGTGGTTTGGCACTGTCCCTCACTAAAAAGGTTAAGTGAAGTGGACCCACTCTTCAGCACTGTTTGGGGCCAAAGTCCTGTCACAGACCTGACTTCTGACTGACTCTGTCTCTTTCCTCTGTCAACTCATTATTCCCAAAGGCCAGGGTTGCATTTCCAGGGCTTGTTGACCTGTGGCTGCTGGAAGTGCAGCACCTCTTCAGAGCTCATCTCCCCATTGCTGTCTGCTCCAGAGGCTGAGGAACTATAGCTTCAGAGTGACCTGTCCTGCCCAGCAGCTCCCTGCAGGCTCCACACCTCAGGCACACTGGCTTGCTTCAGTCACAGCAATGCCCACCACAGCCCTGGGGCTGCCCCTTCTTGATGCCATGCTGGCTGCTGTTCCGGAGCATCCTCATTCCATGCTGCCATAGCAGCCCTTCAGCTGCTGTCCCTTACCTGCACCAACATCACATTTGTGGGTGATTCTGTTCACTCCCATTCTGATCCTCCTTCCATATATCCAGTGTCCTTCACTGGCTTGCTCCAGCTCCCGGAGTCCAGGACCCCCACAATTCCATTCCTTTTTTCCAATAGTTCCTTCAGTTAAATTTTCAATTAATGGAGCATAAATATCATATGTTTCATAATGTTGTGTCTTTTTTTTTTTTTTTTTACCTTCTTGCACTTCAGTTACCTTAACAATTCTTAGCTAATACTACAAATGTAGTTGATTAAAGTTACACTTCAAATTAAAAGATACCAGAGGGAGAAAATGATTAGTCTATTTCAGAAATCTTATGTTAGCAAAGTGCCCATTAAACTTAGCATATATGATTGAACATTTTTTTGCTTTCCCCCAAATCTTCTCCTTGTTCCTTTTCTTTTTACAATAAAGTGCATTGTTTTGAGTCAGAGCTCTCCTCTTCAGATTCTCCCTTGGTTTGTCTGTGGCTGAACTGGCTGACTCTTTCACCATTTTTCCCTGACTCTGGGCGGTGTTGAACTGACCACAGAATACTTTTCTTTTCGATGAGTTTTCTTTTTTTTCCCTCTGGGACAAGCTTGAGTGTGCAGCTGTCAACATGTGGAAACTGCACTGCTTATGCAGTGATGGACCACTATCACTGACAGTTATCCAAGACAGGCACCCTTTTATTTTTATCAGAACACTGAACACTTCTAGAGTCCTTTCCTTGCAGTGGATTTACTGTCATTGGATTAGGATGCCTTGTTATAATGGATGAGTCCTCCCTGGATCGCAGAGCATGTGCTGGGCTACATCCTTTGAAGTACTAGAATATTTGTGATGAAGCTGGGAGATTTGCATATTATCACTAGCTGAACACACCTGTGTGCAGAAATAATAAGTATCCAGAATTAATTCCTGATTGGTAATTGAAGTCTTGTTGTGGCACTGTTGGATCAGCACTGAACCACAAGGTCAGTTTGAACCATAAGGTTTGAAATTACCAGCTGCTCCCCAGCAACCCCATACAAGGTTTCAAAGAGTCAGAATCAACTCAATGGCACTTAACAATACTTGTGACATATTTCACAGCATAGTCACAATTCTTTCCCTGGAATATATTGACTTGAAGTGTTTTATTTTCCAGTGATTCTGTATTCTGTCTGTTGAAGATGCTAATCATTATAGGATATCTTCTGAAATTAAGAAAGACAAGAAAAGTAACAGAAGGCCAGCATGAGATCTTAGGTCATAGAATTCCAGTAAGGTTAGCTCATATGGAGCAGTAAGAAATGGGGTGTGGTATTTTTTTCTGATTAATTAACAATGACAGGTTCAAAATTGATGATGATGTTTATAAATCAAAGGATAGTTTTATACATATATATTCATTTTCTACTGCTGCATAACAAATTTCCACCAATATAGCAGCTCAAATCAGTGCCCATTTATTAACTCATAGGTCTGTATGGCAGAAGTCTGACACCAGGTGGCTGAGTTCTATGCTCAAAGTCTCATAAACCTAAAGTCAAGGTATCAGTCAAACTGGACTCTAAACTGGTAGCCCTGGGAATGTATCCACTTTGAAGCATGTTCAGATTGTTGATATAATTCAGTTCCTTGTGTTTGTAGGACTGAGGTCCCTTTTCCTTGCCTCTTACCATCTGGGGGCTGTCCACTTTCCTTCTCTCAAAACCATTCCATCTGCAAACCAGCAACCAGTTTTGAACCTCTCTGACTTCCCTCTCTACCTTCCTTTTTCTCCCTTGTCAAGAGAAACCTCTTCCCTTACGGATTCAACTGATTACATTGGACCCATCCAGATGATTCAAGATAGTCTTCCTACTTTAAGGGCAGCCTATGAGTAATCTTAATTACATCTGCAAAGTTTCTTTTGCCATGTATTGTGCTCTAGGTGAACCACTGGACTGCTAACCAATTGCTCGGCAATTCAAACCCAGCAGTTTTCCCTTGAAATGACATGGTCACTATGAGTGAGAAGCATATAAAGTGCACTTAACAACAATAACTACAACAACAACATAATGTATTCAAGTAACCCTGGTAGCACAGTAGTTACGAACTTAGCTTCTAACTGAAAGGATTGCGGTTCAGACCCTCCTAACTGCTCCATGAGAGAGAGATCCTGGCAATCTGCTTCCATAAATATTGCAGCTAAGAAAACAATATGAGTAGGTCTCCTCTGTCTCCTGGCACTGCTGTACACTGGACTTGACTCCACTGCATCCAACAAGAAAATCATAACCCAGTCACAGGTATTGTAAGCTAAGGGACTGTTACAAGGTGAGGCAGTGGAAAAACAGTAGCAGGCAAAAAGAGAGCTGGGCTAGTGTCTGCTTGCTTCTGGAGTAAGTATAAGGCCCAAGGGAAGATTTGGGGATGAGTGTATAGGGTGTTGGAGAGTGGGCCAAGGTGGTGGGAAGGTGTGAGTAGCACTTTGTTCTCCTAGGGTGACAGATGGGGCATGTCTAGCAAGTTGAGGACCATCTGGAAGTACTGACTGCTACAGGCTTTTTATGTTTGAGCATACTGGCCTCCCTCTTTTGCAAACAATCAGCAATCTGGTCCCTAGCCTCTTCTAAGGCCAACAATGGCAGAAGCAGACTGAACTAACCCAAGGTTGTTGACTCAGACCTCCTTATGGCAACCTCTGTTGGCTTGCCAAATAAAGTCGGGGGAGTGTCTGGCACAATGGGGTTGGGATCTCTCGGAGTATAGGGGTAGAACTAGAGGAGTGTCAACCCTGGACCAGGTAGCCAGTAGGACTTTATGGCTCAGGAATCTAGGGACCAACAACTTGCCTGGATTCAGAGGATACAACAGTGTCCTGGATTAGTATTCAAGGCCCTCAGGCTGACAGACACATAAAATCAGGAGTCTGAGCAAAGGGACTCAACCTTGCCAGGTGCTACACCAGGTTGGGTGGTGCTAGATGGATTCAGAGGTGTAAATGATTGTGCCAGCTAGAGTCAGAGATATACAATTCATTCAGAGCATAGACCACAGACTGTCCAGGACCCTCCAAAACTTACCCGCAGTCGGTAAGGTATCAGTGTGGGAATAGCACAGAAATGGCTATTGCAATTCCTGTCATCCCTTGCAAAGTGAGCAAGGAGGTCATTTTAAACTTAGGGAAGGAGATCAGGCAAGTCAAGCAAGCATGGTGACCTGGAAAACCCAGCAGTGGGCAAGAAGAAAGCTTTGCCTCTATCTTCCACCATTAGGGGAAAGCACAATGCCTGGGGGACCAGGAGGTTTGGGGTTTTGGTAACAGGAGGAGGGGGTGTAGGTGTGCAGGGAAGGGTTTGTCTTGTGGATCAGATCTGTTGGGGTTAGCATTGGACAGTCTGGGCCCTGCCCAGTTGTGGGTCCAAAGGGCTCCTGTGGGTCCAGAAGGGCAGGCAGAGGTGCTACCAGGGAACTGAACTTTAGCATTTTTTACTTCTATAAGGAGGCATTGTTAATGGTGGTGGTGGTATGCGGTGGAGTAAGATCTGTCTCATAGCGGCCCTGCATAGGGTTTCTGAGGTAAGGAGCTCTGGTAGCATAGTGGTTACAAATTGGGCTGTGAACCTTAAGGTCAGCAGTTCGAAACTACCAGTTGTTCTGCGGGAGAAAGATGAGGCTTTCTGCTCCCATAAAGATGTGTTGTTGTTGTTGTTGTTGTTGTGTGCCGTGGAGTGGGTTCCGACTCATAGTGACCCTGTACAGGTTCAGTCTCCTCCTGCAATGAAAACAATTGAGCTGCTTCTGGAAGCTTATGCAGAAATTTCTTTATCTTGTTATTCTTTCCCTTTTGTTTTGAAGTTTTCCTCTAGTGTGCACTTTGCAGCAAATGTGGATTTGCAACTTGGCTACTGCCTAGGAAAGCAGACAGAAGTCATGCCATTCTTTTTTTCTTCCTTTTGGTGTCAGTAACACTTTTAATTCAGTGAAATTAGAATTTAATTTCTACTCCTTTCATTCTGGTATGCTCAAATGCCATGTTTGTCATCTATTTGGGCAAGCAGTGATAAATGCCCAGTGTTATGATGACATCTGGTTTCTTTTGTTACCTTGGATCATTTCATTTGTGCTGTCAGCTCCAGAGCTCTGCCCACAATCACAGAAGAGAGTGGTGGGAGAAGTATTCCTTGTACTCTGCTTATAAAATTAATTACCTTCACCTTCCATTATGGAGACACCTCTAGTAATCTCTAAAATTTTTTCAGAATAACTTCATCTTTCACCAAGAATGCCGTGATTGCTGGGACCTATAGACTCTGCTGTGGTTGAGGTTCTCAATGCCTTGTGAACCACATCAGTATTTCTCCACTAGAGTAATGGTCACACACAATGAGGGACTCTGTACGGAATAGAGTTCTCAATGGATGAGAAAAAGACATAACACTAATAATGCTATAAGCATTGGCAGGCTATTTCATTATCACCCAATGATTTTCACAACAGATTTTCTTTCAGAGCACACTTTTGAAAGCAACCCTTTCCATTTATATCAAAATTTGTAAATTAATATTCTGTGTTTCTGTGAAGTCATGTGGACTTTTTGAAAAGGTACATGGTGCAAGCACTCAATAACATGTTCCCAAAGTATACACATTTACAATTTGGACAGAAATCAGTATCAACCTGGAAGTTAAAGAGTTAATGTGTAATTGAACAAAATGATCTATTCTGTGCCTGACTCAAGCCATGGCATTTTCAATACCCTCATATGCATGTGAACGTTGGACAATGAATAAAGAATATAGAAGAATTGATGCATTTGAGTTATGGTGTTGGATGAGAATATTGAAAGCACCATAGACCACCAAAGAACAAACAACTCTCTATTGAAAACTAGAATGTTCCTTAGAAGCCAAAATGACTAGAGGAGAAAAACAGAAAAACTATTAACTTATAATCATACCCATTAAGTCTTCCCCAGTGAGCACTGGATTTTCTTCAGATTTTTTTTTTTTTTTTGCATGTGTGTGTATTTAATTTTAAATACACATAAGAAAGCTATGAAATCCTAACTTCACATAAGGTGAACCTTAACAGGGCTCTCCAGAGGCTGAAGGTCCTGAGAGTTTGGCAACTCACAGTCAAACTGGAATGCTGCAGTTCCCATACTTGATGACATGGATAAACACATGCCCACAGGTAGGAAGAGTCAAGGCAGGTAAGCTATGCTGTTGGTACCTGAATGTATCTGGATCCATCTCAGGTACCTGGAGTAGATGCTATCAGGGCATTACACAGTGCTCCCAGAAAGGCTTACCTGGATGCTCTCTGCTGACCTGCAGGGGTTTAGAAGGGCAGGGTTGTCTCTGTACTGGACAAAGTTGAACAATTTCAGGGACAATTTTCACCAAGAATTCATTATGAATGGAACTTATACAGCTCTGCACATGGCCAGTCTACTACACCATTCTACAAATTACAGCTGCCATTGACCAGGACTGTAGCCCTGAACAATCTCAGGGCCTTCTATGGCACTAGTATGTGTTCCCCGGAAAGATGTTCACAGGAAGGTCTTCACTTACCCAATTTCATTGTTCTATTCCTTTAGTCAGTACTCCAGTGTTCTTGGTCGTGTTGCCTTCGCTAAAGTGAAAAAATGATAGGGAAGCAATGGAGCATATAGGAAGTGATTTGCCTTCTCCTTTCACCCTACCAGTTCCACATTCACATATCCTCTTCAGATCCTTTGATGCCATCAGTGTCTGCTCTTATATACAGGCTCTTCTCATTTAGATCCCACTGGAGGGAGGAGAACAACTGCATGTCCAGTATTGCCTAGTATAGGAAATCACCTTTATGTGCAGTTCCCAGAAATTAAGCAGGCTTCACTTTTTCCCAGTCCACAGGGTGCTGTCCAGTGATTCTGACTCCTAAGCCTAGCTCTGTCCTCTGTCAATAAACATTGTTCATCTTGATTTAGGGCTGCAAGCTGGGGTTGAGAAACCTCAGCAGTGTTAAGAAAGAAGGGGCAAAAGAAAGCAGAGAAATATCATAGACACTGAAAATAAAAACCTCAAATGTCCTGAAGAGACTGACTATGAATCAGAGTTCATGAATGAGAGAGAGGCAGAGGCAATAAAAAGAAAACAGAATGATGTAAGATATTGCATGCAGACTATTGTTATTCTTCTCCTCTTTAGATTTTGAGAAGTAGACTTCTGAGTGGACCTCTGCAGTGACAACTATGATGTAGCCTTGGAAAAGAAAACGGAGACTAAGGGTTGAGTTGAGAATTTGGGCCCAATTTTGTCCTGAACTCTGGCCTACTCTCCTAAAGCCTTGATGGCTTCACATCTGCAGTGAGGAAGTGGATCTTAGTTTCCCAGAGATCTCTCCCATACTGACATATTATAACTGTGACACATCATTTTGTTTCTCCAAGAGCATCTCCATGACACTGGGTTTGAACTTGCCTTTTGCCTCCTATCCCTCCTGGTATAGTGCTGTGGGATGAGCACTGGACTGCGAATCACAAGGTCAGCAGTTGAACAATGCAGCTGCTTCTGGGAAACCCTATGCAGTAAGTGAATACTGAGTCAACACACTAACAACAATTCCTCACTACTTCCCTGCCTCCTTTTCTTCTCATGAGGACTGCCCAATATCTTGCCCCCTGTCAACCTCCGCTAATAACATGGTTTTCCAGGTTTGTTTGAGGGAACATACATCTAGGGAAACAGAGATATATATGCACACGCAGAATCACACCATAAAGATTCACACGTAGACCCACCTCTCCATTATTTACATAATCCCATGCCACTTAAAGGGAATATAACTGCTTGTAGATACTTGTCCACAGATCTTGAACTGAAGAATCAATTTCCTGTTCACGATCACTAGCCATTAGAGAGATGCAAATCAAAACAACAATGAGGTACCATCTCACACCAGCAATAACAGCAAAGATGAAAAAAGTTGAGGATAATAAATGCTGGCGAGGATGTGGGGAGACTAGGACCCTCCTGCATTGCTGGTGGGACTGCACAATGGTCCAACCTCTAAGGAAAGCAATATGGTGCTTCCTCAGAAGGTTGAAAATAGAAATACCATTCGATCCAGCAATTCCTCTACTTGGTATTTACCCACAAGAAAAATGAACCACAACACGGGAAGATATATGCACTCCAATGTTCATAGCTGCATTATTTACAATAGCAAAAAGGTGGAGACAGCCAAAGTGCCCATCAACTGAAGAATGGATAAACAAACTGTGGTACATACACACAATGGAGTACTATGCTACATTGAAAAATAACAAGGAAGCTGCATGCCACTACCTAACATGGATGAACCTTAAGAACATTATGTTAAGTGAAATTAGTCAATTACAAAAGGAAAAATACTGCATAGGACCACTACTGTAAAAGACTAAGAAAAATAACCCATACTATTCCACTAAAGTGGATGCTTAACTGGATGCTAGGGCATAGGGGTGGGGTTAAGGACAGGAGGGGAAGGTGGAGCACAGGGCAGGGAATAGACACGAGATAGCTTGGGTGTTGGGGAGGGGCGCGATATACAAGTAGGGAGAGGGGAATGGAGGAACAAAGCAGATGGGAGAACAAACAGGTAGGAATGAGCTAAATGGGACAGAGGTAATAAATGATGTAGGCACAGCCTTGGAACAACAGGGCTCTGGGATACAGAGACTGGGACATGGTTGGAATGAGGAAGGGGGGGGGGATAATGTTGAGATGCTTGGCTGACACTTGAACTTTGGTTTTCCATGCATTATGTTATAAAACAGTCACGGGAGAGTAGAGGAGGGAATAGCCAGAAATACCACCATAGAAAGCTTGTAAGTCCATCTTCTGCCTGGAACTGACTGGAATACCTAAAAAGGGACTACAATATGTCCAGTATAGGGATAGGCAACTTGAACATTGGCTACCCAAAATGGGGGGAGGGATACAAAGGTAAGAAGTGACTGGCTTAAAGCTTTCAAGAGGGAACCTGGATCTACAGGGCGGGGAGGAGGGTGGAGTCTCAAGTGAGCAGTATCCGACCTGTCTAGGAAGAGAAATGCGGATGGGTCTCTTGTGATGCAAGGGCGAATGATTGTTATCAGGACAGATTGTGAGGACTGGAAAGGTAAAGGTGGACATTTTATAGCAAGGAGGGATGTGATTAACCTTTCAGTCTAGGAGTGAAGGCCCCTGGGGCCATCACTGGAGAAGAGCGGAGATTGGGACCCCACCCAGAGAAGCAGTGAGGCCTGAGATGGAGACAGAGAGGATGACATGAAGAGATGGAATGGCTGAGGACTTGGGATCCAGTGAGGGAAGGGAGCCATGTGCTGAGGACCTTGGGGGGAGGGGAGTCCTGCGGGGTATAACCTTTGGTTGGGTGATGATGCATGGACGGCATGGTAACTATGGCAATGAAACGATGTATGATAGAATGAGTGTAAAGCTAATGTTCCCCCATGTAAACTATCACACAATAAAAAAAATTAAAATTAAAAAGAAAAAAGAGTCAATTTCCTACCCTCACACCATGAAACCTCACTTCCACCTGGGATCCTGTATGAGAGCAGCTCTCCATACTGAATCCATCAAGAAAGTTCTACAATATTTACCATCAAGATTTT
Organism: Chrysochloris asiatica; assembly: GCF_000296735.1. NCBI lineage: Eukaryota > Metazoa > Chordata > Mammalia > Afrosoricida > Chrysochloridae > Chrysochloris > Chrysochloris asiatica. The sequence goes on from NW_006408901.1 coordinate 1,070,297, forward strand.
CCTCAGCATGTGAATGCTTACCTTTTAAAAAATTATTACTCATGATGCCGCCTGCAACTACAGGAAAGAAAACACTGAGGTAATGTCTTATATTGATTTCAAAGAAAATGAAAAATTCAGATGTGAAACCACAATTGTATCAAACCCCGAAGTGAATGATAAAGAAAGAAACCTGTGGCAGAGACAAGAGCTGTTTCCTGGAGGATGTCCCTCTGAAATCCAGTTTCCATGGTAATGACACATTCTTAATCAAAGGAGAAATTGTTGCTGATGGAATGCATCTAACCATACAGCTAATGAGCTCATGCTACCCTTTGACTCAAGGTTCAGTTGTTAAGAGAGTTTCCCCTTGCTCCCCAAAGAAAACAGTATCTAACATCTGTAATGAACATTACTATGTTTTAATTTGTCAAGTCAGTTGATAAGAGACACTAAGATGGCAAGATTTCTATCTCAGACAAAGATTGGCAAATTCACCTTGACAGTTGACAAGGTCTCCTCTTCCATTCTCTTCTCAGGTTGCACATAAATCATCCAGTGGGGTTTCAAGAACACAGAACAATTGTCAGTGTATTTGTTGTTCATGATTTTTCAAACAATATCTTCTTGTCTTGAAAAAGAGCTAGTATTTATAAGTGTGTTTGTTCATAATGGATGAACTGCTGCTTGGCCATTATGTTGGAATAAAGATGGCAAAAGATATTAGGCAGGAAGAGACAGAGTCCTCAGCATTGAAGTTTGTTGTTGCAATGGTAGGTGCTGGTGAGCCTGTTTTGACTCATCGTGATCCTGCACACAACTGAAGGAAACACTGTCTGGTCCAGGGCCACCCTCACAATCGGTACGTTTTAGGTCACTGTTGCTGTCTCTGAGTCAGTCCATCCCATTAGGAGTCTTACTCTTTTTCACTGACCCTCTACTTTACCAAACATGATGTCCTTCTTCAGGATTTCTTCCCTCCTGATAATATGTCCAAAATATGAAAGACGAAGTCTGGTCATCCTGGCTTCTAAGGAACATTCTGGCTGCATGCCTTCCAATGAATACTTATGTGTTCTGATAATTCATGGTACTTTTAATATTCTTCTCCAGTACCGTAATTCAAATGCATCAACTATTCTGTGGTTTTCTTTATTCGGTGTCCAACTTTCACTTGTGTATGAGGCATAACACTACATGGGTCAGAGGAAACTTAATTCTGAAAGTCTTCTCTTTGGTAATTAACACGTTAAAGAGGCATGTTTCAGAAGACTTCCTAATGCAACATGTTTGATTTCTTGACTGCTGCTTCCATGAGTATTGATTGTGGAGCCACACAAAATGAAGTCTTGGGCAACTTCAGTCTTTTCTCCATTTATCATGACATTGTTTACTTGTCCAGTTGTGAATATTTGTGTTTGCCTTGCATTGAGGTGCAATCCATACTGAAGGCTGTAGGCTTTGACCTTATCATTAAGTAATTTAATTCCATGTTTGCTTCAATCACAGACTATTAATGAGTCTTCCTCCAGTCATGATGCCTTGTTCTTTTTCATATAGTCCAGTTTCTTGGATTATTTGCTCAACATACAGATTGAATAAATTTGGAAAATGGAAGCAATCCTGACAAAATGAACACCACTCCTCAGCAGAGGAGTGGCTTGTCATACTTTGGTGGCTTGCGTGTTGCTGTGATGCTGGAAGCTATGCCAACAGTATTTTTATAACAACAGTGTCACCCATGGTGGTCAGAGTTTAAAGAACTGCCAGACTAAGACAGACTAGGAAGGAGAAGAGGAGTACTTCTGAATGGCTGCCTACTGAAAACTTTATGAATAGTAGTGAAACACTGTCAGATACAGTGCTGCAAGATGGAAACCTTACAAGTTTATTCCCTAATCTGTTGTTAAAAAGATCATCATGTAGAAACAAAGCCAAAGCCATTGCTATCCAAGTCCATTGTGACTCCTATCAAGTTTAGAGGGCAGGGGAGAACTGTTCCATATGGATTTCAATGTTGCTGTCCTCATGGAAGCAGACTGCTTCATCTTTCTCCAACCCAGCCCCTGTGTGTTTGAACCACCAACCTGTCTGTTAGCAGCTGAGTGCTTAACCATTGCACCACTAGTTTTTCCTTCATAAGTACAGGGCTAAGTACTGATATTCCATCATTTGATAATAACCAGCATTAATCATTTTCAGACATTTACTTTCAGGATTCTTTTACTGTTACTGTATTTGTGTTGCTTGTATTGGATGAGGTAGTTGTCCATGACTGAACTACTCAATAGTGAGAGTTCATTATGGGGATACCTCGGGCTTTGAGCTGAAGATCTATAATCCAGCAGTTGAGGAGAGTTGCAACAAAGGTGCTGGGCAATAGTTGAATAGCTGGGTGGTACTGTAACTAATTGAGCATTGGGTGGCACTCTAGAATAAGCACTGGACTGCACACTGCATGGTCAGAAGTGCAAGCAGATCAGCCAATATTAAAATAGTACATCGGGTCACTATGAGTGAGAACTGACTTAACAGCACACAACAACATCAACAACTGAGAGTTCTTATCTATCAGTGTCCAAGGGATGTGAAGCTCACATGGTTTATACTTGCTAGGGATGTTGTTATAATGCTATCAAACATAGTAAAAGCTCTCCTTGACTCTTACTTGCTTTGGCCAGTGGGTGAGCAGTGACCTTAACACTAACAGAGGTTGGACCAATTGCCCTGTGTAGTGCATCATAGTTCTCAGAACCTGGAGTTAACCAGAAAAGCATGAAGGCTTTCTGTGTGATTTTCAGGCTAATGACTTTTTCAGGCTAATGACTATTTCAACCTACCTGATAATATGTACCTGTCATTTCCATGGCTATGTTACTATGAAGAGAGTATAGAACTATGACAGTGAGTGGTTGAGATCACTATATGCTCAGATACATCCAGTCATATACACAAAGACTGGAACTCACTTGCAGAATGACTGTTGAACCCAAGACTGAGAGAGAAGTGTAGTTGACTTCTGGGCTACCCCTTGGATGCACATTTTGGCTCTTCCATATAAAATCTCACTTATTTAAGCCATTTGTCTCTGCACCACAGTTTTCCCATTACAAGAATGCAAATAGTAAACATTCAAAAAGCTCAACGAATCCCAGGAAGGATAGACCCCAAAAGAAAATCACCAAGACATATAATCAAGCTCTCCAAAATCAAAGATAAGGAGACACTTCGGAAAGCAGCCAGGGAAAACAGAAGTTTCACATACAAAGGCAAGCAAGTCAGAATAAGCTCGGATCTATCAGCAGAAACCATGCAAGCAAGGGGAGATATATATATAAAACCCTGAAAGAAAAAAATTGCCAACCAAGATTCCTTTACCAGCAAAGCTATCAATCAAATAGGATGGTGTAATCAAAACATTCCAGGATAAACCGAAGATAAGGGATTTTGCCAAAGCCAACCCTGCACTACAAAACATCCTAAAGGTAGTTTTGTGGACTGAGAACCAACAAGAACAGACAACAGCCAGAGAGTGACCTCTGTGGCAACACCTCCCAGAATTAAGTCAACAGAAGGAAGAGTTGAGAACAGAACAAAACTATAAAAACAAACTCAGAGAACCTGGGAGGTCAGTCTATGATCAAAACAAGTACAATGTAAAACAAGGTAAACATGTAGGAACAGAGATCCAGATAGTGAGAACATCAAGTCAATTACAGGATAAAATAGACTGCACTAAATGGAGAGAAAAGTTAATGGACTATAAGGCAACCTCAAAGCAAATTAACATATCACAACATACCAAGAGAATGAAAATCCAAGAAGAACATGGAAACATTAAAACTATGAGGAAACTCACAAGAAAGAACACAAAAAGCATGAACTCAACAAAGGAAGACACACAGAACAAAG
>NW_006408901.1:1081341-1107551 GCF_000296735.1 Chrysochloris asiatica
TATTAACTGGGCTTCCCTGTAGGTGCATGGATATTATCCTATCACTTACTGCATTGTACCTCATGACTGATCTGGATATGTTCTTTTTGACGATGAATGCAACACCATTTCTTTTCAATTTGTCATTCCCTGCATAGTAAACCATGTGGTTAATGGCCAATGCCAGTCCATTTCAGCTCACTAATGCCTAAGATGTCAATGTTTATGTGTTCCATTTAATTTTCGACAACTTCCAATTTTCCCAGATTCATACTTCGTACATTCCATGTTCCAAATTTCAATGGATGTTTATAGCTGTTTCTCGTGCAGATAATACCCACTTGACCTGGCTTCAATGACTGAATGATCAGAGCTCAACCAGAAGAAGTTAGAAGGGGGGGGGGAGAGTAATCTGATACAATTTGATGAACTTGACCTACACCTGTGGATGCAATACCTCAAAAGAGAGAACAAATCTTTACACCCCTGCACACACAGAGTAGACAGAGATGGGCAACTTGGACATTGGCTACCCAAAACGGGGGGTGGGGGTGCTACAAAGGCAAAAAGTGACTGGCTTACAAGCTTTCAAGAGGAAACCTAGATCCAGAGGGCATGGAGGAAGTAGAATCTCCAGTGAGTAGTATCCAATCTGTCTAGGCAGGGCTGATGAAATGATATGCGGATAGGTCTCTTGTGATACAATAGTGAATATTGTTATCAGGACTGGTTGTGAGGGTTGGAAATGTAAAAGTAGACATTATATAGCAAGGAAGGGAGTGATTAACTTTTCAGTCTAGGAGTGGAGGTCCCTGGGACCATCAGGTGAGAAGAGCGGAGAGCGGGACCCTACCCAGAGAAGCAGTGGTGCCTGAGATGGAGGCAGAGATGATGATGTGGAGAGATGGAGCAGCTGGGGACTTTTGATCCAGAGAGGGAGAGGGCCTGTGTGCTGACGACCAGGTCAACAACCCTTTGGTTGGTTGATGATGCATGGAGGGGATTATAACCACAGCAATGAAGCGATAGATGATAGAATGAATGTAAAACTAATGTTTTCCCATGTAAACTATCACATAATTCACAATAAAACATTAAAAAAAGTGATCATACTAAATAAAATCAAACAAAATAAAATAAAATAAAAATAATGCAAATCTTAAACAAAGGTAGAGCTGTGGTGAAAATTGAATGACCTAATGCATTCAGAGTGTTCAGAGGAACTGGGATATTTTTTAAGAAATTTAACCACCTGGTCCTTGTCTGGACCCTTTAGATCAAAGGTATCATCATCGTGACCCTCTGGGGTGTTTCTCTCCTATCTGAGCATCATCGCATGAAAAGATGCCCCTCATTCTGTATCAGTTCACAGTGGGGTGTAGGATTGCTTCCTGCAGCAGTTACTAGAACCCCTAGTGGTCCAGTGGGTAAAGCATAGTATGCTAACCTGATAGTTTGAACCCACTGGCCACTCCCCTGGATATAGTGGAAGACACTCTGGAAACCCTGCTGTTCTCTGTCCTGGGGTCCCTGTGAGTAGAGCCCGTTCTGTGTGAGTTGGCAGGAGGGGATGGTTCTTAGGAATATTTCCATGGAAATTCTGCATATGTGCACAACCAATGGCCCTACAGACCAGGCATAGATGCATGATCTCAGAGGCCTCACACTCCTTGATGTTGGACATTTGACCCCTACTGACTTCTGTTATGATGACTTCTCACCCTGGTTTCCACTGGTTGCAGACCTCTAACCCCCTGGATCATGTGAATACAAACCCTCCTACAAGGCGGGAGCTGTGCCAAGGCCCATAGAGGAACATGTGAAAGATGGATGATGCTAAAGCACAAGGAATACTGGGCCTACTGGTGCTGAAAGGAGGCAAGGACATTACTCCAGAGCTGAGACTATGAATTCATTTTTAGTCTTCTAAATTGGGAGAGAATAAATCCTAAAGTGGCACCAGTTAACTAAGACAGAATTTGGCACCACAAAAGTGGAGTGGTGTTCTTATAGAAACTGAAAATATTTAAATGGTTTTAAAATTGAATAATGACAGAGGCTTTTAGAGGGTTCACATGCCCAATAGGAAGAGTCTAGATTGACTACAAAAGACTATTGGGAGAATTACAAGTGCCAAAGGCAATTCTGACCAGGGCTCAGAAGTAGATGAGGATACTTGTGATACCAGAGACGGCACAGAAGGGACAAGTTTCAGCACAGAGGCTGCAGTATCATAACAAAGAGATCACCACAGGACAATTCTGACGCCAGCCCATGGAGCAACAGAGCTGAGCTCCTTCATGTAGAAGTTTCGTGGTGGAAAGGGGAGATTGGCGCTCTTGTGAGTGAAGTCAGGTTCTGGCCCACAGAGAGAAACCTGAGCACCTTCCAAGCAAGGTTTACTGGTGCCTCTGGGCACTGAATCAGTGGAGCTAAGAGTTTTGTGACTCTTGCTCAGAAGAGCAGGTATCTGGAGGACCTCTCCCAGCGATCATGGAGCACGGGATTCAGAGCTGCCCTTCTCGGAAGGATCAGGCATGATCACTGGGGCTTCTAAGGCATCACTAGAGATAGTCCCAGAAAGAACTAAGGGGGAATGTAGACCAACACTGAGCTTAATTTACATAAAGGTCAGAATAACTAGACAGTTGCCACAAGAGAACTCCCTAAGATTATTTCCCTGAGATACTCTTTAAGCCTTGAAACAAAATATCTCCAGATCAGCTTTTAGTAAAATAACAGAACAGTGAGCCTCTGAAACACCATCTGTAGGGTGAACAATTGACCATCAGGCTGGTTTGAACCTCAGGGTCGGCAATTCAAACTCATCAGTAGCTCCTCAGAAACCCCAGGTCGTTCTTAAGTGCCGTTGAGTTTGTTCTGATCGATAGCAACCCTGTACAAGGTTTCCAAGGAGTGACTAGTGTCCTTGAATCACCGAACTTGTGGTTCAAATGGGCCTTGCAGTCCAATGATAAGTGCCACACCAGGACTCCCAGAAACCCTATACAAGGTCACTTAACAACAGAACATGTTACCAAATGAGTAACATTTCCTCTGAAGGAAAGGTGAGAAGATAGAGTGGCAAGGAACCCAGGGTACCAGAAACGAACATCCAGGAAGCAAAGAATGCTGGCACATTGTGAAAATTCCAATGTCGTTTATCATCGTGTATAAAAATGGTCAAATGAGAAACAACCTTGCTGTGTAGACTTTCACCAAAATTATGTTATAATCTTATCTAAATTGGTAGTCATTAACAAATGCAACCTCTCTCCACTATGGCTGTGGGAACCACCTACACAGAGAAACTTTTAGAAAGATGTTAGTTCATTTGTGTGTGTGTTTTCTGCCATTCCTAAAATGACTCAACATAATTTAACCTTTCTAAGGAGTATGGGTGTAGCACTGTAGGATATATAGAAGGGCAATTTCAGTTTGAACCACAAGGCCAGCAGTTCAAACTCTCCAGCTGCTCCTCAGAACTGTTATACAAGACTGCTGAGTCAGAACCAAATTCACAGCACTTCAAAACACAGCTCCAGAGTGGCGTCCTTTTCCAGACTACCAGCATGGTGGGCAGTGAAAGCATACTCTCAGGGACTGCCTAGAGTTTACAAGGTATTCATTTAGTACAGAAATATTGAAAAGATCCACTCACAGCCGATGGCACTTGGGAGAACAGGAGTCACAGTGTTGTCCCAGCATCAAGAAGTCCGATGGGGCTCATAAAAGGATGAGGACAGACATCCCCCAAAAGGACAACAGTTCAGAGACGCGTGGATATAGGATTGACAACACTGCTCAGTGGGGAGAGGCGGCCTGGGCACAGGGCACAGCGGCAAGACCATGGACAGAGCCAGACTGCCTCCTGGGAACTCCTTCCAGTGCTGCTGTTGGTCCACCAGGGCACCTGTACTTGGAGTTTCCGGGCTCTCCTGCAGTTTGCATGTTTGCTGCACACACGGTTCTGGCACCTTCACTCAGTATGCATGGTGTTACCATGAGTTGGAATTGACTCATTGAGAAGGGCTCTCCTCATCAGCCTCTTTCTCACTTTGTTATACAACTTGATTCAAAGTAGTTGTTCAGTAAATGTTCAGAATTGGCTGAAATGGTTTATCTCACTTACTTTCCTGTCAGAAGGGACCAGCCCTGGAGAAGGACATCATGCTTGGTAAAGTCAGCAAAACAGAGGAAGATGCTCAATGAGGTGGATTGGTACAGTGGCTGCAACAATGGGCTCGAACACAGCGGTGATTGTGAGGATGGCACAGGACTGGACAGGGTTTCCTTCTGTTGTACACAGGGTTGCTGTGAGTCAGAACCAACTTGATGGCACCAATATATCTATGGTTTTGTAGATATTCACCCAGAAGATGAGGCTGGGGTTAAGGAAAGAAGGCTTTTACTAAAATCCATCACTTCCACAGGAAGGTAATGAAGCATATGTTGACTCAGCAGACGGGAAGAGGCATTCAATAAAACTCAATAGCATTCTCCCCATTTCTGACTTTTATTTATTGCACAAACAAACCATAGCAATAATAAAGGAAATAAAAGCAAGAAGTACTGTCTGCAATTCTACCATCTCAGTGTTTTGAGTCTTTTTCCCTGTTGTTGTTCACATGCCCAGCATTTTGTTTTCTGCTTGGAAAATCAAGAGTGTTCTTTCAGGTTGCTTCATTATCTTCATAATTATAAGCCCTAGCAGTTGCAGGATACTCCTAATTGCTTCACATCTTTCCTATTGTTGGCTCCATAGGCAGTTTCCAAGTCTTCCCTTTAATGATAAAAATAGTATGACTGCCTTTTGTGTTCAGTTTAAAAAACAAATTGTTTGCATACTCTTTCTTCAGTCCCTCCATCAATCTGCAAGGTGAATGCTCTATACACTTGGACTACAGAGGAGAAATTAAGACTGAGAGAATGCTCAAAGGCTGTTGTTAGTTATGAGTTGCTGTCCTGCCAGTTCTAGTTCATAGTGACCCCACATGTGCAGAGTAGGACTGTGCTCCATCAGGTTTTTATGACTCTGATTATTCAGAGGCAGATCACCAGGTCTTTCTTCCAAGGAGTCTCTGAGTGGATTGGAACTACCAACCTTTCAGTTAGTAGTCCATTGCTTTAAGTCCCATGACTTAAAGGCTAGAAGGTGACAAAGGAAGGAAAGGAGACACAACTAGAATTTGAGTCCGCTCTTTTCACGGTGGTGGTAGTTGTATGCCACGGAGTTTGTTCTGACTCATAACGACCCTGTATAGAGTGGTAAATCTTTATGGGAGCAGAAAGCCTATCTTTCTCCTGTAGAGTAGCTGGTAGATTAGAACTGCTGACCTTGTGTGAGCAATGCACCTCATAACCCACTCTGCTGTCAGGGCTCCTTATTCTTTTCATGCTATTGCTAAGTGCTGTCAAGTTGGTTCTGACTCACAGAGACCCTGTATAGAATTTCTGAGGAGCTGCCGGGGGGTTTGAACCTCCAGCCTTATGGTTACCAATCCAGTCTTATCCTAGAGTGCCACACCAGGACTCTTTTCATAGTTCCACGTACATTGTTTTTCAGATTTTACAGATAAAAGTGAAATGCCTAAGTATTAGACTGCCAACCTCATGGCAGTTCAAAACCACCAGCTGCTCTTTGGAAATCCTATACAGTGTCACTATGAGTTGGAACAACTCAACAGCACATAACAAGAACAACAACATATTTTTCAACAGTTTTTTTTTTTTTTTTGTCCCTAGATCAGATAACTTTCTTAGGTCAGATTCCTAGCAGTAAAATTGTTGGTTTGAGGGTATGATCATTTTTGAGATTCTTGATGTACATTGTCAAAACATTTTGCAGGTCATCCTTTCAAGCCCTCTTCATTTAATTTGCATTTCTTTAATGACTGTGAGGTTGAACCATTTAAAAGTAAGTATCCTCTTTTGTGTGGATTGAATTTCATCTCTGAGGAACATACCTATTCTCAAGTATTTCCTTCTCCCTCAAATACCTCTTGTTGTTGTTATTGTTAGGTGCCATCGAGTTGGTACTGACTCATAGAAACCTTATGCACAGCAGAATGAAACACTACCCAATCCTGGGCCAACCTCACTATTGTTGCCACACTTGAGCCCATTGATGCTGCCACTTTGCCAATCCATCTCGCTGAGAGTCTTCCTCTTTTTCTCTAACCCTCCATCTTACCAAAAATAATATCCTTCTCCAGTGACTGGTCCCTCCTGACAATATGTCTGAAGTATAAGAGATGAAGTTTGGCCATCTTGGCCTTCAAGAAGCACTCTGGCTGCATTTCTTCCAACACAGATTTTCTCTTAGAAATCAATATTTGTTGGTCATGTTTGAAGCAGCTATCTAGGCTGCTATTTTCATCTGAAAACTACTTGATTTAGGCCTTTTTCTCCTTAGATCATCTCATTAGTGATTTCTTCCATTACTTCAGTGTTCAGAAGCACATGATACTAACAATATTTGGAAAATTACAAAAAATACTTACAAAGGAGGTAATCATTTCTCAGTTTTATTTTGTTTACTTCCATTAGATATAATAAAATGATTCCCTTGGAAATCCTATGCAGGTTGCTATGAGTTGGAACTGACTCAACAGCATTTAACACCACCAACAACAACAATTTGATGTATTTACATTTAGCTATTTAATCTACATGGCAAAGAAATCACAGTATTCAAGCCAACCATACACAAATAGAAATGATAAAGAGTAAATGGAGGGAAATGCCATGATTCTAGATGGAAGATGAAAGACTCTAAAAAGTATACTATGCACGAGTTAATTTAGACATTTAATATCATTTTAATTGACAACCCCAGAGACATTAGTAGTAGATAATTTGCCAAAAGGTTTTAAAGATCCACCTGGAGGAATACAGTAGATGATACTTTTGTTCCATGGGATGTACAAACCTTTTTGTAAGAGAACCACACACTAAATTGTCATGTGACTTGCTTGGTTTCTTGTGGGGGGGAAAAAAAAACTATAGAAAAATATGCATTGCATTTTTATCTGTAAAATCTGAAAAGCCAATATACATCCCCGATCCATCACCAGTGGGTTTGGTCACATGACTGGCTTTGAGTAATGGCATGTGAGCATATGGGACATCTGGTACAACTGAGAAGAGAGGGGAGAAATATAGAAGATGAACCACAGGCTGATCATACCATGGTAGGCTGAATCCTGTCCTCCCTGTACTGAGATCCACTTACCTGGCACTCCATCCACCTGTCTCAACAAGCTATTTGAGATTTAAATTAGGAGGTAATGATTTGAAAACTATCCTTATCTAAACGGGGCTTCATAAGAATTCCCTGGGGGATCTTGCTAATATGTAGACTCGGATTCAGTATACTTGGGAGTGGATAGGCAAATTTTCTGCAGGGGATCAAACCGAAATGAACCAATTTCCTAGTCGTGCTGTGGTGTTGTGGGATAAAGCACTGGGCCTCAAGGCCTGTTTGAAAAGTGGTGGTTCAAACACAAGGGTAGCGGTTCAAACTCAACTAGCCGCTCCTTGGAAGCCCTATACAAGGTCCTTATGAGCTGCAATTGACTTAATGGCACTTAACAACAACAAGCAGAATAAGAAGGAGCCCTGGTAGCATAATGAGTTATGTGATCAGCTGCTAAATGAAAGGCCAGCAGTTTGAATCTACCAGCTGGTCCTTGGGAGACACAAAAGGCTTTCTGTTCTTGAAAGTATCCACAGTTGATGATTCAAAGTTGTTAAGTGTTGTCGAATTTGTTCTAACTCATAGGATTTCCGAGGAGCAGCTGGTGGGTTTAAACTGCGGACCTTAAGTCATTCGTAGTCCAGTGCTGATCCCACAGTGCCACACCTGGAATCCAACAAGGATTTACAGCTGAGATAGGGTCGCAGTGAGTTGGAATCAACCCTGTGGCAGTAGTTGGTTTAGCAAGATAAGGCAAATTTACATTGCTAAACAGCTGTTTCTGGCAGACTTTTGGTTAATATTTGGTTTTGTAGATAAGAAAAATCTTAAAATCTAAGTAAGATGCCTGTTATTAATTTCCCCCTTCCACAATAGGTCAAGAACTGAGTATAGTGCCTGGTTGTTGTTGTTATTAAGTGGCATCAAGTCTATTCCTACTCATAGTGACCTTATATAGGGTTTCTGAGCAGTGGTTGGTGAGCTTGAACCACAGACCTTGTGGTTCAAACTGACCTTTTGGCCCAGCGTATTAATCCATAGTGCCACACCAGGACACATTGTGCCTGCTGTCTATATTTACTAACCCCAGCGCTCCCCCCAGCCTCTCCACAAAACCCACTGCCTGCCCTTGCAGATATCAAAAGAAGATAGAAGGATCTCAGGTCAGCATGTCCTCACTTTGCAGACTGCTTGTGTTATATGAGAAAAGCTCATTGCAGAAGATCAGAGACTGCAAACAGCCTGGACGTGTTGTTCTCACCAGGGGATGAGCGTCGGCTTGGAGGTTCCCTTGGGGGGAATTTTCTGGAGTGATGGAATCGTCCTCTGTCTTGATCTATGTGATGGCACCAAAAACCAAAACATCAAACCCACGCCGTTGAGTCCATTCTAACTCCTAGCAACCTCACAGGACTGAGGACAACTACCTCATAGGGTTTTCAAGGTTGTAATCAGCCTCATCTTTCTTCCACAGATCAGCTGGTGGGTTAGGACCACCACCTTATCCATTAGCATCTGAATGCTTTAACCACTGTGCCACCAGGACTCCTTACACACAGAGCTCTGCACATGTAAAATGTCATGGGCTGTACACCTCAAATCTGTAAGCTTTGCAGCAATAAATTGTATCTCAGTAAAAGGAGGGGAAAAAAATGAAAGCCTTAATCTGTTCTCCATTTATTATGATGTAAAAAAAAAGAAGATGGAAGGAATATACAGAGTCACTATACCAAAAATAACTGGTCAATGTTCAAGCATTTCAAGAATTACCATGTGATCAATAACCAATGGTATTGAAGGAAGAAGCCCAATCAGCACTGAAGACACTGGAGAAAAATAACACTCCAGGAATTGACGGAACACAAATTGGAATGTTTCAACAACTGATGTAGCACTGGAGGCACTCATTCGTCTTCGTCAAGAAATTTGGAAGACATTTTTATGGCCGATTTGGAAGAGATCCATATTTGTGCCCATTCCAAAGACAGGTGATCCAATGGAATGTAGAAATCATCTAACAATATTATTAATATTACATGCAAATAAAATTTTACTGAAGATAATTTAAAAATGATTGTAGCTGTACATTGACAGGGAACTGCCAGAAATTCAAGCAGGATTCTGAAAAAAGATGTGCAACTAGGGGTATCATTGCTGATGTCAGATGGATCTTGACTTAAAGCAGAGAGTACCAGAAAGATGTTTGTTGTTGTTGTTAGGTACTGACTCATAGTGACTTTATGCACAGCAGAACGAAACATGGCCTGATCCTCTCTTTCATTGCCATGCTTGAGCCCATCGATGCTGCCACTTTGCCAATCCATCTCGCTGGAGGTCTTCCTCTTTTTCTCTGACCCTCCACCTTACCAAACATGATATCCTTCTCCAGTGACTGGTCCCTCCTGACAATATATCCGAAGTATGAGAAACAAAGTTTGGCCATCCTGGCCTCCAAGGAGCACTCTGGCTGCACTTCTTCCAACACAGATCTGTTGGTTCTTTTGGCAGCACTTTCAATATTCTGTTCTTTATTGACTATGCAAAGGCTTTAGACTGTGTAGGTCATAACAAACTACGGACAACATTGCAAAGAATGGATATTCCAGAACATTTGATTGTGCTCATGAGGAACCTGTACATAGACCAAGAGAGATAGTCACTAGAACAGAACAAGAGGCAATAGAATGTTTTAAATCGGGAAAAGTGTGTGCCAGGGTTGTATTCTTTCACCATATTTATTCAGTCTGTATGCTGAGCATATAATCCAAGAAACTGGAGTATATATCGGGATTGGAGGAAGACTCATTGACAACCTGCAATATGCAGATGATACAACCTTGCTCAAATGTAGTATTTCTTAAATTATATTAATATAAACACAAAATTGCTTCATAAAAATCTTTCTACTTTGAATCACAACATTATTAATAACTGAGCAGAAGTGGATTATTATTTTCCTCTTTGTCCTTCAATGACTATTTCATTCTCAAAAAGTTATTGATACACTCACAGTTTTACAAATACACATTACCATGATACTGTAACAAAAACACCAGAGCACATGACAAAATCAGCAACTATAAAAACACAGTCAACCATGGAAATGGCAGCAGACAAAAATATACAATTTGAAGCGTCATTGTAATTGGGTAATAAAGGCAATTCTAACTGGAGCAATACATTAGCCATTATCAAAACAAAAACCTCACTACTATCAGGTCGACTTCGACTCATAGCAACACCAAAAACAGAGTTGAATTGCTCCCTAGGGTTTCTGAGGCTGTACATCTGCATGGAGGCAGATTGCGCTGTGAAAAGTTGGGTCACCAGGAGTTGAAATCCAATGGGTTACAGTGGGTTTGGTTTCTCAAGCATAGGGCAAATGCCTTTGTCTTCCTGGTGGGCTGGCTGATGGGTTTGGTGAGCACTGGACTTCAGTGTGTGCTATTCTGGGTGGGTCTGAACAGGTAGAACTGGGTAGACTGGTCCTACCTGTCTTCACATGAGCTGGCCTCTTGGGCTGGGTTGGGCAGTGGGTAGGGCTGGGCTGGTACATGGGCTGGGCTGAGTGCCTGATTGCCCAATAAGCATTGTGCATAACAATTGTGTATAAGCACAAGTAAGCCCGTGCTTACCTTGCAATAAGCAATAAGGGTAACTTGCCCCTGGCTGGATGATGAGTTTTAAACTCAGCTGGAAAGTATTTTCCATGATTGCTACCTGGCTCCAGGAACCAAGCAAGGACTCTGGTGTCAGATGCAAACATGGTGGCCCAGGTGAGGTGAGGAAGCTGTGATTTGTGATTTGTTGGAGACCTCCCACCACTCTGCCCACTTCAGGAAGGGTGGGGTCACCCAGAACCTTGACCAAGTGAGGGAGATGGTGGCGGGGACCAAGTGGTATCTGCCCACTAGGGGATGTAGCTGAGGGTGAGGTTTGAGAGCTATAAGCAGGCTTGAGGAGTTGATCTGGCATCTTTGTAGACCATCGCCAGTGAGGAGTTGTATGTGTCTGTCTGTGTGTGTGTCTGCCTAGGAGTTTTGAAGGCTGAGATACAGGTCTGTTGGGACAAAGGCTTCGCCTTATTGCCAGTGTCCTCCTAGCTTGGTGCACAGCTGACAGAACTGAGAGCAGGGCAGCTTCTTCCCAAAGTCAGAGTACCATGGGTGGAGTTCCAATGGTCAGAGACTGCAGGGGCGCAGGGCCTGGTGGTGACAAGGAATGTGTGCTGAGGACACTGACCAGTCCACACAGGCCTCTCTGCTGCTCCAGGCCCTGGGTCTCAGGCTGGGCCACCCCATCCACCAGGGTGGGACAGAGCAGGCCATATACAGGAGCCCTCCCGAGCAACCCCAGGGCCCAGGCCCACCCTGTTCCTCTCACAAGGGGCCAGTGAGGCCATGTGCTGGGCTCAGAACCAGGCTGTATGTGTGTGTTCTCTCTGGGAAAATAAATAACAAAATCACTTTTAATTAAAATTTTTGTTTTCCGTATGGCCCAGGAGTTAAACTACAAAACCAAAGCCCAGTGGGAATGTTGTGCATAGTGTATGTGAGTATAAGTGTTTGTAAATGTGGTTGGATGTCATTCATAAACCCAGTTGTCATGGAGCTGATGCTGACCCCTGTGTGTCAAAGTAGAACTCTGCTCCATAGGGTTAGTTTTTTATTTTTACATTTTTATTGTGAATTGAGTGAAAGTTTATAGGGCACATCATCAGTTTTACATCCAACAAATCATGTAGTTTGTGTTATAACAACCACCTCTTTTAGTCTATGTACAAGTTCCTTGTGACTACAAATAAGTGTTCTGGAATACTCATTCCTCACAATGGTATCCATAGTTTGTCATGGCCCACACAGTTAAAAGTCTTGGCACAGTCAATAAAGAACAAGTAAACGCCTTTCTGAGATTCTCTGCTTTCAGACAAGATCCATCTGACATCAGTGATGATATCCCTACTTCCACATCCTGTTCTGCATCCAGCTTGGATTTCTGGCAGTTGCAACCATTTGTGAGTTATCTTAAATTAAATTTTACTGCTGTGTGATTTCAATTATATTGTTCAATTATTTCATTTCTTATTGGAATGGGCACAGATATGGATTCCTTCCACTCAACTGGCCAAGTGACTTTCTTCCAAATTTCTTGGCATAGATGAGTGAGTGCCTCCAGTGCAGCATCAGTTTGTTGAAAGATTTCCATTTGTATTCCATCAATTCCTGGAGCCTTGTTTTTCACCAATGCCTTCAGTGCACCGTGGACTTCTTCCTTCAGTACCGTGGATTCTTGTTCATAGGCTACCTCTTGAAATGGTTGAACATTCACAGGTTCCCTCTACCTCCATCACTAATATGTCCCTGTGCAAAAGTCAGGGGTTCCATGCCCATGTTGAAAACACTGTGAGTCAGTAAGCTGTCTTAAATCATTTATAGATATGAGCATGTTAACTTATTTATGGTAAGAATAATATGCCCTCTTTGCAATGGAGGGTCCGAACACTTGAGACATTTGCCCAAAGTCAGTGACTTGGGCACCTTCCACCTACCCCAAAGAGCATGCCATTTTGACTGTTTGCACTGACCCCATGGTATCACTTGCTGATGGAGGCTGCTTCTGGTATAATGCTACTCTCTGTTCTCTTCTCCAAATAAAAGCAGGAAACAGGTGCAGGAAGATGGTGAAGGTTTGGGGGGTCACTGCCAGCAAGGGAACATAGCTTGGAAGTATAGGGGACAGAAGTAAGATGTGTGTACAAAGGTGGGATGACAAGGAGAGAGCTCCTGAGACCACTCTCACCTACAGTCACCCCCAAACAATTATTTCCTCTCTCCACCCATGTCCACACACAAGCAGATGATCCACCTTCACCTGTGGGTCCCACTATGTGCTTCCAGGAGAGTTTGCTGTGCATTGAGCTGCTTAATGACCCATCTCCCAGATGTTGATTCTGAGAGGCATGTGTTTTAAGTTGGCATCTCGACTGCTTTGTCACTGGTCCCTGGGTGTGCCAGGCAGTTTGTATATGACAGCCTCAGAAACCCTATACAAGACTGCTGAGTCAGAACCGACTTGACAGCACACAACCACCGCCAGCACTAGCCTAAAGGTTGGTGGGGTAGACCCACCAAGGGGCAGTGTTGAAGGCCTGGAGACAATCAGATATGACAGTAAAGTAAACTCTGTGGAGCAGTTCTACTCTGTAACATACGGAGTCCCCTCCACTCTCCAGATTTTGAGGAGGCAAGTTGGAAACTTCAGCTCAGAAGTGCAATCTCTGCAGGAAGCGCATTCTCTGGTTTCAAATCCTATCCTGAGTAGAAAATAAAAGGTCCTTTGTTTGAAATCCCTTTGGTCTGTTGTCTGGGTCTTAATCCTGAGACTTTGGCTCCCAGCCTTATAAAATAAATCAAGACACAAAGCAACGGGGGCACCCTTGATCTCTGTCCAAGATGTCCCCAAAGCCAGCCAGGTGTAGCAGTGCGATTGGAGGATGGGTCCATGCACAGTGCTGGGGGTGGGGGCTCATGGTAAAGCTGCCAATCATATTACAGAAAGCATATAATCTAGTGAATGTAGCTGTGATGCTGACTGTGTGCACAGTGTCCCTACCCTCAGGAGGCCCCAGGCCCCAGGAAGACCCAAGGATTTGAGGCTGTGGGATGAGATCAGAGGCCGCTCCCCAAATTCATGTCCCTGAAAAGGAAGGGGAAGGTGGCTGAGGACTTGGATGGATAAAGACCAAGGACAGGTTTTCTGGGCAAAAGCAGAGTTTCAGACGAGCTAGGACAGAGAGTGTCACAGAAGCAAGATTGTTGCAGATCGTGTAGGCCTGATAAGAAGTTCGAGGCCCTATAGGCCCTAGTGTTACAGGTTGCAGGCTCTGAGGAACAGATCTAGCCACTTGGCAGTTAATGGCAAATTGTTTTTCATCTTAGTGTTCAGTTATATTTATTAATTTCATACATGGAGCCCTTGATGTCCACAGATAAATGTGATATTTTCCTAAAAGCCCAGACTGTAAAGGTTTCAAGGGTAAAACCTTTCTCCAAAGGATTAACTGAAAATAGCTTAGCTACTTCCCAGTTCTTTGTTCTATAGACAAAAAAGCCATCCTCCCTAATCCTTTTCCAGGTGCAGCCCATTCACCTGGGCGTCTTGCGTCTTCCTGCAAACCTGGCTCAGGAAGCCAAAACAACGGGACTCCACCCAAGCCTTTTGTCCTTCCCTTTCACCTTCTCTCAACTGTGCTCAGGGGCTATAGATATGTTAATTGAGCCTGAGAAACCAAGTTGCGGGCCTGGGATTCGAACCAGTGACGTACGATATAAAGTTACCTGAATGTCTGGAAAATTACTGATGTTAGCTGTACCTTGTCTTAGTCCCTCCCAGCTTGGTGTGAAGCCCCTCCCCTAAATAAAATGGAGACGCAGGCTGGCCCAGGTGTGAATTACAAGTTTCAGGGCATGCAGTAAAGATTGCAGGGCAGTGAGTTGCTGCCTGCAGAGGCCACGATGCCTGTAGTCCCAAGTCTGCCCACCAGTGATGCAACCACCCTGGTTTCGGGGTGCCTCATTGTCCCCCTCCTTCTGTCTGTGTATTCTTTTGCTATCCCTATCGCCGCTGGATCTCCCCTCCTCGTGAACCAAACACTCGTGAACAATACAACTATGTCGAGGCCAGTCTCCCCGACACAGGATGGGCCTGAGATGAAGTCACCCAGAAATAAAGGAGAAAAGGGGAAACTTAGTGAGAAAATTAATGGGTAAGACTGTGGATGGAATGGAAGGAAGAAGGAAGCGAAAGGGGAGAGCAGAGCTAGAGGTGTGTTTTCCAAACAGCCTGGCCAAGACCAACAAAGGTTCTGCTGGGGCTATTGAGGTGGGCATGAATTGAGGGAGCCACACAGTTCTGTCCCACTGGGATGGGAACAGAACAGAACACCCCACTTTTAACCAATAGCAATAAAGTCATCTGAAGTCCAGGAGTTGGCTTGTCCAGTTTAGTAGCCCCAACTCTATCATGTCATCAAAGACCAGGGCTCCTCTTACCCTGCCATGAGTTCCTCACTTTCTGTCCTCATGGCCATAAAAGGGCTGCAGAAGCACAACACAATGACACCTAGAACTACACTTGTAAGGAAAGAAACTTTCTTGACCAAATTTTAGCCTGGTTTGGGGATCCATCTAAAAACACCTAGGCCTTAGCTTATCAAAAATGTGACTAGACCCAGCTGCCAGGAAATCTTAGAGAAAAACAGGTCAGGCCGCCCTCAGAATCATTGGAATTTCCCCAGTTTCCCCTCATATGCAATCAATCACTGCAATAGCAAAAACCAATCCATTTATAGTACTGCAGCTGATGATGCACTACAGCTGATAAAATCCTATAAAAGGCAGGGAAACTAACAAGCCGGGGTCACCTTCACCTCCCTGCAGAGAGACTTTATGAAGATAGACCCCAGCGCATTGGAAAAATAAACTTAATGCTATTGCATCGAACTCGAGTCCTGTTGATCTTTTTAGGTGTCTATCACCAGGATAGCGTCCGTTTTGGGGGCCTTACACACTCAAGGCAGGAAAAGAGGCTTCATCCCCTGACATTCTCCTTTTTTTTTTTTTTTTTTTAAAGAAAACACCTCCTTCCCAGAAGCCCCCAGCAATATGTGTCAGACCATAGTGGCCAAAATAGGTTTCCTGCCTCCCCCAAGATCAATCACTGGCAAGGAGGAAGAGGCTTATAATAACGGGTCTCAGGGACTCAGGGCTCGTCCTCTGGGTTGGCAGCAGATATACCTTCCCTGAGCACATTGCTGCCTGCCTACAGTGCAACTAATGGGGTCTGTGAAGGAGCTCAGGAGGAGTAGGCAGAACTAGCCATTGAATCAGCCACCCCCTGGCCTAGATGGCTCCTCCCGGAACTAACTTGACAATTCCTTGAATATTGGGGGAGTTGGAAGAACCCGGTGAACTGGATGTATGGAACAGAAAGCTGGAAGGTAAGGATGAAGAGACAAGCTTAGTGAGGCTGTATGTCTACAGGGCGTCCCTGGATGTTGCCAACAGTTAATGCACTCAACTGCTAACCAAAGGTAAGAGTTTCAAGGTGTTCGGCTTCTAGAAAAGGCCATTGAAAACCCTATGGTGTATAGTTCTACTGTGGAACACCTGGGGTCACCATGAGTTGGAATCCACTCATCAACTGGCTTCCAGGCAACTGAGGGGAAAAACCGTCTAGAGTCAGACAGTGGGTTCCAGCCAGCCTTACCTCAAAGGCCCACAGTTTCATAACTTGTCATTTCTTGGTGGTGACCCCCAATGGTGGTTACATTGAGTCTCTTATGCAATAACAGTGACAACTCTGTGGTCACTGCCCCAGGAGGAGACTATACCCGCACCCTGGATTGACATGTGCTTGCCCCATGCATGCCACCTGTGTATTAGTTTGTGTCCCTGGGTGTCACAGTAAGTATTCCTCAATAAAAAGTTTGGTAGTCCAAACTTACCCAGAGGCATGTCGGAAGAAAGGCCTCTTGATCTGCTTCCAAAAGGTCACAGAGTTGAACTCCCAAGGCTACAGTTCTACTCTGCTACATGGGGTTACCACCAGCCAGGATCCACTGAACGGCAACTGTTTTGGTTTTTCTAGTTCAGTGTGCTGCTGAAATAAAAATCTCTGTGTTGCAGAGAATTATTTTTCAGTCTACCTTTAATGTATCTTTTTTCCTTCTGCCATCACATTTCAATGTCCTGCACACCCTTTGGAGCTGAGAGCACAGTAGGCATGCCAGAAAGACTAGTGGTTCCATAAGGGAGAAGGGTGCAGGCTGAAAGCACAAAAAAACACAGACAAAGGGTCCTTCTTATCCTTTCCCCCAGCCCAGAGGAGTCTCCCACATCTCAGTGCCTCCGAAAAAAAAATCTTTAACCCAATTGTGTCAAACCCCACTGGATACATTTGATCCCGGGGAAAATATCATCTCTGGCAATCATAAAGAATATTAAAGGTATTAGCAGATGCCATTTCAGAATTGAATTGGAAGGGAAGCTGGAAGTAATTGCACATGAGTTGCTCAAAAACCAGCAGTGAAAGAAATTTACATTAGTGTATAAATTACCCTCTCAGCAATATAAATTCAGATTTTATACCTTCTAATGACAACAGGACAGGCCCTAGCTGTGCTGAGCAGAGATTTCCTGGGGAAATGTTTGTGCTCTGAATCCAGTAGGCACGTGGGCCCCAGAGCTAAGCTGAGCTGCATCTCACAGCCCCCCACCTACCCTCAAGCCTGGCCCAGATAAAAGATTATCCAGCTGGGCAGAGGCAGGCAGACTTCTCCAAAGAGCTCTCTCTGCAGAGCACAAGGGTAATTTGGCTTTCTCTCCCCCAACACACACAGAAGGTGCAGGCTAACTTGGGAAGTGTCATCAACACTTTTGTTACAAACCGTGGGGTGTAGTCCTTGTTCTGCTGCAGGGCCCCCTAAATGGCTTAGAATCATAGGCCATTAGAGTTGGGGAGGCCAAGGCCCAGGGCAGGAAGTGTGAAGTGAATGGGGGCCCGGAAGGGGCTCAGCTTGTAGCAGGTGACAGAAAACATAGGTGCCTTGATGTGGCAGGACAGATAGTGCTGGGGAGGAGAGGCTGCTGAGCTCAAATATCAATCTCTCACTCTCCTGTCTGTCTGTCTCTGTCTCTCGGTCTTCCTATCTCTCTCCTATTTCTCAGTCTGTCTCTACTGTCTCTCTCTGTCCCTCTGTCTCTCTCCTGTCCATCTCTCTCCACTGTCTCTGTCTGTCTCTCTGTCTCCCTTCCTCCCATCTCTGTCTCTTTCTGTCTCTGTGCAGAGGCCCATATGCCTCAGTGTGTTGCCTTCTTCCTCCCTACACCTTACAGACTGACTTTTCCCAGTCAGCCAGTAGGACAGCTGCCAGCAGATCCCTCCACTTCATCCCAGATTAGCAATTTATGGCAGACCCTGATTCCTGATGGGTTCTACTTACTACAAACTGCATTTACAAACTTCTGGGTTTTTTCATGTTTTACATCTTATTGTTAGTAATATGTACTGTATACCATGTTGATGTTATGATTCTCAGATGTTCACTTCTAGATGTTCAATGTTATGATTTATAAAGGTACTGATAATAGACAATAATGAAAATTAAAAAACAAAACAAAAAAAATACAAACTTATCTCAGGAATGGCTTATGACAAATTCATCTGAATGCAACTACCTGTGTTAAGATAACAAACCAAAACAAAAGCAAAATTAAACCGTTTACTCAGCTCACTCCAAGGAATTGGCTCTTCTTAGTCACATGTCCACCACTGGACCAATCACCATTGTGAAGGGAATATAACATTATGACTGGGGAGTACCAGTGTGGTGCTGTAGGATAAAAACTCAACTTTAGGGGTGGTTTGAACCACTAGGTTGGAGGTTCAAACTCACCAACTGCTCCTCAGAAACCTTATACAAAGACGCTGAGTTGGAACCGACTCAAGAGCACTCAACAATGACAAAAACAACAGGTTTAGATCACATATTCATCACGGTTGTTTGAGTGGGCCATGATGGTGTGGGTTAGGTGTTGGGCTGCTAACTACAAGGTCAAGTGGTTCAAACCCACCAACTACTTGAAGGGAAAAGGATAAGGCTGTCTGTTCCCACAAAGAATTCCCATCTCCATGACCCTATATAGGGTCGCTGTAAGTTGGAATGAACTCAATGTCATAGGTTTGGTTTTTGCTGTTGTTGTTTGGTGTTGGTGGTAATAATGGATTTACAACCCCACCCAAACGTGTGAAGAAGGGGAGAAGAGCATTCTCCTCCAAGGAAATATGGGAGCTGGGTTTTCTAGTAAGTGGTTTGTTCGTGTTGTTGTTTGTTTACATCCCTGTCTATGGCCAAGAGAAAACAGAGCATGCTGGTGGTTCTAAATCATAGCGACCATGTATGCTGTAAATCTTTATGGGAACAGAAAGCCTCACCTTTCTCCCAAGGACTCATACTACTGACCTCCTGGTTAGCTGCCCAATGTGTAAAGCACTGACCCACCAGAGCTCCAAACAGAGCACAATGGGTGCAAAATACACCTGGGCTCAGGAAGGCCTGTCGTGGTTGTTGTTCTGTGCCATCAAATTGGTTCTGACTCATAGTGACTCTGTATAGGTTTTCTGAGACTAAATCTTTAAAGGAGCAGAAAGCCTCATTTTTCTTCCTCGAAGCACCTGGTGGATTTGAACTGCTGACATTGCGGTTAGAAGTCCAGTGCATAACCCACTATGCCACCATGTCAGGTCTAAGCAATGGTAATTTTTTAAAAAGCTTTTATTATGTACTGAGAGCTTACATGGGGGAACATCGGTTTGCACTCATCCTATAGTATTTTGTTTCATTGCAATGATTACAATCCCCCCCCATGCATCATCATTTAACAGTATATGCTTCTATTCCCTTTGTGTGTTTGTTTGTTTGTTTGTTTATGTATACAAAAACACTCAAGAATCTATAATCATTTAAACAACCAACTAAGGGGCACATTTTGCAAGCCTGCCTCCTGGCTGCCAGCACTCAGCCTTTCTTTCCTTGAGTCTAGAGTCCTCAGCTGCTCTAACTCTCCATGTCATCACCTCTGCCTCTTACTGCTGGTGTCGCTGCTTCTGGATAGGGTCCCACATTCCACTTTTGCTCTTCCCTCTTGATAGTCTTAGGGTCCTCTGTTCCTGGACTGTAAGAGGAACTACTCCCCCCTTTGTGTTACAAAACTTCTAGCACTGGTCATTTTTAACAGCTCCCAAGACCTCTAAAAAGCAAAGATGTCACTTTGATGCCAAATCTCTTCATATTCATGCTAACACTGGACAATAAAAAAAGAAGACAGAACAAACATTGACCTATCGCCTTTTCAGTGGCTGATTTTTGGAAGTAGATCACCAGGCCTTTCTTCTTACTCCATTTTAGCCTAAAAGCTCCACTGAAGCCTGTACAGCATCATAACTCAAACCTTCACTGACAGAAAGGTGTGGTGGCCCCACAGGGAGCACACTGACTAGGAACCGATCCTGGGTCTCCACAGAGGAAGATGAGAACTCTACCACTGTAACTTCCCTCCCACCTCACTGAGGGCCGGGGCACAGGAGGCAGAGCAGGGCTCCCTGAACAATTAATGGCAGTGAGTTGAGCTTCGATTGCTTGTTTCTGCCTCATTGACATGTTGTATACCCAACTGGACTGAGGGTTGTGGTAAAACTGTATCCCAGAAAGCAGAAGACCTGGTTTGGTGCCTGCTGTACAGTTTACAATCTGTGTGAAAACATTTTAATTATTGCCCATTCTGGAGCTGCAGTACTCTCATCTGCAAAATGGAAGCAATGGTGCTTCTGAGTAAATGACTTTTATGAAGATCTGACACAACACCTGCTTCATCCAAGGCCCTGAGCACAGGGGGCCTCATGCTTCCCACCCCAACCCTCATCCCCAGGCTAAGCCTGAGTCTTGACCTCCCTGAATGCCCCAGGGGCAGCACACCTGGCCCTGACTAACAAGATGATTAATTAATGTGGAGACTAAGACTCCAGGAGAATGTTTTCTGATGTTAAAAAACCCCTGGAGAATGAAACGTTACATGTCACTTGTCAAAAAAGCTCCATACTTTCTCAGTGAAATAAGCATCTGATTCAGAAAAAAAATGTAATTAAAACTACTGTTGGTGCTCAAGTAATTTATACCCTCATTCCCAGCCTTCACCTGCTGATTCCCTGGGGAGACACCAATGATATCCCGGGGATGCTGTGAATTTCTCAAAATACTCATCTAAATAGCATAGATCTTTCACTCATTCTAACTTAAAAAAAAAAAAAAAATCAGATCATGCAGCACTTTCTCCAGAAAAGGTCAATGTTTCAGGCGAAGCAAAACTGGAAAAAAGTGTGATGTTTTTGCAAAAGAGACCTAGGAGGCATGGATTTGAATGCACTCAGCTGCTGACTGAAAGGTTGGATGTTTGAGTCAACCCAGAGGTTCCTTGGAAGATAGGCCTGGCAGTCTACTTCTGAAACATTAGCCATTGAAACCGTATGGCATGCTGTTCTGCTCTGACATATTGGGTCACCATGAATCAGAACTGATTCAATGATAACTGCTAAAGACTCACCCTACAACACCCCCAAGAAAGAAGAAAGATCTGCCGCTCAACTTCCAAAAAACAGCAGTTGAAAACAATATGGAACTCAGTTGTACCCTAGTTCACTTGGGTCATCAAAAGTCAGAAGTTTGGGGGACTATATAAGTAAGCAGGTACAACCCCAGACATAAAGCCAGACTGGGTTCAATTACCAGCTCCACTGTTATCAGTACTTGTCAGCAATTAAACTGTGAACCCACTGCCAATATGTGTCAGTTTCCTTAAGGATGTCATGATCTAGGATGCTGTACACTGTTGCTACCATTGCAAAATAGTAAATAGCAACATGTTAGATTTCCAAAGAAACTTTCAGAATTCTTTGAAAGCTCGCTGTCATCCATTTCTTGATTCAATCATGATTCAATCAATTACAGTCTTCATATCTCTTTCAAAAAGTCCCCTCATACACTTTTTTACCATGTGGAATTTCAGTTTCATTAAAAGATATTTAACCAATAAATTGAAATCACTAGCCTTCTTAGAAAGAAGGCAATGAATCCTAAATGTTGTGTTGGTCAGGAAACTGTAAACAATGTCACTGCTGAGAATGTTTCCTTAAGGTCATCATGATCTAGCAAACTGTATATGGTTGCTATCATGGCAAAATAGGAAATACCAACGTGTTAGACCTTTTAGAATTCTATGAAAGCTCTCCTTCACCCATATCTTGATTCAATCATGATTCAATCAATTACAATCTATGAATGACTTTCAAAAAGCCCCTCCTACGCTTATTTACCATGCAGGATTTCAGTTTCAGAAAAAGGAATTTAACCACTAAATTGAAATCAGTAGCCTTCTTAGAAAGAAGGCAATGAATCCTGAATGTTGTTTGGTCAGGACACTGTAAACAATGTCTTTGGTTTGACTTATAGGAACCCTGTACATTTTAAAAATACAATCCCTTCAAAGTTGGTTTTGAAATAATGAATACTGAGGACTGTGAAACAGACAAAGGAGTCAATAGGGAAAGCTATTTCATGTAGAGAGAAGAAATCAAACCTTGTGGCACACTGCTGAGAACGTTTCCTTAAGGTTGTCATGATCTAGGAAACTATATGTGGTTGCTATCATTGCAAAATAGGAAAAAGCAACATGTTAGATTGCTTTGGTTTCCAAAGGACCTTTTAGAAGTCTTTGAAAGTTTGAGTTCGCCCATTTCTTCATGCAATCATGATTCAATCAGTTACAATCTTCATATCTCTTTCAAAAAGCCCCTTCTTACGCTTTTCATACCATGCAAGATTTCAGATTCACAAAAAGGAATTCAATCCTAAATTGAAATCAGTAGCCTTGTTATGAAGAAGTCAAAGAATCCTGAATGTGGTGTACGTCAGGAAAATGTAAACAATGTCTTTGATTTGACTTCAAGGAATCTTGTAAATTTTAAAAACACAGTATTCTAGAATATGGTTTCTAAGTAATGACTGTGAATGAGACAAACGAGTCAACAGCGAAGCTATTTCACATATAGAGAAGAAACCAAACTTTGTATTACACTAATGAGAATGTTTCCTTAAGGACGTAGGAAACTGTATTCAGATGCTGTCCTGGAAGATAGGAAATACCAACAGGTTAGATTGTTTTTGTTTCCAAAGGACCTTTTAGAAATCTTTGAAAGCTCACGTTCACCCATTCCTTGATGCAATCATGATTCAATCAGTTACAATCTTCGTATCTCTTTCCTATGGTTTTTGTACAATGCAGGATTTCAGTTTCACAAAAAGTAATTCAGGGAGGTGCGGTGAAGGTCGCTGTCAGCAATAATACAGAATATCAGTCAAAGCAGAGCCAGGGCAGAGCTCCAAAACTCGAAACCACAGAGATAGGAATGTTTTAAAGGTTTGAAGGCTTATAGCTTGTAGAATTTGGAGTTGAAGTAAAAAATCACGTACTTTTGAATCTTCCGGACCAAGCTCAGAGGCCTGAGCCACCAACATACTGGGTAAGACCAAGTGGCAGGACGAAATAGGGGCCGCAGAGACAGCATGGAAAAACGCTGCGGGAACCTTGGTACAAAGTTGGACAATACACTTTGTCAGTTTTGTTTTGCTCTGATTTTCTTTTATTCTTTGGTATCTGGTAATTGGCACGCTCACTGTTTGCCCACATCCACCCTCACCGCTGGTGGGTTCCTCTGCCACAAACCTGCACAGATACTCAACCAAAGCGGAGGCACTGATTTGTTCCTTTTTGTTATGTTTTTTTATCACAGGAAAGAGGAGGGGGCTAAAGGGATGGAAAGAGAGTTTAAAGGCAAAATCTCTCAGGCAGCTTTGAGGCAGGAACTTAGGACATTAAAGACATACTTATATTAAGCTACAAAATTTCCCCCCCGCCTCTTTTTCCTCTGTCCCTCCCCTCCTTTTTCTGTGTAGAGACTGGAATATTCAGTCTTGTTTTTTCTGGTGCTGTTCTTTCTCTCTCTCTCTCTTTCTCTCTCTCTCTCTTTTTTTTTTTTTTAACACAACTGGTGATGTTTTTCTGTTATATAGCCCCCCTTCTGCCTTTGGAGGACTTCTTTTCTCCCTATATTACACAAGAAGAGTCAGCAACCGCTGCCATATAGCCAAGCTACAATCACACTCTATAAAACACAAAAACCGAGGCAAGAACCAATACCAGCTACCATATACCAGGGAAAGAGACAACACCTGTGAACGTTACTCTGAATTAAGCAATAAGAAGAGTGAAAAGGGAAGCCCCCATCCTGATCACATCTTCCTGGAAGCAATTGGAAAGCATAAAAATCTAACAAAACACATACTCAATTAAGTATTAAGGCCACAGATAAACATTAAACATGTCCAAGAAGAAAAAGCAGATGGCCATATCAGCTCATGTCCAGAAAAAAGATAAACTGCCTGAGACAAATGACCTAGAAGTAGACCTGGACTCCATTTTGAAAGGAGGACGGGCCTTGGAAATGCCTGAGAAAGAATTCAGAATAAATGATTATAAAATGTTTCAAAACACTTTACATGGAGTTGAAAAAAATAAGGAAGAAGTCAGGAAGGCGCTACTGAAACAATCAAATAAGATAGATACAGCATTGGAAACAATTGAAAACTTACAGAAAGAGGTCCAAACGATCAATAACAAAATAACAGAAATAGAGAGCACTCTGAAAGGGCAGAGGAGTAGAATAGATGAGATGGAAGGCAGAATCAGTGAGCTGGAAGATAAATCTCTCAATACCACTAAGATAGAAGAACAAACACAAAAAAGGATAAAAAATTCTGAAGATGGTCTAAGATTCATGTTGGAAAACATGAAGAGGAATAACTTAAGAATTATCGGCATCTCAGAACAAGAAGAATCACACAAGTCCACAGAGGAAATAGTCGAAGAACTGCTGGAGGAAAATTTCTCTAACATCCTGAAAAGTGAAAAGATAAACATTCAAGAAGCTCAACAAACTCCAGGAAGGGTAGACCCCAAAGGAAAATCACCAAGACACATCATAGTCAAGCTCTCCAAAATCAAAGATAAGGAGACACTTCTGAAAGCAGCCAGAGAAAACAGAAGTGTCACATACAAAGGCAAACAAGTTAGATTAAGCTCGGATCTCTCAGCAGGAACCATGCAAGCAAGAAAGCAATGGGGAAACATATATAAAACACTGAAAGAAAAAAAAAATTGCCAATGAAGAATCCTTTATCCAGCAAAGCTATCAATGAAATATGATGGTGTAATCAAAACACTGCAGGATAAACAGAAGCTAAGGGATTTTACTAAAGCCAACCCTGTGCTACAAAACATCCTAAAGGGAGTTCTGTGGACTGAGAACCAAAAACAACAGGCAGCAACCAGAGATTGACATACGTGGCAGTGCCTTCCTGAATTAAGTAAACAGAAAGAGGAGTTGTTAACAAAACAAAACAATAAGAACAAACTCAGAGAATCTGGGAGATCAGTCTATGATCAAAACAAGTACAATGTAAAAGAAGGTAAATACGTAGAAAAAGAGATCCAGATAGTGAGAAGATCAGGTCGATTACAGGATAAAATAGACTGCACTAAATGGACAGAAAAGTTAATGGACTATAAGGGAACCTCAAAGAAAATGAACACTTCACAAAATACCAAGAGAATGAAAATCCATGAGGAAACTCACAAGAAAGAGCACAAAAATCATGAACTCAACAAAGGAAGACAAACAGAACAAAGAAGCAGCAACACCACAAATAAACAAATACAATAGCAGCAATTAATCAATACCTTTCCGCAGGAGAAAGATCAGGCTTTCTACTCCCGTAAAGATTTACACCCTCGGAAACCCTGTACAGGGTCGCTATGGGTCGGACACTACTCAACGGCACTTAACAACAACAACAACAATCGATAAATACACTGAATGTAAATGGATTAAATGCACCTGTTAAGAGATAGAGGGTGGCAGAATGGATAAGAAAACAAGATCCTTCAATATGCTGTCTGCAGGAGACATATCTCAGACACAGAGACAAAAACAGATTAAAAGTCAAAGGTTGGGAAAATATATACCAAGATAATTGCAATAAAAAGCGAACAGGAGTGGCAGTACTAATCTCGGATAAAATAAACTTTAAGGCAAAAACCAGCATAATAGATAAAGATGGACATTATCTCAGGGTTAAATGGACAACTGAACAAGATGAAATAATCATAATAAATATCTATGCTCCCAATGAAAGAACTCCAAAATATATACAACAAACTCTAATAGATTTGAAGAAAGAAATAGATGAATCTACAATAATAGTGGGTGATTTTAATGCACAACTTTAAAAAATGGATAGAACAACCAGAGAGAAACTTGACAAAGACACAGAAGAACTAAACAACACAATCAGCCAACTGGA